>NC_086445.1:68681559-69046317 GCF_028390025.1 Pseudophryne corroboree
TAAGATGCTATAAGGGAAAACACTTATATAAGGTTGTCCCTATATAATTATAGCGTTTTTGGTGTGTGCTGGCAAACTCTCCCTCTGTCTCTCCAAAGGGCTAGTGGGTCCTGTCCTCTATCAGAGCATTCCCTGTGTGTGTGCTGTGTGTCGGTACGTGTGTGTCGACAGGTAGGAGGACGATGTTGGTGAGGAGGCGGAGCAATTGCCTGTAATGGTGATGTCACTCTCTAGGGAGTCGACACCGGAATGGATGGCTTATTTAGGAAATTACGTGATAATGTCAACACGCTGCAAGGTCGGTTGACGACATGAGACGGCCGACAAACAATTAGTACGGTCCAGACGTCTCAAAAACACCGTCAAGGGTTTTAAAACGCCCGTTTACTTTAGTCGGTCGACACAGACACAGACAGGGACACTGAATCCAGTGTCGACGGTGAATAAACAAACGTATTCCTTATTAGGGCCACACGTTAAAGGCAATGAAGGAGGTGTTACGTATTTCTGATACTACAAGTACCACAAAAGAGGGTATTATGTGGGATGTGAAAAAACTACCATAGTTTTTCCTGAATCAGATAAATTAAATAAAGTGTGTGATGATGCGTGGGTTCCCCCCGATAGAAAATTATGGGCGGTATACCCTTTCCCGCCAGAAGTTAGGGCGCGTTGGGAAACACCCTTTAAGGTGGATAAGGCGCTCACACGCTTATCAAAACAAGTGGCGGTACCGTCTATAGATAGGGCCGTCCTCAAGGACCAGCTGACAAGGCTGGAAAATATAATAAAAAGTATATACACACATACTGGTGTTATACTGCGGCCAGCGATCGCCTCAGCCTGGATGTGCAGAGCTAGGGTGGCTTGGTCGGATTCCCTGACTAAAAATATTGATACCCTTGACAGGGACAGTATTTTATTGACTATAGAGCATTTCTATATATGCGAGATGCACAGAGGGATATTTGCACTCTGGCATCATGAATAAACGCGATGTCCATAACTGCCAGAAGATGTTATGGACACGACAGTGGTCAGGTGATGCAGATTCCAAACGGCACAGTATGGCCGTATACAGGAAGAGGACTTGTTTGGGGTCGGTCCATCGGACCTGGTGGTCACGGCAACTGCTGGAAAATCCACAGTTTTTTACCCTAAGTCACATCTCTGCAGAAAAAGACACCGTCTTTTCAGCCTCAGTCCTCTCGTCCCTATAAGATCATATCTGCCCAGGGATAGAGGAAAGGGAAGAAGACTGCAGCAGGCAGCCCATTCCCAGGAACAGAAGCGTTCCACCGCGTCTGACAAGTTCTCAGCATGGCGCTGAGACCGTACAGGACCCCTGGATCCTACAAGTAGTATCCCGGGGGTACAGATGGGAATGTCGAGACGTTTCCCCTTCGCAGGCTCCTGAAGTCTGCTTTACCAAGTCTCCCTCCGACAAGGAGGTAGTATGGGAAAAAATTCACAAGCTGTATTCCCAGCAGGTGATAATTAAATTACCCCTCCTACTACAGAAAAGGGGTATTATTCCACACTATATTGTGGTACTGAAGCCAGAAGGCTAGGTGAGACTTATTCTAAAAATTTGTTTTTGAACACTTACAAAGGTTCAAATTAAGATGAAGTCACTCAGAGCAGTGATAACGAACCAGGAATAAGGGGACTATATAGTGTCCCGGGACATCAGGGATGCTTACCTCTATGTCCCAAATTTGCCCTTCTCACTAAGGGTACCTCAGGTTCGTGGTGCAGAACTGTCACTATCAGTTTCAGACGCTGCCGTTTGGATTGTCCACGGCACCCTGGGGTCTTTACCAAGGTAATGGCCGAATTGATGATTCTTCTTCGAAGAAAAGGCGTATTAATTATCCCTTACTTGGACGATCTCCTGATAGGGGCATAGTCCAGGGAACAGTTGGAGGTCGGAGTAGCACTATCTCGGATACTGCTACAATCAGCACGGGTGGATTCTAAATATTCCAAAATCGCAGCTGATCCCGACGACACGTCTGCTGTGCCTAGGGATGATTCTGGACACAGTCCAGAAAAAGGTGTTTCTCCCGGAAGAGAAAGCCAGGGAGTTATCCGAGCAAGTCAGGAACCTCCTACAAACAGTGCATCATTGCACAAGGGTCCTGGTAAAAATGGTGGCTTCCTACGAAGCAATTCCATTCGGCAGATTTCACGTAAGAACTTTTCAGTGGGATCTGCTGGACAAATGGTCCGGATCGCATCTTCAGATGCATCAGCGGATAACCCAATATCCAAGGACAAGGGTGTCTCTCCTGTGGTGGTTATAGAGTGCTCATCTTCTAGAGGGCAGCAGATTCGGCATTCAGGATTGGATGCTGGTAACCACGGAGCCCAGCCTGAGAGGCTGGGGAGCAGTCACACAAGGAAAAAATTTCCAGGGAGTGTGATCAAGTATGGAGACTTTTCTCCACATAAATATACTGGAGCTAAGGGTAAATTTATAATGCTCTAAGCTTAGCAAGACCTCTGCTTCAAGGTCAGCCGGTATTGATCCAGTGGGAAAAACATCACGGCAGTCGCCCACGTAAACAGACAGGGCGACACAAGAAGCAGGAGGGCAATGGCAGAAACTGCAAGGACTTTTCGCTGGGCGGAAAATCATGTGATAACACTGTCAGCAGTTTTTCATCCCGGGAATGGAAACTGGGAAGCAGACTTCCTCAGCACGACCTCCACCCGGGAGAGTGGAAACTTCATTGAGAAGTTTTTTCCACATGATTGTAAACCGTTGGGAAATACCAAAGGTGGACATGATGGCGTCCCGTCTGAACAAAAAACGGGACAGGTATTGCGCCAGGTCAAGAGACCCTCAGGCAATAGATGTGGACGTTCTGGTAACACCGTGGGTGTACCAGTCGGTGTATGTGTTCCCTCCTCTGCTTCTCATACCTAAGGTGCTGAGAATTATAAGACGTAGAGGAGTAAGAACTATACTCATGGCTCCGGATTGGCCAAGAAGGACTTGGTACCCGGAACTTCAAGAGATGCTTACAGAGGTCTTATGGCCTCTGCCGCTAAGAAGGGACTTGCTTCAGCAAGTACCATGTCTGTTCCAAGACTTACCGCAGCTGCGTTTGTCGGCATGGCGATGGAAAGCCGGATCCTAAGGGAAAAAAGGCATTCCGGAAGAGGTCATTCCTACCCTGGTCAAAGCCAGAAAGGAGGTGACCGCACAACATTATCACCACGTGTGGCGAAAATATGTTGCGTGGTGTGAGGCCAGGAAGGCCCCACAAAGAAATTTCAACTCGGTCGTTTCCTGCATTTCCTGCAAACAGGAGTGTCTATGGGCCTCAAATTGGGGTCCATTAAGGTTCAAATTCGGCCCTGTAAATTTTCTTCCAGAAAGAATTGGCTTCAGTTCCTGAAGTCCAGAAGTTTGTCAAGGGAGTATTGCATATACAAACCCCTTTTTTGTGCCTCCAGTGGCACTGTGGGATCTCAACGTAGTTCTGGGATTCCTCAAATCACATTGGTTTAAAACCAGTCAAATATGTGGATTTGAAGCATCTCACATAAAAAGTGACCATGCTCTTGGCCCTGGCCTGGACCAGGCGAGTGTCAAATTGGTGGTTTTTTCTCAAAAAAGCCCATATCTGTTTGTCCATTCGGACAGGGCAGAGCTGCGGACTCGTCCCCAGTTCTCTCCCTAAGGTGGTGTCAGTGTTTCACCTGAACCAGCTTATTGTGGTGCCTTGCACCTACTAGGGACTTGGAGGACTCCAAGTTGCTAGGAGTTGTCAGGGCCCTGAAAATATGTTCCAGGACAGCTGGAGTCAGAAAATCTGACTCGCTGTTTATACTGTATGCACCCAACAAGTTGGGTGCGCCTGCTTCTAAGCAGGCGATTGCTCGTTGGATTTGTAACACAATTCAACTTGCACATTCTGAGGCAGGCCTGCCACAGTCTAAATCGGTTAAGGCCCATTCCACAAGGAAGGTGGGCTCATCTTGGGCGGCTGCCCGAGAGGTCTCGGCATTACAACTCTGCCGAGCAGCTACGTGGTCAGGGGAGAACACGTTTGTAAAATTCTACAAATTTGATATCCTGGCAAAAGAGGACCTGGAGTTCTCTCATTCGGTGCTGCAGAGTCATCCGCACTCTCCCGCCCGTTTGGGAGCTTTGGTATAATCCCCATGGTCCTTTCAGGAACCCCAGCATCCACTAGGACGATAGAGAAAATAAGAATTTACTTACCGATAATTCTATTTCTCGGAGTCCGTAGTGGATGCTGGGCGCCCATCCCAAGTGCGGATTATCTGCAATACTTGTACATAGTTACAAAAATCGGGTTATTATTGTTGTGAGCCATCTTTTCAGAGGCTCCGCTGTTATCATACTGTTAACTGGGTTTAGATCACAAGTTGTACGGTGTGATTGGTGTGGCTGGTATGAGTCTTACCCGGGATTCATAATTCCTCCCTTATTGTGTACACTCGTCCGGGCACAGTACCTAACTGGCTTGGAGGAGGGTCATAGGGGGAGGAGCCAGTGCACACCACCTGATCCTAAAGCTTTACTTTTTGTGCCCTGTCTCCTGCGGAGCCGCTATTCCCCATGGTCCTTTCAGGAACCCCAGCATCCACTACGGACTCCGAGAAATAGAATTATCGGTAAGTAAATTCTTATTTTTTCTCTATCGTCCTAGTGGATGCTGGGGTTCCTGAAAGGACCATGGGGAATAGCGGCTCCGCAGGAGACAGGGCACAAAAAGTAAAGCTTTACGATCAGGTGGTGTGTACTGGCTCCTCCCCCTATGACCCTCCTCCAAGCCTCTGTTAGATTTTTGTGCCCGGCCGAGAAGGGTGCAATCTAGGTGGCTCTCCTAAAGAGCTGCTTAGAAAAGTTTAGCTTAGGTTTTTTATTTTACAGTGAGTCCTGCTGGCAACAGGATCACTGCAACGAGGGACTTAGGGGAGAAGAAGTGAACTCACCTGCGTGCAGGATGGATTGGCTTCTTGGCTACTGGACATCAGCTCCAGAGGGACGATCACAGGTACAGCCTGGATGGTCACCGGAGCCTTGCCGCCGGCCCCCTTGCAGATGCTGAAGTAAGAAGAGGTCCAGAATCGGCGGCAGAAGACTCCTCAGTCTTCTAAAGGTAGCGCACAGCACTGCAGCTGTGCGCCATTTTCCTCTCAGCACACTTCACACGGCAGTCACTGAGGGTGCAGGGCGCTGGGAGGGGGGCGCCCTGGGAGGCAAATGAAAACCTATTTTGGCTAAAAATACCTCACATATAGCCTCCGGAGGCTATATGGAGATATTTAACCCCTGCCAGAATCCGTTAAGAGCGGGAGACGAGGCCGCCGAAAAAGGGGCGGGGCCTATCTCCTCAGCACACAGCGCCATTTTCCCTCACAGAAAGGCTGGAGGGAAGGCTCCCAGGCTCTCCCCTGCACTGCACTACAGAAACAGGGTTAAAACAGAGAGGGGGGGCACTAATTTGGCGTTAGAAATATATAAAAAAGATGCTATAAGGGAAAACACTTATATAAGGTTGTCCCTATATAATTATAGCGTTTTTGGTGTGTGCTGGCAAACTCTCCCTCTGTCTCTCCAAAGGGCTAGTGGGTCCTGTCCTCTATCAGAGCATTCCCTGTGTGTGTGCTGTGTGTCGGTACGTGTGTGTCGACATGTATGAGGACGATGTTGGTGAGGAGGCGGAGCAATTGCCTGTAATGGTGATGTCACTCTCTAGGGAGTCGACACCGGAATGGATGGCTTATTTAGGGAATTACGTGATAATGTCAACACGCTGCAAGGTCGGTTGACGACATGAGACGGCCGACAAACAATTAGTACCGGTCCAGACGTCTCAAAAACACCGTCAGGGGTTTTAAAACGCCCGTTTACTTTAGTCGGTCGACACAGACACAGACAGGGACACTGAATCCAGTGTCGACGGTGAATAAACAAACGTATTCCTTATTAGGGCCACACGTTAAAGGCAATGAAGGAGGTGTTACATATTTCTGATACTACAAGTACCACAAAAGAGGGTATTATGTGGGATGTGAAAAAACTACCGTAGTTTTTCCTGAATCAGATAAATTAAATAAAGTGTGTGATGATGCGTGGGTTCCCCCCGATAGAAAATTATGGGCGGTATACCCTTTCCCGCCAGAAGTTAGGGCGCGTTGGGAAACACCCCTTAGGGTGGATAAGGCGCTCACACGCTTATCAAAACAAGTGGCGGTACCGTCTATAGATAGGGCCGTCCTCAAGGACCAGCTGACAGGAGGCTGGAAAATATCATAAAAAGTATATACACACATACTGGTGTTATACTGCGACCAGCGATTGCCTCAGCCTGGATGTGCAGAGCTGGGGTGGCTTGGTCGGATTCCCTGACTAAAAATATTGATACCCTTGACAGGGACAGTATTTTATTGACTATAGAGCATTTAAAGGATGCATTTCTATATATGCGAGATGCACAGAGGGATATTTGCACTCTGGCATCAAGAGTAAATGCGATGTCCATATCTGCCAGAAGATGTTATGGACACGACAGTGGTCAGGTGATGCAGATTCCAAACGGCACAAAGGTGTATTGCCGTATAAAGGAAGAGGAGTTATTTGGGGTCGGTCCATCGGACCTGGTGGCCACGGCAACTGCTGGAAAATCCACCGTTTTTACCCTAAGTCACATCTCTGCAGAAAAAGACACCGTCTTTTCAGCCTCAGTCCTTTCGTCCCTATAAGATCATATCTGCCCAGGGATAGAGGAAAGGGAAGAAGACTGCAGCAGGCAGCCCATTCCCAGGAACAGAAGCGTTCCACCGCTTCTGACAAGTTCTCAGCATGGCGCTGAGACTGTACAGGACCCCTGGATCCTACAAGTAGTATCCCAGGGGTACAGATTGGAATGTCGAGACGTTTCCCCTTCGCAGGCTCCTGAAGTCTGCTTTACCAAGGTCTCCCTCCGACAAGGAGGCAGTATGGGAAAAAATTCACAAGCTGTATTCCCAGCAGGTGATAATTAAATTACCCCTCCTACTACAAGAAAAGGGGTATTATTCCACACTATATTGTGGTACTGAAGCCAAAAGGCTAGGTGAGACTTATTCTAAAAAAAAAATTTTTGAACACTTACAAAGGTTCAAATCAAGATGGAGTCACTCAGAGCAGTAATAACGAACCAGGAAGAAGGGGACTATATAGTGTCCCGGGACATCAGGGATGCTTACCTCTATGTCCCAAATTTGCCCTTCTCACTAAGGGTACCTCAGGTTCGTGGTGCAGAACTGTCACTATCAGTTTCAGACGCTGCCGTTTGGATTGTCCACGGCACCCCGGGTCTTTACCAAGGTAATGGCCGAAATGATGATTCTTCTTCGAAGAAAAGGCGTCTTAATTATCCCTTACTTGGACGATCTCCTGATAAGGGCATAGTCCAGGGAACAGTTGGAGGTCGGAGTAGCACTATCTCGGATACTGCTACAACAGCACGGGTGGATTCTAAATATTCCAAAATCGCAGCTGATCCCGACGACACGTCTGCTGTGCCTAGGGATGATTCTGGACACAGTCCAGAAAAAGGTGTTTCTCCCGGAAGAGAAAGCCAGGGAGTTATCCGAGCTAGTCAGGAACCTCCTAAAAACAGTGCATCATTGCACAAGGGTCCTGGTAAAAATGGTGGCTTCCTACGAAGCAATTCCATTCGGCAGATTTCACGCAAGAACTTTTCAGTGGGATCTGCTGGACAAATGGTCCGGATCGCATCTTCAGATGCATCAGCGGATAACCCTATATCCAAGGACAAGGGTGTCTCTCCTGTGGTGGTTATAGAGTGCTCATCTTCTAGAGGGCCGCAGATTCGGCATTCAGGATTGGATGCTGGTGACCACGGAGCCCAGCCCGAGAGGCTGGGGAGCAGTCACACAAGAAAAAAAAAAAAAATTTCCAGGGAGTGTGATCAAGTCTGGAGACTTTTCTCCACATAAATATACTGGAGCTAAGGGTAAATTTATAATGCTCTAAGCTTAGCAAGACCTCTGCTTCAAGGTCAGCCGGTATTGATCCAGTGGGAAAAACATCACGGCAGTCGCCCACGTAAATAGACAGGGCGACACAAGAAGCAGGAGGGCAATGGCAAAAACTGCAAGGACTTTTCGCTGGGCGGAAAATCATGTGATAGCACTGTCAGCAGTGTTTCATCCCGGGAATGGAAACTGGGAAGCAGACTTCCTCAGCAGGCACGACCTCCACCCGGGAGAGTGGAAACTTCATCGGGAAGTTTTTTCCACATGATTGTAAACCGTTGGGAAATACCAAAGGTGGACATGATGGCGTCCCGTCTGAACAAAAAACGGGACAGGTATTGCGCCAGGTCAAGAGACCCTCAGGCAATAGCTGTGGACGTTCTGGTAACACCGTGGGTGTACCAGTCGGTGTATGTGTTCCCTCCTCTGCTTCTCATACCTAAGGTGCTGAGAATTATAAGACGTAGAGGAGTAAGAACTATACTCATGGCTCCGGATTGGCCAAGAAGGACTTGGTACCCGGAACTTCAAGAGATGCTTACAGAGGTCTTATGGCCTCTGCCGCTAAGAAGGGACTTGCTTCAGCAAGTACCATGTCTGTTCCAAGACTTACCGCAGCTGCGTTTGTCGGCATGGCGGTGGAACGCCGGATCCTAAGGGAAAAAGGCATTCCGGAAGAGGTCATTCCTACCCTGGTCAAAGCCAGAAAGGAGGTGACCGCACAACATTATCACCACATGTGGCGAAAATATGTTGCGTGGTGTGAGGCCAGGAAGGCCCCACAAAGAAATTTCAACTCGGTCGTTTCCTGCATTTCCTGCAAACAGGAGTGTCTATGGGCCTCAAATTGGGGTCCATTAAGGTTCAAATTTCGGCCCTGTCGATTTTCTTCCAGAAAGAATTGGCTTCAGTTCCTGAAGTCCAGAAGTTTGTCAAGGGAGTATTGCATATACAACCCCCTTTTGTGCCTCCAGTGGCACTGTGGGATCTCAACGTAGTTCTGGGATTCCTCAAATCACATTGGTTTAAAACCAGTCAAATCTGTGGATTTGAAGCATCTCACATGAAAAGTGACCATGCTCTTGGCCCTGGCCTGGACCAGGCGAGTGTCAAATTGGTGGTTTTTTCTCAAAAAAGCCCATATCTGTTTGTCCATTCGGACAGGGCAGAGCTGCGGACTCGTCCCCAGTTCTCTCCCTAAGGTGGTGTCAGTGTTTCACCTGAACCAGCTTATTGTGGTGCCTTGCACCTACTAGGGACTTGGAGGACTCCAAGTTGCTAGATGTTGTCAGGGCCCTGAAAATATGTTCCAGGACGGCTGGAGTCAGGAAAACTGACTTGCTGTTATCCTGTATGCACCCAACAAACTGGGTGCTCTTGCTTCTAAGCAGACTATTGCTAGTTGGATGTGTAATACAATTCAGCTTGCACATTCTGTGGCAGGCCTGCCACAGCCAAAATATGTAAATGCCCATTCCACAAGGAAGGTGGGCTCATCTTGGGCGGCTGCCCGAGGGGTCTCGGCTTTACAACTTTGCCGAGCGGTTATTTAGTCAGGGGCAAACACGTTTGTAAAATCCTACAAATTTGATACCCTGGCTAAGGAGGACCTGGAGTTCTCTCATTCGGTGCTGCAGAGTCATCCGCACTCTCCCGCCCGTTTGGGAGCTTTGGTATTATCCCCATGGTCCTTTCAGGAACCCCAGCATCCACTAGGACGATAGAGAAAATAAGAATTTACTTACCGATAATTCTATTTCTCGGAGTCCGTAGTGGATGCTGGGCGCCCATCCCAAGTGCGGATTGTCTGCAATACTTGTACATAGTTACAAAAATCGGGTTATTATTGTTGTGAGCCATCTTTTCAGAGGCTCCGCTGTTATCATACTGTTAACTGGGTTCAGATCACAGGTTGTACAGTGTGATTGGTGTGGCTGGTATGAGTCTTACCCGGGATTCAAAATCCTTCCTTATTGTGTACGCTCGTCCGGGCACAGTACCTAACTGAGGCTTGGAGGAGGGTCATAGGGGGAGGAGCCAGTACACACCACCTGATCGTAAAGCTTTACTTTTTGTGCCCTGTCTCCTGCGGAGCCGCTATTCCCCATGGTCCTTTCAGGAACCCCAGCATCCACTACGGACTCCGAGAAATAGAATTATCGGTAAGTAAATTCTTATTTTCAGCTTATAGGTGATTGGACCAGCAGATCCAGCCCTGGATCCGCTGTCCAATCACATCTGTCCCTATCGTCGCGGCACTTCTATTAGTGCCGCTTCCTCGTCTATTTTCTATGGGCTTTTACAGCCCAGTGCTTGGCCACGCCCCCCGCTTTCTCCTCCGTCCCATTCACAACGGGAGGCACTGTTATCAGTGCCTCCTAACCTGCTACTTCCATTACTTACAATGGTTAAAATAATATTACGAAGTTACTTATGACACAGAACATGTCATAAGTATCTTCCTTGTATTATTTTACTAAATAATGACAGGGGAGGCACTGCCTCCCCTGACTGCACGTCCCTGCTGTATGACCTCCCTACAACGCCTGGGCATGCTCCTGATGAGGTGGCGGATGTTCTCCTGAGGGATCTCCTCCCAGACCTGGACTAAAGCATCCGCCAACTCCTGGACAGTCTGTGGTGCAACGTGGCGTTGGTGGATGGAGCGAGACATGATGTCCCAAATGTGCTCAATTGGATTCAGGTCTGGGGAACGGGCGGGCCAGTCCATAGCATCAATGCCTTCGTCTTGCAGGAACTGCTGACACACTCCAGCCACATGAGGTCTAGCATTGTCTTGCATTAGGAGGAACCCAGGGCCAACCGCACCAGCATATGGTCTCACAAGGGGTCTGAGGATCTCATCTCGTCACCTAATGGCAGTCAGGCTACCTCTGGCGAACACATGGAGGGCTGTGCGGCTCCCCAAAGAAATGCCACCCCACACCATTACTGACCCACTGCCAAACTGGTCATGCTGGAGGATGTTGCAGGCAGCAGAACGTCCTCCTTGGCGTCTCCAGACTCTGTCACGTCTGTCACATGTGCTCAGTGAGAACCTGCTTTCATCTGTGAAGAGCACAGGGAGCCAGTGGTGAATTTGCCAATCTTGGTGTTCTCTGGCAAATGCCAAACATCCTGCACGGTGTTGGGCTGTAAGCACAAACCCCACCTGTGGACGTCGGGCCCTCATACCACCCTCGTGGAGTCTGTTTCTGATTGTTTGAGTAGACACATGCACATTTGTGGCTTGCTGGAGGTCATTTTGCAGGGCTCTGGCAGTGCTCCTCCTGTTCCTCCTTGCACAAAGGCGGAGGTAGTGGTCCTGCTGCTGGGTTGTTGCCCTCCTACGGCCTCCTCCACGTCTCCTGATGTTCTGGCCTGTCTCCTGGTAGCGCCTCCATGCTCTGGCCACTACGCTGACAGACACAGCAAACCTTCTTGCCACAGCTCGCATTGATGTGCCATCCTAGATGAGCTGCACTACCTGAGCCACTTGTGTGGGTTGTAGACTCCGTCTCATGCTACCACTAGAGTGAAAGCACCGCCAGCTTTCAAAAGTGACCAAAACATCAGCCAGAAAGCATAGGAGCTGAGAAGTGGTCTGTGGTCACCACCTGCAGAACAACTCCTTTATTGGGGGTGTCTTGCTAATTGCCTATAATTTCCACCTGTTGTCTATTCCATTTGCACAACAGCATGTGAAATTGATTGTCAATCAGTGTTGCTTCCTAAGTGGACAGTTTGATTTCACAGAAGTGTGATTGACTTGGAGTTACATTGTGTTGTTTAAGTGTTCCCTTTATTTTTTTGAGCAGTGTGTGTGTGTGTGTGTGTGTATATATATATATATATATATATATATATATATATATATATACATACATACATATATTTCTTTTTTTTTAATAATTGTTATTATTATTATTATTATTTTATAGCCGCTCGGTTCAAACTGCATAGAGTCACAGGGCTTTGAACAAAGCACACTAAACAGTACTGACAATAGATCTGTATATATTTATTTTTCTGTTTTTAAACTTGCAGCTCAGTTCAAACTGTGTAGACCACAGGACTTATAGATGCACATGAACTAGGCGTACGAGGGTAAAGCACACCAACCAGTAACTTGCAGCTCGGTTCAAACTGCATGAAATCACAGGGCTTATAGATGCATGTAAACAAAGAGCAGCAGCATATAGCAGCATGCCCCATACACACAGCCACTTTATACAGCACAGCCACTTGTGAGTCTGGAGTCTCAGTATAGCCACTAAAGCAGAGTATAGCGCAGCTTTCCGCAGCGTGCGTTAGCGTGAAATGGTCCTGCAAGATTTAGATGCCAGGAGGATGACGTTCGGCCTCGATGTGGGATCCGTGGTGAGTTTGCATCCCCAATGTTCAGAAGCGTTGAGATTCCTTGGAATCATCATAAATGTCATCTCCTGCAAAATATCAGCATTGACAGAATTTGAACATCAGAAACGTGGGCATTGTCATAATATCAACATTTCCAGGAGACTTTGCATTATAACATTATACTGTAGTAAGGATCAAAGTTAGTGTAAAGTTAAAAGTATGTTAGGAATCCATGTACAGTAGTGTATGCAGGGGGCAGTGTAATCAGGGCCGGTTCTAGCCCTTTTGGCGACCCGGGCGGAAAATAGGGGCGTGGCTTCATACAGGGGGCGTGGTCAGTTACGCCCCCTGTAGAGTTGTGCCCCCATTTGTGCCCCCTGTAGAGTAGCGCCGCTTACACAAAAAATAATAATTAATACTTCCTATCCCCGCTGCAGACCTCCGCCGGCGCCGCTCCTCTCCTCGGATCTATGGGTGATAATGCTGATTTGATTACCTTATAACCTTCACTATATGGGTAAGAGACTCAGTACGCAATTGGCGTATGGGGTACCGTAAGGGTACGGACTTAGCGTAGCATACGCTCGGCCGTGATCGATACGCACATGCGGCACGCTCGCTCACAGCTTAATGCGTGGTATCGAGCACGCTATAGGCGGGCGACTACCGTAATGCTACGCTACCAGCGTAGCGGACGCTCGAGACCACGAGGAGATCACGAGCGGCGCAGACGCTCACAAGATGACAATCAGTAAACCTTGAAAGTAACACACAGAAAGGATACTCTTATACTGTAAACCTTGTACTGAAACACTGTAGCGATATAACGCTGCTTAACCTTGTTAATACTAAAGCTGTTTGAGCGATCGTGACGCTCCTATTACCCACTGCAATGTAATGAACACACGATACCGTGCTAAGGTTCCAACACCTTTACTAACAAGCTTTTAGTTATATTGAAAAGGGGAAACAGTTACAAGTCATACACTACAAGCTAACATATAATTCTAACAGAATATCTAGACAGAAATATACAATAGCGTCACAATCCTATACTATAACAGAGAGAGGGAATGGCCAATACAAACAGAGAATAAGTTGGTTTGCAGAGAATTACTTACACACACTGGGAATGATCGCTGCGCAGCTTTCTGGTACCAGCTCCGAGTTAGTCAAGATGAAAACCGTTTGTGGAGAGTGAGAGAGCTGCCCAGGCTGGCTGATCTTATATACACTGAGTACAGTATACTACAAAGGGACCTATAATCTCATTGTTCATTGAACACAGGAATGTCTCCTCGTATCATAACAAAAGGTCATAGGTTAGTTTGAACAGGTGGGCTGTGACTATATCAAACTGCTCAGGTGGGAGGGAATCTAAAGATTCCCGCCGCATGAGTAATGAATCGCAAATATAGTAAATGTCCAGAAAATACTAATGGCCATATCTATACGCAGGAGCGATTAATCTTTACCTAACCAGCACCGGATTGTTTCTAATAAAATGTTCTTTAGTTAGGTACCAGACACAGCTGTTCAAACCCTGTCTGACCCTTCGTACCATACAAAGAGGAATTCCTCTGTCCAGCAACCATTTACATTAAACAAACTTACAGTCATTATTAAGGGGAACATTATCTATAAAACATACTATTTGGTGTTATTATTTAACGATTGAGTCGCCCGCTAGACGCACACAAACTCTACCGTAAATGCACATACCACGCGCTCGAGCGCATGGCCGAGGCGCCATCACACGGCTGCGAGTATCCGCACGCACGGGAGAGAATGTGCACGTGCAGCAGGCACGCGCATGAGGTGAATACACGGCAACGTGTAGCATGATATTTTTCTGACTTTGACAGTCCACCCTTTGGCAGTCATCAATAACTGCCACTTTCTAAAACAGTTCAAAAAGAGAAAAATATATGTCATGTATAAATACATTTCTATGATTGGGTAAGGGAGAAGAGAGGAAGGTGGGAAAAAGGTATGACCTAGTGAGATAGTAGAAGCATGTGTGTATGAATCCATGTATCATCGTGCCGTACGTGTTTTAAATTAAGCTTCGAGGTATTGCGAAGTATACATTTGAATTCCTTCTTATCCCGTATTACGGATCTGTGGATGGGCTGTCAAACTTTACCGAGCTCTTTTCGGCTTTTTGTTGTAACAAAATGGGGGAGCACATTTTAGTTGATGATACATGATTGGGGGGATATGTGAGTGCTGATATCTGTGCCTATATTCCCTATCAACTATGTGTGTCGTTACCTAGAGGTTGTAGAGGTGAAAATAAGAAGTGTCGTTACGGGGTAGAGATACCATTATGTGAGGTTAATTTACATTCCGCCGATTGAAGTCTTGTCTGAAGTCTGGTCTCGATGTACATGTTGCCTGATGTCTCTTTGGGCTTTTGCTATAATGCGAGCAAAGCCGTTTCAATGTCCATAAAATTTTAAATCACTAAAGTTCTGGGCTAGCGTTTTCATTAAAGTCACTAGGGATATTGGGGGCCGGCAACATAGTCCATAAAAAAATCTTTGTATAAATGTGGTCTTCAAATCCTTCCAAGAGAGTCTTTGTACCTTGGAGAAAAACAAAGGAGAAACGGGTGAAAGAAACGGATCGTGGAATCACATTTTATCACAGCGTGGTCTCAATGGTTGGGTCGTAAATCAAATTAGTTGTTGTTAGTACAGTGTCCTCGCTCCTTAGACTCATCACCCTGGTATTACTTTTACGCTTCGCTAAAACCCGAACGCATCTAAATATCAGGCCAACCAATATGGCGACTCCCAGAATACACAAAAGAAATTTCCCTACATCCATAATAATACCTTGGGCCCATTCTCCTAAGCCCGAGAACCAATTTCGTGGGTTCAACCATGACACCCAACTGGTCAGCTCATTACCCACAGCAGCGAGTGTGAGATTGTGTTTCCTTCGAAACTCCCACTTTAATTGTAAAATGTCATCCATCTTTTGGTCTATGACCTCGGCTGGGTCCTCCGTGCTGTTTGTAATGTACGTGCAGCACTTGATTCCATATTGAGTTGCCAGGGTAATACAATACCCGCCTGTCACAGCTGTGAGGTAATTGAGAATCATCCTATGCTGAACCAGTTCTGTTTTGTAGGCTTGTAACTCTTTCCCAGTGTACCTGAATGTGTCGTCATACATTTCGGTGATATTGTCTAATAAATTTGCAAGCGCAGATATATATTTGTAATTTATTACTCCTCTGGCGGTACGAGTGATATCTAACGCGATTAGGAATTGAATCCCGGTGGATTCATGGATCAGGTCAGAGGCCGGATGCTCTGTTCTCTCTATCAGGTGCCGTTTAACGATGTGCTCGTAATGAGTGTGAGTATAAGGAGCTTGGGCACTGCGGTGAATATCCTTCATTTTGTTATGGGTTACAGTCATTACTTCAGGCAGTACTTTTCCAATTTAGCACAATCCCTCTGAGTTTGGGGCAAGCCACTTATACGCCTTCCTCCCGCATATGAAATATGCATCATCGGGGAGAACATATGGGACGGAGTATGACATTGTCATGTTACAAATTTTCCATGTGAAATCTCCTAACCCTAATTCTCCCATCTGTTTAGTACACGTATCAGTTTGTACGATCTGTGCACAGTATCCTGGTGATACCTCTCCAACTCGCATGGTCCTACTTCCTAAGGTGTACCTATACCGGAAAAATTTCCTATGGTCGGCTATCTGGCGTATAAGTTCTGTGTCTATGGGCATTCTGTCGGGTCTGTATGAAAAGGTCATGGTTTGATTACTCCATGACACTTCCCAATTTCCCGGCTTTCGGGGATTGGAAATGTTAAAGCATACTAAAGACCTATCCACATGATATTGGTGGAGCTTCAAACTAGGAGGACTAGAGATATTAAACCTCTTGTCCACCGGCCTCCCACCACTTAGCTCAAGTACCTCTCCTACAGTTAAAGGGAATGGTACTAGTCCTGATTTGCTATGGCCTTGAGGTACTTGAGAGCATACCCAACAGTCTGTCTGATTTAACACTTTACCCACTAAGGAGTGATAGTCACTCAATGGATGCCGGTCCATGTGGACATTAAAACTGGACTGACATTTCTTTATGCACCCATCCTCAACTATATTGTCACAATGCCTACAGATGCAGTTCTCTTCAGCTAACAATCCTTCACAATTCCTTCTATTGTCAATGCTACCAGATCGTTTTCTGATACTCGCCTTTACTCGGAGATTATGTTGTTCTTGGAAATCTACGCCTGCATCCTGGTCATCAGAACCCATTCCCGATCCTTTCTTGACCTCCATGGTACTCTCACCGAAACAGACATGGTCAACAGGAAAATCCGGATCACAGTCTCTTGGGGCAAGTCCATTTTAGAGGAGTAAAAGGAGAAAAATAAGAAGGGGGAAAGGAAATAGGAGGGAGGTGGGAACTGGAGAAAATAACAAATGGGAAAAAGAAATCTGGCTCGACAAACTTCCGGTCTTGTTATTCTCAGCGCTCAGGTGTCGTCTCAATCCTCCCTGAACATCTTTATCACGGGACCTCACTGGGTCAGTGACCTTTTTACAATGAGACGAATGGACCCAAGTCTCTCTCTCGGCAACCTTCAAAGCAGTTGTGCTGGTCAATAAGACTTGATATGGTCCTTCCCATCTGTCAATAAGGCAACCTGAGCGTAGAAAATTCCGTATCATTACATAATCCCCAGGTTCAATGTCATGACAATTACTGTCTGGCAAATCAGGAATCACCAACTTTAGATTATCATTCTGATTCCTCAATTGCTTACTCATCTTAACCAAGTACTTTACGGTTACTTCATTGTTACATTTCAAATCATCCTGGGGGTTAATCATAACATGGGGTTGTCGACCAAACAGAATTTCAAAAGGAGACAGATTAAGAGGGGACCTGGGGGTGGTTCTGATGCTGTATAGTACGATTGGCAAAGCTTCAGGCCATAACAGTCCTGTTTCAGTCATTACCTTGCTCAATTTATTTTTAATAGTGCTGTTTACTCTTTCCACCTTCGCGCTCGCCTGGGGGCGGTACGGAGTATGCAGCTTACTATTAATTCCCATCAACTTACACATTGTTTGAAAGACTTCACCTGTGAAATGGGTACCCCTATCACTTTCAATTATTCTAGGGATACCGTACCTACACACAAATTCCTGCACAATTTTCTTTGCAGTAAATACAGCGGTATTTGTGGCCGCGGGAAATGCTTCAACCCAATTTGAGAACACATCAATACAGACCAAAACATACTTTAAATTTCTACAAGGTGGCAATTGTATGAAATCAATCTGTATTACCTGGAAAGGACCATCTGTCGGAGGGATATGGGATGGCTCTGTCGGTATTGCCTTTCCGATATTCTTCCTCAAGCAGGTGAGACATGTCATCGCTCTTTTACCCGCGTGGGAAGAAAATCCTGGGGCGCACCAATAAGCTCTTACTAGCTTACACATTCCTTCTTTGCCTAGATGAGTCAGCCCGTGTGCTGCTTCCGCTAGACTTGGAAGGTATGCTCTGGGTGCCACTGGTTTACCATGTCCATCTGTCCAGAGTCCTGTGGACTCCTGGCCATATCCTTTTGACCTCCAAACTGCCTTTTCCTGCGGGGAACACAAATTTTGCATTTCACACAATTTCTGTGTGTTTACAGTATTAAATACCATCAGTCGTGTACTATCTGTTTGTATGGGGTTACTAGCTGCTGATTTAGCAGCTTCGTCTGCACGACTGTTACCAAGTGATACCGGGTCTTGGCTATATGTGTGAGCTTTACACTTGATAACAGCCACTCTGTCGGGTTCCTGTATCGCTGTTAGAAGTCTTTTGATATGGGCTGCATGCGCTACGGGTGTGCCAGCTGCCGTCATGAAATTTCTGAGGCGCCATAGGGCTCCGAAATCATGGACTACTCCGAAGGCGTACCTAGAATCTGTGTAAATATTGGCTGACTTGCCCTTAGCCAATTCACATGCTCTGGTTAGGGCAACCAGTTCAGCAACTTGTGCTGAGTGAGGTGGGCCTAGCGGTTCTGCTTCTATGGTACCTTGGTCATCTACGACTGCGTATCCAGTACACAAGTCTCCCGAGTCCGTCTGTCTGTGACAACTACCGTCAGTGTAGAAAGTAAAATCTACATCTTCCAGTGGGTTGTCACTGATGTCAGGCCTTGCCGTGAAATTTTGGGTCAAATATTCCATACAATCATGCGTGTCATCCCCTGTATTAAATCCTCCTTCGCCATCACTCTCATCCTCCACCCTTTGTGCCTGTCCAGGCACACCTGGGAGATACGTTGCAGGATTTAATGCGCTGCATCTCCTTATGGTGATGTTTACGGGGGCCATCAATGCCAATTCCCATCTTGTAAACCGCGCTGATGAGACGTGTCTGGTTTGGGCAGAATTCAGTAAGGCTGACACTGCATGTGGTGTATGAATTGTGAGGTTGTGTCCTAGCACTACATCTTCGCTTTTTGTGACTAGCAATGCTATTGCTGCAACACTTCGCAAGCATGTGGGGAGGGATCGCGCTACCGTATCTAGCTGAGCGCTATAGTAGGCTACCGGCCTGCTGGCATCACCATGCTTCTGGGTTAAGACACCTGCTGCGCACCCAGCACTCTCTGTTCCGTACAGCTCAAAGGGTTTCCCATAGTCTGGCATACCTAATGCTGGTGCCTGCGTTAGGCACTGTTTAAGTCTCTCAAATGCCATCTCAGATTCGTCTGTGTGCGAAATCCGATCAGGTTTGCTTGATGAGACCATCTCCTGCAAAGGTAAGGCCAGTATGGAAAAACCTGGGATCCAGTTACGGCAATACCCACACATTCCTAAAAACGTTCTAAACTGTTGCTGGGTTTGTGGCAGGGTCATGTCACGAATTGCTTGAATTCTATCAGCGGTAAGGTGTCTCAGTCCTTGTGTTAGACAGTGTCCCAAATACTTCACACGGGTCTGGGATAATTGTAACTTGTCTTTGGAAACCTTGTGTCCTGTGTCTGAAAGATGAAACAGGAGCTGTTTCGTATCTCTCAGGGACGCTTCCAGTGAATCTGAACACAGTAGTAAATCGTCCACGTACTGTATCAATATTGATCCACTCTCTGGTTGGAAAGACTGTAAACAATCATGCAGAGCTTGTGAAAAAATACTTGGACTGTCTATGAAACCTTGTGGTAAGCGAGTCCATGTATATTGAACTCCTCTGTATGTAAATGCAAATAAGTATTGACTGTCAGGGTGCAGAGGTACCGAGAAGAAAGCGGAGCAGAGGTCAATCACAGTGAAAAATTTGGCAGTGGGAGGGATTTGCATTAGGATAACAGCTGGATTTGGCACTACGGGGAATTGACTCTCAACTATTTTGTTGATCCCTCTTAGATCCTGCACTAATCGGTAACCCCTCCCCCCACTCTTTTTAACAGGGAAGATGGGACTATTTGCAGTGCTGGACGTCCTTACCAGAATGCCCTGTTGTAGCAAGCGCTCTATTACAGGGAAAACTCCTAACTCCACCTCTGGCTTCAGAGGATATTGTGGGATTTTTGGAGCTATCCTACCATCTTTTACTTGCACAACTACTGGGGCTACGTTTGCCATCAATCCAGTGTCTTGTCCATCCTTGGTCCAAAGTGATTCCGGTATCTGGGAAATCATTTCCTCTGCCTTGGACGGACACCTATTTACAACAACAGTGTGTGACATTAATCTTGTTGGGGAGTCTAGCATATCCTGCGCTTCCTGAGCGTGGTTTTCGGGTATATCCAAGAACACACCTTCAGGAGTACAGTATATGACGCATCCCATTTTGCACAGTAAATCTCTCCCTAGGAGATTAGTCGGAGCCGATGCAGCCAGCAGGAAAGAATGCTTGGTATGCAAAGGCCCTATCGTAATCTCTGCAGGTTTGCTTAAAGGGTAGTGCTGTACTACTCCTGTTACTCCCATGGCTGGAATTGTTTTACCAGTGGTTCTCATGCCCACGGTCGAATTTATCACTGACTTGGCCGCCCCCGTATCTACAAGGAAATTTAGAGATTTACCAGCTACATCAATTGTGACCTCGGGTTCACTTCCAAGGTTCGCAATTAATTTTACTGGCTGCAGATTACAGGTGTGGCCTCGCCCCTATGGTGCGTGGTGGCCTCCCTGCATTGCGCTGGCAGCTATTACCTGTGAAGGGGGTAAATGGGATCTATCAGTGACTTGCCAGTCTCTTTTTGGGGGATACCTTTTTGTTTCCCCTGCGTGTGGCTCATAACTCCGTCTCTGCGGTCCTTGATCCCAATTTCGTGTGTCATGTCGTTGTCTAGGGGGTTGATATGATTTTTGTGCATTCTTTGATCTACAGTCTCGTGCATAGTGTCCCTCTCTATGACAGTAATAACAAGTTACCACATTTGACTTACCCACAGGGGTCTGAGATTTATACTGACGTGGCCTTGTGGTCAGGGCCTGTATACTTACGGCCATTAACTTATCACTCTGCGACTCCCTGTGTTTGGTGATATTCCGATCATGATCAATAGCGGCCTCTCTCAAAGTAGCCACCGACAGACCTCGCCAACATGGTTGGGTGGTCTGTACCCTCGTCTTCAATACTTCCTTTAAACCATCCATTAACACAGATACTGCTACTTCTCTATGATTCACATTTGTCTTAATGTCTTCTATGCCTGTATACTTAGCCATATCCTGTAGTGCCCGATGAAAATAATCAGCTGCTGTTTCTCCCTCTTTCTGTTTGATGGAGAAAATTTTGTTCCATTTGACAACAGCTGGAAAATACTCTATTAACTGTAAATTTATTCTCTTTACATTATCTTGGTTGTACACATCCGTAAGGGGTACATCCTCATCTAATTTACAGTCAGCTAAAAATTTTGCTGAGTCGACATTGGAGGGTAAACATGCCCTCAGCAATATCTGCCAGTCTTTGTTATTGGGCTCCACAGTATTTCCTAGCTCTCTAATGTATTCCTGGCTTGCAACTAGATCTTTCCTAGGATCAGGGAATTCAGACACCATTGATCTTAATTCCATTCAGGAAAAGGGGCAGTGCATGGCAATGTGTCTGAGAGGAGTGACTCCTGAAGTGTCAGTTTTCCCATTTGGCACTGCAATTACCCTAACGGGATTAAGTCCAATAACATAATTCTGAGTAGATTCTACAGCATGTGGTGAAATGGTTTCAGTATATTGTATGGTGCCGTACTTACCAGTTGATACGATCTCACCTGTCCCTCCACTAGGGGCCTTTGATACTAATCTTACGGGTTGGGCCGTGCCCACTGTTGTTTCTGCTATGGTGGCTGCTAGAGAGAGTGCCGATATTGTTGGTGGTTCATCCTCTTGGTCACAATCCTGGGGAAAGTTTAAAACAGGGTACAGCTTGCACGGGTTAACATTAGCATCAACAATCTTGGTTACATTAGGCTTAACATTTATACAGTTACTAAGTGCATGTTTATCATTCACCAGTGTGCCATTCTCTGCAACCACCTTCTCTCCCGTTATGTATGGTGGTGGTGGTGCGGTGGCTATCAGTTTTCTGATAGGGTTAGATCCACCCGCTTGAGCCAATCCTCTTTGTATTTCACCTTCCTGTTGCCATAACTGTAAATAATCATAATGTTTGATCCGTCTCTTTGCAGATTTAATGAGACATATCCTTCTCCTTAGATTCTGTAACACCTCGGGACTAAAACTGCCTACCCGTGGGAACTTTTCCCCATCGTGCACAGTCATTCTTTCCCATTCATCGCACAAAACTTCTGTGTGTGAACCGTATTTCTCACACATTACATACCTTGCCGACCCGATTGGTCGGTTTACTAAATCAACCCGAACCGAGGTTGATCGCCCCCTACCTGAACAACTGGCCCCCATCTTTGCAGGTGTTGCTTTCACTACCTCTGACCTTCAAATCAGGGTCTTCAGCGAACCCTTACAAAAACCAAGATGTCCGGGGTAGGCCGGCGGCGGAAGTTTACAGAGTACTCCACTCACTCGCCCACGTCGACCAATACGCCCACACACTGCTCTAGCGCTGGCGTACTCGACCTAGGGCCCCTGCGACCT
This sequence comes from Pseudophryne corroboree, assembly GCF_028390025.1. Taxonomy (NCBI): domain Eukaryota; kingdom Metazoa; phylum Chordata; class Amphibia; order Anura; family Myobatrachidae; genus Pseudophryne; species Pseudophryne corroboree. Next base: position 68,704,072 of record NC_086445.1, read on the forward strand.
GAACCTCTATTTACTGGAACATGTGGGTGTGATCCGAAGAGCACTTAACCCTTTCCAGTAACTATTGGTTGTTGGATAGTTCCCAAGTGACCAGCGAACTTCCCTTAAAATAAAAAAAATGACACAAATCACGTTAGAATGTACAAATAGCGTTTATGACCCCTCTAGCGTACGCAAATGGTACTGGGTCAAGTTACTAACTAATGCACACAATTACGTGCGGTACAATCGTTCTGCACATAAGCAACTAATCTTATGTGCGGAGCGACCAGTGGAATCGAAAATTGTGGCTGCGAATTCCTTCAGCCTGAGCTTAATGGCCTATATGGGTACCGCACCAACCCTTTCTGGTGTTGTGCTCTTTTACTCTTTATCTATAGCGAACTTCTTAGTCTGCTGTACCTGGACCTCCTGGTCTGTCTGGACCTCCTGGTCTGTGCTACAGTAGACCTCCTGGTCCGCTATACTCTAATGCTCTTTTTTAAATGTTTAATAAGGGATGCCTCCCAAGCCACCATGCAGTCACTTACACGTATGTACCTTCACGAGAACTCTATGATTTCCTTTGGTTCAACCCCAAAAATTAGAAACTTATATATATGTATACATACTCTTTCACCTCATGTACTCTTTACTTTCGTTTCTGCGCAGAAATCCCTTTCATTCAGTATCGCAGGCTAATCCCGCATTGCCTCCTTATCGCCTAATTAAAACAATACTATCGTGTGATTTGTATTATGTGGGCGTACCCAGACGCTCCGTTGCATAATATACACTCCGTGCGTCGGCCCTTGCGTCGCGTACACTAGTCCCGCCCTTTGTTAGAGACACGTGTACGCCAGCCAGGTATATCCACAGAAATACAATTTAACACGTTTATATCAATGTAGATGATCTTTAACTGTAATCATCTACTGAACACCACACCAAACTTCCTTGTATCTTAGGCAAGCCGTGCGCGTGTATTACAAATTACTCCTTAACGTATTATTTTTACTCTTTAACTACCAATAGCAACAAATCTTTCTCAGCACGTTATCAATTGTGAAATGGCAACCAGGAAGGTGATATGTGAAAATACACAAATGAAAAGAAACAGAAATAAACAGTTTTAAAAGACACTAGCGTATTGTTCTTACCTCCGGTTCCGGATTCCACCAGCACTCCTTCAACGTAGCGAAACAGACGCTTATCTAGCCAGCACTACTGTATCCCAATACGAAGGGATACTGCCTTCCCGCCCTTGCTGACAGATAACGTTTGTTTTCGTTAGTGCGGATATGTGGAGGACGGACGAGCCCTCAATTGATAATGCTGATTTGATTACCTTATAACCTTCACTATATGGGTAAGAGACTCAGTACGTAATTGGCGTATGGGGTACCGTAAGGGTACGCACTTAGCGTAGCATACGCTCGGCCGTGATCGATACGCACATGCGGCACGCTTGCTCACAGCTTAATGCGTGGTGTCGAGCATGCTATAGGCGGGCGACTACCGTAATGCTACGCTACCAGCGTAGCGGACGCTCGAGACCACGAGGAGATCACGAGCGGCGCAGACGCTCACAAGATGACAATCAGTAAACCTTGAATGTAACACACAGAAAGGATACTCTTATACTGTAAACCTTGTACTGAAACACTGTAGCGATATAACGCTGCTTAACCTTGTTAATACTAAAGCTGTTTGAGCGATCGAGACGCTCCTATTACCCACTGCAATGTAATGAACACACGATACCGTGCTAAGGTTCCAACACCTTTACTAACAAGCTTTTAGTTATATTGAAAAGGGGAAACAGTTACAAGTCATACACTACAAGCTAACATATAATTCTAACAGAATATCTAGACAGAAATATACAATAGCGTCACAATCCTATACTATAACAGAGAGAGGGAATGGCCAATACAAACAGAGAATAAGTTGGTTTGCAGAGAATTACTTACACACACTGGGAATGATCGCTGCGCAGCTTTCTGGTACCAGCTCCGAGTTAGTCAAGATGAAAACCGTTTGTGGAGAGTGAGAGAGCTGCCCAGGCTTGCTGATCTTATATACACTGAGTACAGTATACTACAAAGGGACCTATAATCTCATTGTTTATTGGACACAGGACTGTCTCCTCGTATCATAACAAAAGGTCATAGGTTAGTTTGAACAGGTGGGCTGTGACTATATCAAACTGCTCAGGTGGGAGGGAATCTGAAGATTCCCGCCGCATGGGTAATGAATCGCAAATATAGTAAATGTCCAGAAAATACTAATGGCCATATCTATACGCAGGAGCGATTAATCTTTACCTAACCAGCACCGGATTGTTTCTAATAAAATGTTATTTAGTTAGGTACCAGACACAGCTGTTCAAACCCTGTCTGACCCTTCGTACCATACAAAGAGGAATTCCTCTGTCCAGCGACCATTTACATTAAACAAACTTACAGTCATTATTAAGGGGAACATTATCTATAAAACATACTATATGGTGTTATTATTTAACGATTGAGTCGCCCGCTAGACGCACACAAACTCTACCGTAAATGCACATACCACGCGCTCGAGCGCATGGCCGAGGCGCCATCACGCGGCTGCGAGTTTCCGCACGCACGGGAGAGAATGTGCACGTGCAGCAGGCACGCGCATGAGGTGAATATATGGCAACGTGTAGCATGATATTTTTCTGACTTTGACATGGGAGAGACGTCATGATGTCTCTCCCATAGCACAGTATAGATAGACACTAGAGGTCAAATATGACCCCTAGAGTCTGTATCAGTCCCATAATGCTGTGCGGTGCGCGATGACGTCATCTCGCACCGCACAGCAAAGGTCATCGCCACGAAGGGAAACTAGATGGGTAGTGTCTAGTTCCCTTCACAGCGGGGGACCAGCGGGAGACACAGCGGAGGGCACAGTAGCGGATCTTGCCATGGTGCGGTGCCCTCCGGAAGGCGGCGCCCAGGGCAAAAGTCCTGCTTTCCCGTGGCAAGATCCGCTACTGAGTGTAATACGTGCATAGTGCATGCAGGGGGGGGAGTATAATACGTGAGTAGTGTATGCAGGGGCAGTGTAATACGTGTGTAGTGTATGCAGGGGGGAGTATAATACGTGCGTAGTGTATGCGGGGGGGAGTATAATACGTGTGTAGTGTATGCAGGGGGGAGTATAATACGTGAGTAGTGTATGCAGGGGAAATGTAATACGTGTGTAGTTTATGCAGGCGCAGTATAATACGTGAGTAGTGTATGCAGGAGTAGTGTAATACGTGTGTAGTGTATGCAGGGGCAGTGTAATACGAGTGTAATGCAGGCAGGTGGCAGTGTAATACGTGTGTAGTGTATGCAGGGGCAGTGTAATACGTGTGTAGTGTATGCAGGGGCAGTGTAATACGTGTGTAATGCAGGCAGGTGGCAGTGTAATACGTGTGTAGTGTATGCAGGGGCAGTGTAATACGTGTGTAGTGTATGCAGTGGCAGTGTAATACGTGTGTAATGCAGGCAGGTGGCAGTGTAATACGTGTGTAGTGCAGGTAGGTGGCAGTGTAATATGTGTGTAGTGTATGCAGGGGCAGTGTAATACGTGTGTAGTGTATGCAGGGGCAGTGTAATACGAGTATAATGCAGGCAGGTGGCAGTGTAATACGTGTGTAGTGTATGCAGGGGCAGTGTAATACGTATGTAGTGCAAACAGGTGACAGTGTAATGTATGTGAAATGCATGCAGTGACAGTGTAATTCATGTGTAGTGCATGCAGGTGGCAGTGTAATACGTGTGTAATACAGGCAGGTGGCAGTGTAATATGTGTGTAGTGTAGGCAGGTGGCTGTGTAATACGTCTGTAGCGCAGGCAGGTGGCAGTGTAATATGTGCGTAGCGCAGGCAGGTGGCAGTGTAATACGCGTGTAGCGCAGGCAGGTGGCAGTGTAATACATGTGTAGCGCAGGCAGGTGGCAGTGTAATACGTGTGTAGCGCAGGCAGGTGGCAGTGTAATACGTCTGTAGCGCAGGCAGGTGGCAGTGTAATACGTGCGTAGCGCAGGCAGGTAGCAGTGTAATACACGTGTAGCGCAGGCAGGTGGCAGTGTAATACGTGTGTAGTGAATGCAGGTGGCAGTGTAATACGTGTGTAGTGCAGGCAGGTGGCAGTGTAATACGTGTGTAGTGCATGCAGGTGGCAGTGTAATATGTGTGTTGTGCAGGCAGGTGGCAGTGTAATACGTGTGTAGTGCATGCAGGTGGCAGTGTAATATGTGTGTAGTGCAGGCAGGTGGCAGTGTAATACGTGTGTAGTGCATGCAGGTGGCAGTGTAATATGTATGTAGTGCAGGCAGGTGGCAGTGTAATACGTGTGTAGTGAATGCAGGTGGCAGTGTAATACGTGTGTAGCACAGGCAGGTGGCAGTGTAATACGTGTGTAGTGCATGCAGGTGGCAGTGTAATACGTGTGTAGTGCATGCAGGTGGCAGTGTAATACGTGTGTAGTGCACACAATATATAGAAAGAATTCCGAGATCTGCGCAATGAACGTATTTAGTGCAGCTACAATTCGTGCATGAGAGGATATCCAGAACCACTCAAAATAGCATATACAGAAGAAAAAGCAACATGTATCCGTAAAATTAATCACCCTTTCTATTTCTTTAGCCAAAAAGGATGTTGTCAATTTGGTCTCCCATGTCCAGGGGATATATCTACAAAAGAGAAAAGTGCTTCTCTGCACCCACAGACTCAATTTTATGGATCAGAGAAGAGCAAGTTATAGTGCAGTAGTTCTCCTTTAATCTGACAATACGATATGGAATCACACTTATAAAAATGGAGAAAACCTCAAAGTGGGTGTTAATCATCCATCAAGGCAAGACAGCTACAGATGGGCATCTTCCTCCCATATCCACTTATGTAGTCAAAAAGGGGATCTCTGGGAATAATATCCTCCTTTCCCATAAAACACTGCTCAGTGTATATGGGATTAGAGAGGTAAAAAGCAGTATAGTGCAGTCATTCTTAAAAACATAAGACTCTTTATTACATAGATGCACTTACAAAATAAAACATATAGGGGGCCATTCCGAGTTGTTCGCTCGTTAACGATTTTAGCTATGCTGCGATTTGTTGCAGATTGCGCATGCGCAAGGCACGCAGGGCGCATGCGCTTAGTTATTTAACACAAAACTTAGCAGTTTTGCTGTGGCTTCTGCGGCGCTTTTCAGTCGCACTGCTGTTCGGTAAATGATTGACACGAAAGGGGCGTTTCTAAGCGGCAACTCAGAGTTTTCCCGGCGTTTGCAAAAAAACGCCGGCGTGTCAGGGAAAAACGCGGGAGTGTCTGGAGAAACGGGGGAGTGGCTGGCCGAACGCAGGGTGTGTTTGTGACGTCAAACCAGGAACTAAGCGGACTGAGCTGATCGCAATCTAGGGGTAGGTCTGGAGCTACTCAGAAACTGCAAAGAATTATTTAGTAGCAGTTTTGCTAATTTTTTCGTTCGCTATTCTGCTAAGCTAAGATACACTCCCAGAGGGCGGCGGCCTAGCGTGTGCAATGCTGCTAAAGGCAGCTAGCGAGCAAACAACTCGGAATGACCCCCATATAAGACAGTATGTATCACTCCGTTAGTGGCATAACAGCAAATCAGTTTTCCGTCACCTTCCCAGGTGGAACAAACAGGGAAAAGGAGCTGAAGTCCGGAAGTTCAGCCCCTATGTCAGAATCCTTGGCTGCCCGCTTGTCACCTGGAGTCCAAAAAAGTCTAGTCCCGCTTAACGCATTTCAGACCGCTAGGGTCCTTCATCAGAAGCATGCAGGACTGTACACAAATGTCTCTATTTAAACCCTCACCAAAAGAGGACACAGCTGCGGAGAATTACATCTATACGGCTTCCGCATCCTACTGCGCATGTGCGGCTTAACCGGAACCCGTAAGCCGCTTGCGTTCCATTTGAGTTCCAGATGACGAGGATACCGGAAGGTGCACAAATGTAAAGAATGTTATATTAAAAACTTTTGGGGAATACAGCAGATTTTGCCTCAGTGGCGAACTAGAGATATAGAAAAGCGTCTGTCACAGGCCAAAATGAGGTGGATTTTTGAATTAAAAACTCTTGTTCCAAAAGGCCTTAATGGCGATTTTGAACTAAAATGTTTTTTTGATATAACAAGTTCATGTGAATTGGGTATGTGGCACATGCGCACTTTATTTCTGTATACTTCTTATTATGCACTTTTGCACCTTGATGTATGCTAAAAATATTTTTTATGGTTTATATATATATATATATATATATATTAGTGATGTGCACCGGAAATTTTTCGGGTTTTGTGTTTTGGTTTTGGATTCGGTTCCGCGGCCGTGTTTTGGATTCGGACGCGTTTTGGCAAAACCTCCCTGAAAATTTTTTGTCGGATTCAGGTGTGTTTTGGATTCGGGTTTTTTTTTTTTACAAAAAACCCTCAAAAACAGCTTAAATCATAGAATTTGGGAGTCATTTTGATCCCATAGTATTATTAACCTCAACAACCATAATTTCCACTAATTTTCAGTCTATTCTGAACACCTCACACCTCACGATATTATTTTTAGTCCTAAAATTTGCACCGAGGTCGTTGGATGACTAAGCTAAGCGACCCAAGTGGCCGACACAAACACCTGGCCCATCTAGGAGTGGCACTGCAGTGTCAGACATGATGGCAGATTTAAAAAATAGTCCCCAAACAGCACATGATGCAAAGAAAAAAAGAGGTGCACCAAGGTCGCTGGATGGCTAAGCTAAGCGACCCAAGTGGCCGACACAAACACCTGGCCCATCTAGGAGTGGCACTGCAGTGTCAGACAGGATGGCAGATTTAAAAAATTGTCCCCAAACAGCACATGATGCAAAGAAAAAAAGAGGTGCACCAAGGTCGCTGGATGGCTGAGCTAAGCGACACAAGTGGCCGACACAAACACCTGGCCCATCTAGGAGTGGCACTGCAGTGTCAGGCAGGATGGCACTTCAAAAAAATAGTCCCCAAACAGCACATGATGCAAAGAAAAAAAGAGGCGCAATGAGGTAGCTGTGTGACTAAGCTAAGCGACCCAAGTGGCCGACACAAACACCTGGCCCATCTAGGAGTGGCACTGCAGTGTCAGACAGGATGGCAGATTTAAAAAATAGTCCCCAAACAGCACACGATGCAAAGAAAAAAAGAGGTGCACCAAGGTCGCTGGATGGCTAAGCTAAGTGACCCAAGTGGCCGACACAAACACCTGGCCCATCTAGGAGTGGCACTGCAGTGTCAGACAGGATGGCAGATTTAAAAAATAGTCCCCAAACAGCACATGATGCAAAGAAAAAAAGAGGTGCACCAAGGTCGCTGGATGGCTAAGCTAAGCGACACAAGTGGCCGACACAAACACCTGGCCCATCTAGGAGTGGCACTGCAGTGTCAGGCAGGATGGCACTTCAAAAAAATAGTCCCCAAACAGCACATGATGCAAAGAAAAATGAAAGAAAAAAGAGGTGCAAGATGGAATTGTTCTTGGGCCCTCCCACCCACCCTTATATTGTATAAACAGGACATGCACTCTTTAACAAACCCATCATTTCAGCGACAGGGTCTGCCACACGACTGTGACTGAAATGACTGGTTGGTTTGGGCCCCCACCAAAGAAGAAGCAATCAATCTCTCCTTGCACAAACTGGCTCTACAGAGGCAAGATGTCCACCTCCTCCTCATCGTTCGATTCCTCACCCCTTTCACTGTGTACATCCCCCTCCTCACAGATTATTAATTCGTCCCCACTGGAATCCACCATCTCAGGTCCCTGTGTACTTTCTGGAGGCAATTGCTGGTGAATGTCTCCACGGAGGAATTGATTATAATTCATTTTGATGAACATCATCTTCTCCACATTTTCTGGAAGTAACCTTGTACGCCGATTGCTGACAAGGTGAGCGGCTGCACTAAACACTCTTTCGGAGTACACACTGGAGGGGGGGCAACTTAGGTAAAATAAAGCCAGTTTGTGCAAGGGCCTCCAAATTGCCTCTTTTTCCTGCCAGTATACGTACGGACTGTCTGACGTGCCTACTTGGATGCGGTCACTCATATAATCCTCCACTATTCTTTCAATGGTGACAGAATCATATGCAGTGACAGTAGACGACATGTCAGTAATCGTTGGCAGGTCCTTCAGTCCGGACCAGATGTCAGCACTCGCTCCAGACTGCCCTGCATCACCTCCAGCGGGTGGGCTCGGAATTCTTAGCCTTTTCCTCGCAGCCCCAGTTGCGGGAGAATGTGAAGGAGGAGCTGTTGACGGGTCACGTTCCGCTTGACTTGACAATTTTCTCACCAGCAGGTCTTTGAACCTCTGCAGACTTGTTTCTGCCGGAAAGAGAGATACAACGTAGGTTTTAAATCTAGGATCGAGCACGGTGGCCAAAATGTAGTGCTCTGATTTCAACAGATTGACCACCCATGAATCCTGGTTAAGCGAATTAAGGGCTCCATCCACAAGTCCCACATGCCTAACGGAATCGCTCTGTTTTAGCTCCTCCTTCAATGTCTCCAGCTTCTTCTGCAAAAGCCTGATGAGGGGAATGACCTGACTCAAGCTGGCAGTGTCTGAACTGACTTCACGTGTGGCAAGTTCAAAGGGTTGCAGAACCTTGCACAACGTTGAAATCATTCTCCACTGCGCTTGAGTCAGGTGCATTCCCCCTCCTTTGCCTACATCGTAGACAGATGTATAGGCTTGAATGGCCTTTTGCTGCTCCTCCATCCTCTGAAGCATATAGAGGGTTGAATTCCACCTCGTTACCACCTCTTGCTTCAGATGATGTCAGGGCAGGTTCAGGACTGTTTGCTGGTGCTCCAGTCTTCGGCACGCGGTGGCTGAATGCCGAAAGTGGCCCGCAATTCTTCGGGCCACCGACAGCATCTCTTGCACACCCCTGTCGTTTTTTAAATAATTCTGCACCACCAAATACAATGTATGTGCAAAACATGGGACGTGCTGGAATTTGCCCAGATGTAATGCACGCACAATATTGGTGGCGTTGTCCGATGTTACAAATCCCCAGGAGAGTCCAATTGGGGTAAGCCATTCTGCGATGATGTTCCTCAGTTTCCGTAAGAGGTTGTCAGCTGTGTGCCTCTTATGGAAATCGGTGATACAAAGCGTAGCCTGCCTAGGAACGAATTGGCGTTTGCGAGATGCTGCTACTGGTGCCGCCGCTGCTGTTCTTGCTGTGGGAGGCAATATATCTACCCAGTAGGCTGTCACAGTCATATAGTCCTGAGTCCTTAAGTGGACATTGGGTACAACTGCATTTTTTAGGACACTGGTGACTCTTTTTCTGACGTCTGTGTAGATTTTCGGTATCGCCTGCCTAGAGAAATGGAACCTAGATGGTATTTGGTACCGGGGGCACAGTACCTCAATCAAGTCTCTAGTTCCCTGTGAATTAACGGTGGATACTGGAAACACGTTTCTCACCATCCAGGCTGCCAAGGCCGGAGTTATCCACTTTGCAGCAGGATGACTGCTGTGATATTTCATCTTCCTCGCAAAGGCCTGTTGGACAGTCAATTGCTTACTGGAAGTAGTACAAGTGGTCTTCCGACTTCCCCTCTGGGATGATGATCGACTCCCAGCAGCAACAACAGCAGCGCCAGCAGCAGTAGGCGTTACACTCAAGGATGCATCGGAGGAATCCCAGGCAGGAGAGGACTCGTCAGACTTGACAGTGACATGGCCTGCAGGACTATTGGCTTTCCTGTGTAAGGAGGAAATTGACACTGAGGGAGTTGGTGGTGTGGTTTGCAGGAGCTTTGTTACAAGAGGAAGGGATTTAGTGGTCAGTGGACTGCTTCCGCTGTCATCCAAAGTTTTTGAACTTGTCACTGACTTCTGCTGAATGCGTTCCAGGTGACGTATAAGGGAGGATGTTCCTAGGTGGTTAACATCCTTACCCCTACTTATTACAGCTTGGCAAAGGCAACACACGGCTTGGCACCAGTTGTCCGCATTTCTGTTGAAATAATTCCACACCGAAGAGGTGATTTTTTTTGTATTTTGACCAGGCATGTCAATGGCCATATTCGTCCCACGGACAACAGGTGTCTCCCCGGGTGCCTGACTTAAACAAACCACCTCACCATCAGAATCCTCCTTGTCAATTTCCTCCCCAGCGCCAGCAACACCCATATCCTCATCCTGGTGTACTTCAACAGTGACATCTTCAATTTGACTGTCAGGAACTGGACTGCGGGTGCTCCTTCCAGCACTTGCAGGGGACGTGCAAATGGTGGAAGGCGCAAGCTCTTCCCGTCCAGTGTTGGGAAGGTCAGGCATCGCAACCGACACAATTGGACTCTCCTTGGGGATTTGTGATTTAGAAGAACGCACAGTTTTAGAAGAACTCACGAACTCTTTTAAGTTTTCTAGCAGGAGGATGAGTGCTTCCATCCTCAGGTAAAGCTGAACCGCTAGTCTTGAACATAGGCCAGGGCCTCAGCCTTGATGAAGTCCACATAATAGGACGAAACGCGTTGGAACAGGGAGCTGCTATTTACCCCTTTGGACTCCCCATATGCGGACAGATAAGCTGTTTTTATTATTCAATCCTGTACGTGTGCTACCTGCATTTATGGACAGATGAACTGCCTATTTGTTTTAATTATCTTGTACGTTTGCTACCTCTAAGTGTGGCAGGACTGTGCCTATTAAATTGTTGTTTATATTATCACATTTGCTTAAACATTGATTGGAATGAGCCACATTCCTAGCTTTTAAGCTGTTGTAAAAACACCATCTTTTATAGCTTTCATCTTCTATATATATATATATATATATATTTTTTAGTATCATCAGTTCTATTTAATATTTTGGAATAAGCCACATTCCTAATTCTTAGAACCACTGTAAAAATCATTGTGTTTTAAAACAGTACACACTATGTCGATGTTATTTTCTCTTTACATGTTCGGCTTCTAAATATCATCAGTCTGGAAATATTGAAGCTAAGTTGTTATTTATTTTAATAACTGCACCTGACTGCATATGTATATATATATATATATATATATATATATATATATATATATTTATATATAGGGGTAATTCTGAGTTGATCGCAGCAGGAATTCTGTTAGCAGTTGGGCAAAACCATGTGCACTGCAGGGGAGGCAGATATAACATGTGCAGAGAGAGTTAGATTTGGGTGTGGTGTGTTCAATCTGCAATCTAAATTGCAGTGTAAAAATAAAGCAGCCAGTATTTACCCTGCACAGAAACAAAATAACCCACCCAAATCTAACTCTCTCTGCACATGTTATATCTGCCCCACCTGCAGTGCACATGGTTTTGCCCAACTGCTAACAAAGTTCCTGCTGCGATCAACTCAGAATTACCCCCTATATATATATATATATATATATATATATATATATATATAGTTTTTTCTTTTATTCTATGTATCACGATGGGCTTTAAAACTTATCTCTGGATCTATTTATTGTAAATAATGTAGGAGGGTGTCGGTGCGGTGTGGAGCCTGCTGCCGTGCAGGTGTAGTTTTGCTACTCACCAGGTGCCGCACTCTCTCACCTTCAGGTACCGGAACCTTCAACGGACCTGGAAATCTTCAGTCGGATCCGGACACGGCGATTCCCTCTCGAAGCTGACGGACGAACGAGCTGAGGAGAAAATTGTCTACCTTAAGGGGGGTATCAACCCTTCTTCCACCGGAAAAGGGGATACCCCAGGGGTGACGGCGACCTTCACCGGTTGGGTGAAAGGTCATCACAGGCACAAAGCCTCAGCCACCCAGATTTCACACACTCGCACTCTCGCGCGTAGTGTGATGAAGGGGTTCTCACGTCCGTGAGCAAACCCCTATTCCGGCGCTCGGGGACAGACAAAGGGACAAACGTACACAGATGCTACTCACCGTCAGTTCCGCATTGCGAACGTCTTCTCCTCTTAAAGGTCCCTGTAAGGAGGCAAACAAACAAACAAACAAACAGCTGTGCAGGGCCGAACTCTAACCTAGTGTCACACCCCTATACTAGCTACAACGGCAGAGCCCTCGAACTAGCACTGTGGGTGTGGTGCAACAAAACTAAACACAGACTTAACAAACTTACACTTTGCCCTGCACGGTAACACACATATCCAATCACAATCACAGTGCAAGCAACTACTACGGTGCTGTCCCTTTAAGTACCTGAATCAGAACACCAGGTAATGGGGGCCGCACAGCTCACCCACTTCCCGTACACTGTCTTTCCAGGGGCTCAGGCCGAGCGGGCCTGCCTGCCTAAACACCTTGGGGTGGACTGGGCCCAGTGCCCAGTGCCACCTTTATCCACCTTTGGGGAGGGCCACTTATTAACTGGGCCTAGTGACCCCTATTTGCGCACAGGCCAGAGACCTGACATCACCCACGGGCCTAGCGCCCGCCTAACTTGTCACCCGTTGGGTGACTTGGGCATAGTGCCCAGGGTCACCTTATATCCCTAACTGCCACCAACTAAACTAGGGCCTAATGCCCTCTGATGTCCCCCAGGCCTATTGCCTGATTTTGCCCCTCGGGCCTACTGCGCTGTTTAGGTGGCTTGGGCCTAACGCCCAAACCACCAAATCAAATGGTGACCCCCAAACTCTTATCTGCACCACAGGCCTAGTGCCTGAAGTGTGCCCCCGGGCCTAATGCCCGTCCCTGATGGTATAGGGAGGAAAAGGGGAGGGGGTGAGAGTAGCCTCACTGAGGCTTCACCTGATCCGGGGGTCTCCGGCGCCCTCTTCTGCCGCTGACCCGTCCTGGCCATCTTCTTTCAGGAGCCCGACGTCTTCTGGCCTCTTCAGCGGCCACCAGAGCTCTTCCTCCCGCGTCTGCCGTCCTCTTCTTCCGACGCGCTGCTTCTCCTGGTCCGGCTCTTCGCTGCTGTTCAGCGCGGCCTCCTTCGTCGGCTCCAGCCCGGCGTCTTCTTCTGCACTCTTCCGCGCGCTTCTTTTCTTCGGCTCCCTCCCGGCGTCTGATGTCAGACGCCGGGGGCGGGGCCTATGACGCGGCGAGCGACGATTGGCTCACCGCACCCCTCTATGATTGCCTGGTGCCCCGCGAGCTGTGATTGACTCGTGGACGGCGCCGGATTTCAAATCTCGCCGCTGTTGTAAGTCTGGTGCAGGGAAAAGTCTAATCCCTGCACCGGACACCCGCCGCCGTTGCTCACTGACAGGCGCTGGGGATAGACACACTGTCCCAGCGCTGTCAGACAGGTTGTCCCGCAGGGGATACAGATTCCCTGCCTGCCGCAGCTGGAATGTGTCCTGTAAAACAGAACACATCTCCACATTTACCCCCCCTTTTTCCTTTGTAGTCCCTACAAAGGTCTCCACGACGTCCATTGTCCGCGGGTCAGGGAATTCCGAGGTCCCTCCGGCGAGGTTGTGTTCGAGGGCCCAGCCCGGACAGACTGTGGCCCCACATCCTTCCTCCACCGGTTCCGGATTCCTCCTCTTCGTTCCTCCTGACCTCCATCGGTGGATCCTCTGGGGAAGTGGCATCTCCTCACGGTCGCTCGACGTGGACCCCCAAGGGGACTCTTCCTCCACGTGGACAACAGTCACCCACTCTTGGCCTTCCATATCGTCTGGGGCATCGTCCCTGTCTTCAGGGTGTGGTACCGACCACCACCCAACAGCGGAATCCTCCGGGGCATCCGTTTCCTCCCGGGCAACAACCACCATCTGTCGCATTTCCTCGTGGGGCATCTCCAAAGGTCCCATGTCTTCCTCTGGAACGGGTCCTCCCACGGCATCACGATCCTCTCCCCGTATGTCCGTCCAACTCGGCACTCCCGGCAGGTATTCTTGCTCCAGGACTATCTCCTCATCTTCACGGAGGGCAATCAACTGGGAGCACGACTCCACCCGATCCTGCCAGTCACACTCATCGGCACTCCCGATGCCCGAGTCGTCCTCCATCTGCTCTTGGAGGGATTCGTCGGCGGACATCTCCCCCTAGTCTGAGTCCTCCTCCACCGATACCTTGACTATGGGATTGTTTTCCTCCTCAGCGTACTTAGTCCCTTCCGCTGGTATCTCTAATTCCTCAGCGTACTCCTTCGCTTCCGCTGGCATCTCTACTTCCTCAGCGTACTCCTTCACTTCCGCTGGCATCTCTAATTACTCAGCGTACTCCTCTTCCGCTGGCATCTCTAATTCCTCAGCGTACTCCTCTTCCGCTGGCATCTCTAGGTACCCAGTACACACCTGTTCCACACGTCCTGGACAGTTCCAACGCGGGGAGATTCCGGACGTCCCCGTCACTGGGTCTTCATGCTTTTCCTCGCAGCGTGGTCTCTTCACCTCCCAGTCGTCCACCTCCGCCTTATGCGGGAAAGGATTCTTCCTTACTGGGGTCGCTTACTTGGGACAGAGCTGGGCACGACCATCCGCAATCATCCGGTCTTCATTCCATGGACAATCGGGAAGCTCATGTCCCCTAGCCTTGCAGAGCGCACACACGGGCTCTACAGCCACCCGGTTCCGAAGTTGCTGACGAGACTCCGTCAGCTGCTTCACCGTGGCTTCATAGTCTGTCCTGTCCTCCGTCCATGGACACTCCAGGAGCCGATGTCGGGGATCTCCACAGCTTTCATACTGGAAATCAACCTCGTCTTGGCTCCACTCTTCATCCCAGGGACAACTGTTATGCTCATGCCCGTAGTCTCCGCAGAGCAAACACCAGGACTTTTTCTTCGCTTGGCCCTTCTGACATCTTCGGTCCGCTTCCCGGACCACCTTCTTTGGGGATGTCTCTCGCCAAGTACATTCGTCGGCAAAGTACCCCGTTTGCCGACATTTCTTGCAGGGCGTCACAGCGGCCGTCTTGCGCCCCTTCTCCCGGCGCTCTTCCTTTCCACGCTGGACCGACCGCTGCACCATCTTCAGGAGGTCTGCCCCAGGGAGGGTGGCGGTGCGGTGTGGAGCCTGCTGCCATGCAGGTGTAGTTTCGCTACTCACCAGGCACCGCACTCTCTCACCTTCAGGTACCGGAACCTTCAACGGACCTGGAAATCTTCAGTCGGATCCGGACATGGCAATTCCCTCTCGGAGCTGACGGACGAACGAGCTGAGGAGAAAATAGTCTACCTTAATGGGGGGTATCAACCCTTCTTCCACCGGAAAAGGGGATACCCCAGGGGTGACGGCGACCTTCACTGGTTGGGTGAAAGGTCATCACAGGCACAAAGCCTCAGCCACCCAGATTTCACACACTCGCACGCGTAGTGGGATGAAGGGGTTCTCACGACCGTGAGCAAACCCCTATTCCGGCGCTCGGGGACAGACAAAGGGACAAACGTACACAGATGCTACTCACCGTCAGTTCCGCACTGCGAACGTCTTCTCTTCTTACAGGTCCCTGTAAGGAGGCAAACAAACAAACAGCTGTGCAGGGCCGAACTCTAACCTAGTGTCACACCCCTATACTAACTACAACGGCAGAGCCCTCGAACTAGCACTGTGGGTGTGGTGCAACAAAGCTAAACACAGACTTAACAAACTTACACTTTGCCCTGCACGGTAACACACATATCCAATCACAATCACAGTGCAAGCAACTACCACTGTGCTGTCCCTTTAAGTACCTGAATCAGAACACCAGGTAATGGGGGCCGCACAGCTCACCCACTTCCCGTACACTGTCTTTCCAGGGGCTCAGGCCGAGCGGGCCTGCCTGCCTAAACACCTTGGGGTGGACTGGGCCTAGTGCCAAGTGCCACCTTTATCCACCTTTGGGGAGGGCCACTTATTAACTGGGCCTAATGCCCCCTATTTGCGCACAGGCCAGAGACCTGACATCCCCCACGGGCCTAGCGCCCGCCTAACTTGTCACCCGTTGGGTTACCTGGGCCTAGTGCCCAGGGTCACCTTATATCCCTAACTGCCGCCAACTAAACTAGGGCCTAATGCCTTCTAATGTCCCCCAGGCCTATTGCCTGATTTTGCCCCTCGGGCCTACTGCCCGCCTACTGCGCTGTTTAGGTGGCTTGGGCCTAACGCCCAAATTACCAAATCAAATGGTGACCCCCAAACTCTTATCTGCGCCACAGGCCTAGTGCCTGAACTGTGCCCCCGGGCCTAATGCCCGTCCCTGATGGTCTAGGGAGGAAAAGGGGAGGGGGTGAGAGTAGCCTCACTGAGGCCTCACCTGATCCGGGGGTCTCCGGCGCCCTCTTCTGCCACTGACCCGTCCTGGCCAGCAGCGTCGCCTCCGCTCCTCCGCGTCCAGCCGCCGCTGGACATCTTTCAGGAGCCCGACATCTTCTGGCCTCTTCAGTGGCCACCGGAGCTCTTCCTTCCGCGTCTGCCGTCCTCTTCTTCCGACGCGCTGCTTCTCCTGGTCCGGCTAGTCGCCGCTCTTCAGCGCGGCCTCCTTCGTCGGCTCCCGCCCGGCATCTTCTTCTGCGCTCTTCCGCGCGTTTCTTTTCTTCGGCTCCCACCCAGCGTCTGATGTCAGACGCCGGGGGCGGGGACTATGACGCGGCGAGCGCATATTGGCTCGCCGCGCCCCTCTATGATTGGCCGGCACCCCGCGAGCCGTGATTGGCTTGCGGACGGCGCCGGATTTCAAATCTCGCCGCTGTTGTAAGTCTGGTGCAGGGAAAAGTCTAATCCCTGCACCAGACACCCGCCGCCGTTGCTCACTGACAGGCGCTGGGGACAGACACACTGTCC
Source organism: Pseudophryne corroboree (assembly GCF_028390025.1). Classification (NCBI taxonomy): domain Eukaryota; kingdom Metazoa; phylum Chordata; class Amphibia; order Anura; family Myobatrachidae; genus Pseudophryne; species Pseudophryne corroboree. The sequence continues at coordinate 68,720,803 of NC_086445.1, forward strand.
CAGCGCTGTCAGACAGGTTGTCCCGCAGGGGACACAGATTCCATGCCTGCCGCAGCTGGAATGTGTCCTGTAGAAAAGGACACATCTCCACATGAGGACTGCATTATTCTGTTCTCCGGAATCCTTTTATTATGATCGTTTGACGGGTGGAGGATATTTGCGGATGAAACAATGAAGTGATACAACTTCCGGTATCCTCGTCATCTGGAACGCAAGCGGCTTCCGATTAAGCCGCACATGCGCAGTAGGATGCGGAAACCAATCTAGAGGTAATTCTCCACAGCTGTGTCCTCTTTTGGTGAGGGTTTAAATAGAGACATTTGTGTACAGTCCTGCATGCTTCTGATGAAGGACCCTAGCGGTCTGAAATGCGTTAAGCGGGACTAGACTTTTTTGGACTCCAGGTGACAAGCGGGCAGCCAAGGATTCTGACATAGGTGCTGAACTTCCGGACTTCATCTCCTTTTCCCTGTTTGTTCCATCTGGGAAAGTGACGGAAAACTGGTTTGCTGTTATGCCACTGTAACCCTGTCCCCGATTTATGGTTACTTGAGAATAGGTGGTCTCCTATGAGAATATATTAGTGCCTCCACCCAAGCTTTAAATACTTATATGGCTAGCTTGGGAAAGCCCTGGTGTACAATTAGTTAAGTATACTGGACCGAAGGTTTCACCCCCCGTTGTCAAACAATGGGGACTATTCTGTATATGAGATTTACCTGTATGCAAATGACCATATATCTATCGATATAACATTACCTGTTCTGTTTTCTTTTCTAGGTTGAATCACGCCACTGTGTACATATTCCTCCGGTAAGTATTCCACCATGAATATAATAATGAACTTTACTCAAAGGAAAGTAATTTATTTATATCTACTAATTATGCTAAATATATTAATATATATTTACTGTATACTGACTTTGGGTTACACTGAGCTAATGCATGCACTTTACAAAAAAAATATACCTTGGTAGTTCAGTGCACTGTCAAAGTCCCCTTGAAGTGACTTCCACAACTACAGTCTATGACAGTATTTATAACTCCTAGCGCCCTTTAGCTTAGGCAGTTGGGTGGTAAGAAGTCCCTTCTCCTGTCCCAACCATTCTGTGTCTGATAATAAGTCCGAGCACTGAATTCCGGTACAATGTTACTTTGTTTTCCCAAGGCTATAAGTCTCTGGAACTCATTTTGGAGGTCAGTAGCAAAGAGTCATAGGCAGGGTTGGCCTCTTTTCTGCAGTCATATAGTCATGAGTCCAAAGAGAGAGTCTCCACTTCCCTTTCCTTTCCCCGCCAACTATTACGTGTATGCGCACCTCTTGATAGCCAGAGTACGGGGGTCATAAAGGTTTATAAACAGTTTCTACAGATGTGGTGTAATGTACTTTTATCACTCTCCTGCCCGGTGGCTTTCTTAGCTATGCACCCAAATTTCTTATGCAGTACAGTGGCTTTTGGTGAATCAGCCCTCTCTACTCTGTTGTTGGAGAAGTGCCTTCCAGTGTCCTTTATGTGTTCGCTACACTGGACAGCCAAATGGGCGAGTGTTTCTGCCAACCGGAATTCCCTTTTAGTCAATATCTGGAGGCTGACAGTACTGGCTCTATATCTGAAAGATCCACTACAGCTGTCTATATTAGCATAGGGAAATTCCTCTGCTTTTTGGGCTAATATGAGGGTCTAGATCACTCACGAATTCTGCAGCTCAAAGGGATTAAACTAGGTGTCACTGTTATGGGGTGGCTCTATTTGCAAGTTCTCCCCCGGCTGGGCGGCCCCGGTATGCGGTTGCCCCAATCAGGCTATCTCATTTGTGGGGATGGGGCGGCGCTTCACCCCTGGCGCCTCCTTCCTCTGTTACCTCCTCTGCTCACTGCTCTTGTCCGCAGCGCTCCCCTGGCTCTCCGCTTTCCGGTCTCCGTCTCACGGTAAGGGGGTTGAGGGGTCCGCACTCCCGCTCTCACGGTCCTTTTCAGCCCCGCTGGATCTCCCTCTCTCACCCGGTCCGCTCCGTCCTTTCTTTAGCTAGGCGTATCTATTCCATCGGTGCTCTATCCTCAGAGCTCTCGTCGGGTAAGTCCGGTGTGTCCGGCTGCTCCTGGAGCTTCTCTCCCTCACGCTCAGCTTCCCCTCTCTCCTCCGGTTCCTCTCTTAGTGACGCACCTCTCATCCCCCAACGGTAGTTTTTGTCCTCGGGCCACCTCCAGAACTTTCTGTCCCTCACTCTCGTGCCCCCTCAGTTAGACAGGCTAGCTTTGCCCACCATTGTGTACAACCATTCAAACATATTTTTAATACATACATTTTTATACAAGTATTTACCATATATATATTTTATATCATTATCTATTATATACTCAGGGCTACATTCTCCCCCTGGTGATTATGGATTGACTCAAATCACAATCACCACATCCAAGTATAATCATTTCTATTAGTGCCCTTATTGAAATAGGAAGAAGGATGTTCTGAGAACTCTCCACCACTTGACAAAGAGGTAACTGAGTCAAAGTAAGGCCATGGCAGAATTCGGAGGGGTTTTACCAACAATGGTACCTCCGTGGGAGTTCCCAATCGATCGTAGGTAAGTACCTTAGGAGGTTTCCTAGACCGTTGTGGTCTTAGGGCCGGTATTAAATTTAGATCTAAATCAGTTCCCCTACTTTTTGTTTGATTACTTTCCACTTCGATATCATTATTTTTTTTATCCCATTCCATTCCTTCATCTCTCGCTCTCCTATCTATTTCCCCACTCCTGCAAAGGCTCCGAAGATCTCTCCACATCATCAAAGTTTTCCTGCACACTTCCTTCTCTTGAGCCTTGAGAGTCCCGATAATAGCATCCTTGATAGTACTCTTCCTCCTTCTCATTTCCCTCTTCTTTACTCGGGCTCAGCGGTGTGGTATTAAAGTTAGTGGGCTTAAATACGGGTGACTGGTTAGGTAGTACAGCCCCCTCATCTTCCCATCGCATATCTAGTGCAATAGGTAGTAAGTGCTGACGATGGTAAGTCACTGTAGGTCCATTTCCATCCTCGGGTACCAGCTGGTATACAGGAAAGTCCCCTAGCTGTTTTTCTATAATATAGGGAGTTGAGCGCCATCGGTTGGATAATTTCTTTCGCCTGTATGTTCCTAGTAATCTAATCAATACCCGGTCTCCTGTGAACAAACATTGTTCTTTCACATGTTTATCATAGCTTAGCTAATTTTTCTTTTCAAGATGGCTAGATGTTTTTCAAGCTAGTTGATAAGCCTCTCTTAACTGATGCCGCAATTGTTCCACATACTTAGTCTGAGAAATTGGACTGGGAAAATTAATCTGTGTCCCTAAACAGACATCTATTGGCAGCCTCGCCTCTCGTCCGAACATCAGAAAATATGGTGTATATCCGGTGGCATCACTCTGTGTACAATTATATGCATGAACTAAAGTTGACAGATGTTGTTTCCACCACCACTTTCTTGCAGAAGTTAAAGTTCCTAACATATTTAAGAGTGTGCGGTTGAACCGCTCAGGCTGTGGGTCGCCCTGCGGGTGGTACGGAGTCGTTCGCGATTTCTTTATTCCGCAGCAACGACATAACTCTCGTATGAGGCGACTCTCGAAATCTCATCCCTGATCAGAATGTAATCGAGCCGGCAGCCCATAATGTTGAAAGAATTTTTCCCACAGGGTTCGAGCAACAGTGATGGCCTTCTGATTTGTGGTAACATAAGCTTGAGCGTATCTTGTAAAGTGATCCGTAACTATAAGGATGTTCCCTTCCTGACCTACAGGTCCTTCCAATGATACGAAGTCAATACAAACTAGATCCAGAGGTCCTGAACTCTGTATATTGACCAAAGGGGCGGTCTTAACGGGTAAAGTTTTACGATGCACGCAATTTCCACAAGTCTTACAAAAATGTTAAATATCCTGGTTTATAAATGGCCAAAAGACACGTTCAGAAATCAAGCTTTGAGTTTTTTCATATCCAAAATGGCCATGATTGTCATGCAACTCCTTCATTACCAACAGTTTATATCTATTAGGTAATACTATCTGCCATTTTTCTCGCCCATCTTTCCTGAGGCTGCGACGGTAAACCACACCGCCATCTCTGATACTTAGCTTCTTCAACTGGTGTAACAGTACATGGGACTTAGCCGACATCAGTTTCCTATTCATATGGGATGGAACCTTTTCTAACAGTTGTATGATGGGCCAAATATCGGGATCATTTCTCTGTTCTTGAGCCAATTTATCTGTCGGAATGACTGTCAATCCATCCATATGAGACCGATTTAATTTTTGATACAGGGATGGTATAGCCTTCTCAGAAGCTCCCACCACGTGGACAGCAGCCACTTGGGAGTGTTTCATGATAACGATCTGATGGCATAGCCCTTGTACCGCAGCAGCGGGGACTTCAATCCATTAGTTTACGTCCCCGTGAATTTCCTGTTGGGGTATTCTGGAGAGGGCGTCCGCATCTTGGTTGGTTATTCCGGGTCTATATTTTATAGTAAAATTATAGTTGGTCAACGCCGCCAACCACCAATGACCGGTTGCATCCAGTTTGGCTGTGGACTGAATGTAAGTGAGCGGATTATTATCAGTCTGTATTAAGAATTCCACCCCATATAAATAATCATGGAATTTTTCGGTGACCGCCCACTTAAGGGCAAGGAACTCTAATTTATGGACTGGATACTTTTTTTCACTAGGAGACAATCCACGACTTACGTAAGCAATAGGTCTTAATTGATGTTCATGTAGCTGATACAGCACTCCCCCAAGTCCCTCAAAAGACGCATCAATATGAACCTCATATGGAAGTTCTGGATCAGCATAGGCCAGCACTGGGGAGTTAACTAGACTCTCTTTCAGTTGATTGAAGGCATCTTCACACTTTTGATCCCATCTTACTCCAAAAGACTCTTTGGGTTTTAAATAATCTTGATCTTGTTGCTTATTGATATGGGAGACCTGCTTTGTCGGGGGATAACCTCTAGTTAACTCCGTCAGAGGACGGGCTATTCTGGAGTATTGATGTATGAATTTCCTGTAATATCCACAAAACCCCAAAAAGGATTGTAGATCTCGGAGGTTTTGAGGTCGTGGCCAATTCATTACAGTTTCCACCTTAGCAGGATCAGTGGCCATCCCTTTTCGGCTGACAATATGCCCAAGATATTTCACTGACGATCGACATAGCTGACACTTTTCCATAGACAGCTTCAACCCTCGGGCTATCAGACGATCCAGTACTTTGATCAACCGCTGGTTGTGCTCCTCCAGAGTTCTCCCAAACACGATGATGTCGTCCAGGTAAACTAGCACTTCCCGGTAGCACATATCCCCAACGGTCTTTTCCATAGTTCTTTGGAATGTTGCTGGTGCACCCGTGATCCCTTGCGGCATCTTTTAGAATTCAAAGAACCCTATCGGACAGATGAACGCCGTTTTCGACCTATCAGCTGCACTCATGGGTATTTGGTAATACCCGCACCTTAGATCTAATACAGAGAACCATTGACTGCCTTGAAGGCAGTCCAATGCTTCATCTACCTTAGGTACCGTATATTGGTCAGGGATAGTGCGATTGTTAAAAGTGCGATAGTCGATACAAAGTCGGATTTCGCCATTTTTTTTCCGTGCGACTACTATGGGAGAAGCATATTGACTCTCTGAATCGGCGATCACGTTATTTTCAAGTAACCCCCGCAAATGCCTTCGAATGTCTTCAAAATCTGCTGGAGCCAAGCGCCTTGATCTTTCTCGGAAAGGCGTTTCATCCTTCAACTTAATATGATGTTCTACCCCGGTTGCTGTTCCTAGATCCCATTCGCTCATGGAGAATGCCGACTCCCTGTCACGTAATTGTTCCAACAGTTGTTGCTTGCTGGCCTCATCTATATCACTCCCGATAAAGCAATATTCTAAATTGAATTTGGATACATTCGTTTTTTCTACAAGAGGTAACTCTCCGCCTCCATCCCCGATCGACCCTTTTACATTATAACACTTACAATCCCGTCTGGAACTTTCAAGGGTTTCACTCTCCTGTTGTTCACACCATCGGATTCAATTTTGATACATATTGGTATTGGTACCTACAATGACGGGCAGTTTTCCATTATCCCCTGGAGAATCGGGACAGATTAAAGCTACCAGAGGGACGGTGTTATTGGTTATACCCAATCCAGGTTCATAAGTGATTTGCGTTACAATGTATCCTAGATAGGGATACCGTTGCTCACTCAATCCCCAGATAGTCAATCCACTAAGGGGTTGAATGGGGATATCCGAGAGATGCCGGTGGTACCATGATTCAAATACTATGGACACTTGTGATCCACTATCCATTAAAACTGTACATTCGTGCCCGTTGATCATAGCTTTTGTTATGGGAGCATGGCCCATTAAACTATCTGGGACAGTGTGAGACCACTGGGCACTCCCCATAGCTCTGACATGGATTATTGGGGAGTCTGTGAGGGGTTCACAGAGCTCCCGTTGGAGTTTCCCCCTGATGATGTCCGTCTCCGGTCTGTGGTATTACTTTCCCTTCTCTCCGACTCTGTCATGGGACATTCAAATGACCGATGTCCTATTTGCCCACAGCTATAACACTCATAAGCATTCCGGAAGTCTCTTCTTCTGTTAACACCCCTTCCTATTCCGGCCGGCCTATTGGGGCCGCTATGTTGACTCGCTTGAAGGGCAATAAGCTGTTCAATCTTCTTATTTTGCTCTTCTATCATTTTGAGTAATCTCTCATCCATAGGAGGGGTTTCCACTGTAGGTAGTACTACTTTAACCTTCTTTATAGATTTTTCTCTGTTCTCAATCTGAACCTCTTCCAATTTGACCTCTTTGACCAGTTGGTTCAGTGTAGGTGGCCGGTCTATAGTCAGTGTACAGCGTATCTTCTGAGCTACCGGGTGATTTGTAAGAGCTCCTTTAATTACCTGCCGTAACCTTCTTTCATCCACAATATCCTTGGAGAAGCCTCCTTTATCTACAATCTTATATATCAACCGATCTAATCGATAGATATAATTTGTCAAAGTCTCTACATGATCCTGATAAGTATTATTCAACCTAGCCATCAAATCTCCTACATCCTCCAAAGTTCCAAACAAAAAATCCAAAGCCTCTATATATTCTCTCAATGTCGCTTGCGGATTGCTCCTTTGAGTAGCTTGTATAACTCCCATGGCAGGTCCCCGAAGACTTTCCACTACTCTCTGCTTTCTAATATGGTCTGGGCATTGCCACTCCTCCGAGTGCTGGATTGCAGTTTCCCTCCACGTATCATAACTTTCCTCCCCTGCCGGTATGGGGATGATTCCGGAGAATATCCTCAATCTACGATATCCCCCTTCAAAATGCCACCTTTCAAGGTGACTAACCACTTTATTCACTACTGATTCCACTTGAGGCTCGATACCAGCCCTCTGTTTCGCAGCCGGATCTGAAGAGTCCGATGAGTTAATCTTAGTGGGCTGTGACTGCGGGAATGGTGATTCGGCAGGGGGTTCACCGGATCCCGTGGCGTTCCTCAAGGTAGTTTCCCTACCATCCGATATCTGCCCTTCAGGACATAATATCTGTATCTTCCTTCCCGTTCCGTGTTCCAAAATGATCATACTAGGGAGTAGTGTTCTATCCAATGGATCGCCATTTTGTATCAGCCTGGCAAAGACGTCTCCATACTGTCCTTTCCAGGTGTCCACAATACAAGGCTGATTCACTCCATATAACTTAGTCACAGCTAGTAAAACACATTCTTCTGTAACTGAGGACAGATTCCCAACTAAACCGAAGCTGTATCGAGTATCCACCCCTTTCTATTGACACCAACGGGTGATGTCCTTGTCGGTGATAATCTCCATCGCTACACTACTTTAGGTCGGTAAACAGGAGACGAAAGTATGTTGGAATCTCAGCAGTGCCTCCAAAATGTAACCCTGTCCCCGATTTATGGTTACTAGAGAAGAGGTGGTCTCCTATGAGAATATATTAGTGCCTCCACCCAAGCTTTAAATACTTACATGGCTAGCTTGGGAAAGCCCTGGTGTACAATTAGTTAAGTATACTGGACCGAAGGTTTCACCCCATTGTCAAACAATGGGGTCTATTCTGTATATGAGATTTACCTGTATGCAAATGACCATATATCTATCGATATAACATTACCTGTTCTGTTTTCTTTTCTAGGTTGAATCACGCCACTGTGTACATATTCCTCCGGTAAGTATTCCACCATGAATATAATAATGAACTTTATTCAAAGGAAAGTGATTTATTTATATCTACTAATTATGCTAAATATATTAATATATATTTACTGTATACTGACTTTGGGTTACACTGAGCTAATGCATGCACTTTACAAAAAAAATATACCTTGGTACCATGAAAAATTGAGTGAGCTCAGGAATTGTTACCGTAAACACCCGGATAGTGTACTTACACCTAGTTGCATTATATATTTGCAAATATATCGTGGTGTAGTTCAGTGCACTGTCAAAGTCCCCTTGAAGTGACTTCCACAACTACAGTCTATGACAGTATTTATAACTCCTAGCGCCCTTTAGCTTAGGCAGTTGGGTGGTAAGAAGTCCCTTCTCCTGTCCCAACCGTTCTGTGTCTGATAATAAGTCCGAGCGCTGAATTCCGGTACAATGTTACTTTGTTTTCCCAAGGTTATAAGTCTCTGGAACTCATTTTGGAGGTCAGTAGCAAAGAGTCATAGGCAGGGTTGGCCTCTTTTCTGCAGTCATATAGTCATGAGTCCAAAGAGAGAGTCTCCACTTCCCTTTCCTTTTCCCGCCAACTATTACGTGTATGCGCACCTCTTGATAGCCAGAGTACGGGGGTCATAAAGGTTTATAAACAGTTTCTACAGATGTGGTGTAATGTACTTGCATCACTCTCCTGCCCGGTGGCTTTCTTAGCTATGCACCCAAATTTCTTATGCGGTACAGTGGCTTTTGGTGAATCAGCCCTCTCTACTCTGTTGTTGGAGAAGTGCCTTCCAGTGTCCTTTATGTGTTCGCTACACTGGACAGCCAAATGGGCGAGTGTTTCTGCCAACCGGAATTCCCTTTTATCAATATCTGGAGGCTGACAGTACTGGCTCTATATCTGAAAGATCCACTACAGCTGTCTATATTAGCATAGGGAAATTCCTCTGCTTTCTGGGCTAATATGAGGGTCTAGATCACTCACGATTTCTGCAGCTCAAAGGGATTAAACTAGGTGTCACTGTTATGAGGTGGCTCTTTTTGCAAGTTCTCCCCCGGCTGGGCGGCCCCGGTATGCGGTTGCCCCAATCAGGCTATCTCATTTGTGGGGATGGGGCGGCGCTTCACCCCTGGCGCCTCCTTCCTCTGTTACCTCCTCTGCTCAACGCTCTTGTCCGCAGCGCTCCCCCGGCTCTCCGCTTTCCGGTCTCCGTCTCACGGTAAGGGGGTTGAGGGGTCCGCACTCCCGCTCTCACGGTCCTTTTCAGCCACGCCGGATCTCCCTCTCTCACCGCTCCGTCCTTTCTTTAGGTAGGCGTAACTATTCCATCGGTGCTCTATCCTCAGAGCTCTCGTCGGGTAAGTCCGGTGTGTCCGGCTGCTCCTGGAGCTTCTCTCCCTCACGCTCAGCTTCCCCTCTCTCCTCCGGTTCCTCTCTTAGTGACGCACCTCTCATCCCCCAACGGTAGTTTTTGTCCTCGGGCCACCTCCAGAACTTTCTGTCCCTTACTCTCGTGCCCCCTCAGTTAGACAGGCCAGCTTTGCCCACCATTGTGTACAACCATTCAAACATATTTTTAATACATACATTTTTATACAAGTATTTACCATATATATATTTTATATCATTATCTATTATATACTCAGGGCTACACCACTAATAGAGTAATACATACTACTGGGGGTAATTCCAAGTTGATCGCAGCAGGAAATTTTTTAGCAGTTGGGCAAAACCATGTGCACTGCAGGGGAGGCAGATATAACATGTGCAGAGAGAGTTAGATTTGGGTGTGGTGTGTTCAATCTGCAATCTAAATTGCAGTGTAAAAATAAAGCAGCCAGTATTTACCCTGCACAGAAACAATATAACCCACCCAAATCTAACTCTTTCTGCACATGTTATATCTGCCTCCCCTGCAGTGCACATGGTTTTGCCCAGTTGCTATCAAAAATCCTGCTGCGATCAACTTGGACTTACCCCCCATTGGGGTAATTCCAAGTTGATGTGTGTAGTGCAGGCAGGTGGCAGTGTAATACGTGTGTAGTGCAGGCAGGTGGCAGTATAATACGTGTGTAATGCAGGCAGGTGGCAGTGTAATATGTGTGTAGTGCAGGCAGGTGGCAGTGTAATATGTGTGTAGTGCAGGCAGGTGGCAGTGTAATACGTGTGTAGTGCAGGCAGGTGGCAGTGTAATATGTGTGTAGTGCAGGCAGGTGGCAGTGTAATACGTGTGTAGTGCAGGCAGGTGGCAGTGTAATACGTGTGTAGTGCAGGCAGGTGGCAGTATAATACGTGTGTAGTGCAGGCAGGTGGCAGTGTAATACGTGTGTAGTGCAGGCACGTGGCAGTATAAATGGGAAAGGATAAATAAATATTATCACAAGGGAGCGCTATATGTTTTTCAATGGTTCAAATAACAATTTATTATGTAAAATATTTTAAAAGAATATCTAAAATAGATCAATATAATAAAAAATGCAAATTACACCAATAATAATCACTTGCACATAAAAGGATCTCTGTTACCAGAGTTCTTTAGTGTAGAGTCCACAGACAATATGTGTATAGGAGCTCCAATATAGGATGTTTAAGCACACTGCAGGTGCTATTTGTAACTCCAATAAGAGACTGTTAAATGGATAGTCAGAAATGAGCCGGGTATCGTCTTTTTGGACAGACAAGCCGATGTGACTTGATACGGCTCACACAGTGTAGAACACCCCACAGAGATACCACTCCCCACGCTGAAACCGAACTCTCACCAGTGCCGTTAATTTTCTTTAGCACAGCCGGCTGTATTGCATGTATTGGGTGGTGTCGGGTAGATGCAGCGGTACGTCTGTGTCCACAGGGAGGGGGAACGCAGCTCCGGGTGGCAGCCGATGAATAAAACCAAAAACAGCCTCAGGTCTGTGGATCCTTGTGGGTACTCCGGATCACGTAGGTGCAGTGATAAAGTCCCTTGGGTGGCAGTATAATATGTGTGTAGTGCAGGCAGGTGGCAGAGTAATACGTGTGTAGCGCAGGCAGGTGGCAGTGTAATACGTGTGTAGCGCAGGCAGGTGGCAGTGTAATACGTGTGTGATGCAGGCAGGTGATAGTGTAATTAGAGATGTGCACCGGAAATTTTTCGGGTTTTGTGTTTTGGTTTTGGGTTCGGTTCCGTGGCCGTGTTTTGGGTTCGAACGCGTTTTGGCAAAACCTCACCGAATTTTTTTTGTCGGATTCGGGTGTGTTTTGGATTCGGGTGTTTTTTTCAAAAAACCCTAAAAAACAGCTTAAATCATAGAATTTGGGGGTCATTTTGATCCCAAAGTTTTATTAACCTCAATAACCATAATTTCCACTCATTTTCAGTCTATTCTGAACACCTCACACCTCACAATATTATTTTTAGTCCTAAAATTTGCACCGAGGTCGCTGGATGACTAAGCTCAGCGACCCAAGTGGCCGACACAAACACCTGGCCCATCTAGGAGTGGCACTGCAGTGTCACGCAGGATGGCCCTTCCAAAAAACACTCCCCAAACAGCACATGACGCAAAGAAAAAAAGAGGCGCAATGAGGTAGCTGTGTGACTAAGCTCAGCGACCCAAGTGGCCGACACAAACACCTGGCCCATCTAGGAGTGGCACTGCAGTGTCATGCAGGATGGCCCTTCCAAAAAACACTCCCCAAACAGCACATGACGCAAAGAAAAAAAGAGGCGCAATGAGGTAGCTGTGTGAGTAAGCTAAGCGACCCTAGTGGCCGACACAAACACCTGGCCCATCTAGGAGTGGCACTGCAGTGTCAGGCCGGATGGCCCTTCCAAAAAATACTCCCCAAACAGCACATGATGCAAAGAAGAAAAAAAAGAGGCGCAATGAGGTAGCTGTGTGACTAAGATAAGTGACCCTAGTGGCCGACACAAACACCTGCCCCATCTAGGAGTGGCACTGCAGTGTCACGCAGGATGGCCCTTCCAAAAAATACTCCCCAAACAGCACATGACGCAAAGAAGAAAAAAAAGAGGCGCAATGAGGTAGCTGTGTGACTAAGATAAGCGACCCTAGTGGCCGACACAAACACCTGGCCCATCTAGGAGTGGCACTGCAGTGTCACGCAGGATGGCCCTTCCAAAAAACACTCCCCAAACAGCACATGACGCAAAGAAAAATGAAAGAAAAAAGAGGTGCAAGATGGAATTGTCCTTTGGCCCTCCCACCCACCCTTATGTTGTATAAACAGGACATGCACACTTTAACCAACCCATCATTTCAGTGACAGGGTCTGCCACACGACTGTGACTGAAATGACGGGTTGGTTTGGACCCCCACCAAAAAAGAAGCAATTAATCTCTCCTTGCACAAACTGGCTCTACAGAGGCAAGATGTCCACCTCATCATCATCCTCCGATTCATCACCGTGTACATCCCCCTCCTCACAGATTATCAATTCGTCCCCACTGGAATCCACCATCACAGCTCCCTGTGTACTTTGTGGAGGCAATTGCTGCTGGTGAATGTCTCCATGGAGGAATTGATTATAATTCATTTTAATGAACATCATCTTCTCCACATTTTCTGGAAGTAACCTCGTACGCCGATTGCTGACAAGGTGAGCGGCGGCACTAAACACTCTTTCGGAGTACACACTTGTGGGAGGGCAACTTAGGTAGAATAAAGCCAGTTTGTGCAAGGGCCTCCAAATTGCCTCTTTTTCCTGCCAGTATACGTACGGACTGTCTGACGTGCCTACTTGGATGCGGTCACTCATATAATCCTCCACCATTCTTTCAATGGTGAGAGAATCATATGCAGTGACAGTAGACGACATGTCCATAATCGTTGGCAGGTCCTTCAGTCCGGACCAGATGTCAGCATCAGCAGTCGCTCCAGACTGCCCTGCATCACCGCCAGCGGGTGGGCTCGGAATTCTGAGCCTTTTCCTCGCACCCCCAGTTGCGGGAGAATGTGAAGGAGGAGATGTTGACAGGTCGCGTTCCGCTTGACATGACAATTTTCTCACCAGCAGTTCTTTGAACCCCTGCAGACTTGTGTCTGCCGGAAAGAGAGATACAACGTAGGTTTTAAATCTAGGATCGAGCACGGTGGCCAAAATGTAGTGCTCTGATTTCAACAGATTGACCACCCGTGAATCCTTGTTAAGCGAATTAAGGGCTCCATCCACAAGTCCCACATGCCTAGCGGAATCGCTCAGTGTTAGCTCCTCCTTCAATGTCTCCAGCTTCTTCTGCAAAAGCCTGATGAGGGGAATGACCTGACGCAGGCTGGCAGTGTCTGAACTGACTTCACGTGTGGCAAGTTCAAAAGGTTGCAGAACCTTGCACAACGTTGAAATCATTCTCCACTGTGCTTGAGACAGGTGCATTCCACCTCCTATATCGTGGTCAGTTGTATAGGCTTGAATGGCCTTTTGCTGTTCCTCCAACCTCTGAAGCATATAGAGGGTTGAATTCCACCTCGTTACCACTTCTTGCTTCAGATGATGGCAGGGCAGGTTCAGGCGTTTTTGGTGTTGCTCCAGTCTTCTGTACGTGGTGCCTGTACGCCGAAAGTGTCCCGCAATTCTTCTGGCCACCGACAGCATCTCTTGCACGCCCCTCTCGTTTTTTAAATAATTCTGCACCACCAAATTCAAGGTATGTGCAAAACATGGGACGTGCTGGAATTTGCCCAGATTTAATGCACACACAATATTGCTGGCGTTGTCCGATGCCACAAATCCACAGGAGAGTCCAATTGGGGTAAGCCATTCTGCGATGATCTTCCTCAGTTGCCGTAAGAGGTTTTCAGCTGTGGAAAGCGGTGATACAAAGCGTAGCCTGCCTAGGAAAGAGTTGGCGTTTGCGAGATGCTGCTACTGGTGCCGCCGCTGCTGTTCTTGCGGTGGGAGTCAATACATCTACCCAGTGGGCTGTCACAGTCATATAGTCCTGAGTCTGCCCTGCTCCACTTGTCCACATGTCCGTGGTTAAGTGGACATTGGGTACAACTGCATTTTTTAGGACACTGGTGAGTCTTTTTCTGAGGTCTGTGTACATTTTCGGTATCGCCTGCCTAGAGAAATGGAACCTAGATGGTATTTGGTACCGGGGACACAGTACCTCAAACAAGTCTATAGTTGGCTCTGCAGTAATGATGGATACCGGAACCACGCTTCTCACCGCCCAGGATGCCAAGGCCTCAGTTATCCGCTTTGCAGCAGGATGACTGCTGTGATATTTCATCTTCCTCGCAAAGGACTGTTGGACAGTCAATTGCTTGGTGGAAGTAGTAAAAGTGGTCTTACGACTTCCCCTCTGGGATGACCATCGACTCCCAGCAGCAACAACAGCAGCACCAGCAGCAGTAGGCGTTACACTCAAGGATGCATCGGAGGAATCCCAGGCAGGAGAGGACTCGTCAGAATTGCCAGTGACATGGCCTGCAGGACTATTGGCATTCCTGTGGAAGGAGGAAATTGACACTGAGGGAGTTGGTGGGGTGGTTTGCGTGAGCTTGGTTACAAGAGGAAGGGATTTACTGGTCAGTGGACTGCTTCCGCTGTCGCCCAAAGTTTTTGAACTTGTCACTGACTTATGATGAATGCGCTGCAGGTGACGTATAAGGGAGCATGTTCCGAGGTGGTTAACCTCCTTACCCCTACTTATAACAGCTTGACAAAGGCAACACACGGCTTGACACCTGTTGTCCGCATTTCTGTTGAAATACTTCCACACCGAAGAGCTGATTTTTTTGGTATTTTCACCAGGCATGTCAATGGCCATATTCCTCCCAC
This sequence comes from Pseudophryne corroboree, assembly GCF_028390025.1. NCBI lineage: Eukaryota > Metazoa > Chordata > Amphibia > Anura > Myobatrachidae > Pseudophryne > Pseudophryne corroboree. The sequence goes on from NC_086445.1 coordinate 68,735,827, forward strand.
GGACAACAGGTGTCTCCCCGGGTGCCTGACTTAAACAAACCACCTCACCATCAGAATCCTCCTTGTCAATTTCCTCCCCAGCGCCAGCAACACCCATATCCTCCTCATCCTGGTGTACTTCAACACTGACATCTTCAATCTGACTATCAGGAACTGGACTGCGGGTGCTCCTTCCAGCAGTTGCAGGGGGCGTGCAAATGGTGGAAGGCGCATGCTCTTCACGTCCAGTGTTGGGAAGGTCAGGCATCGCAACCGACACAATTGGACTCTCCTTGTGGATTTGGGATTTCGAAGAACGCACAGTTCTTTGCGGTGCTTTTGCCAGCTTAAGTCTTTTCATTTTTCTAGCGAGAGGCTGAGTGCTTCCATCCTCATGTGAAGCTGAACCACTAGCCATGAACATAGGCCAGGGCCTCAGCCGTTCCTTGCCACTCCGTGTGGTAAATGGCATATTGGCAAGTTTACGCTTCTCCTCCGACGATTTTATTTTAGATTTTTGAGTCCTTTTTTTACTGATATTTTGTGTTTTGGATTTTACATGCTCTGTACTATGACATTGGGCATCGGCCTTGGCAGACGACGTTGATGGAATTTCATCGTCTCGGCCATGACTAGTGGCAGCAGCTTCAGCACGAGGTGGAAGTGGATCTTGATCTTTCCCTATTTTTGGAACCTCAACATTTTTGTTCTCCATATTTTAATAGGCACAACTAAAAGGCACCTCAGGTAAACAATGGAGATGGATGGATACTAGTATACTTATGGATGACGAGTGACTGACGACACAGAGGTAGCTACAGCCGCGGACTACCGTACTGCGTCTGCTAGTATAGAGATGATAATGATATAAAAAATATATATATATCACTACTGCAGGTATATATAATATAATGACGGACCTGCTGGACACTGTCAGCAGACTCCTAAACTACTAGTATGAAGAAGATAGAAAAAAAAAACCCACCACAGGTAGGTATACAATTATGGACGAGCACTGACGACACAGAGGTAGCTACAGCCGTGGACTACCGTACTGCGTCTGCTAGTATAGAGATGATAATGATATAAAATATATATATATATCACTACTGCAGGTATATATAATATAATGACGGACCTGCTGGACACTGTCAGCAGACTCCTAAACTACTAGTATGAAGAAGATAGAAAAAAAAAACCCACCACAGGTAGGTATACAATTATGGACGAGCACTGACGACACAGAGGTAGCTACAGCCGTGGACTACCGTACTGTGTCTGCTAGTATAGAGATGATAATGATATAAAATATATATATATATCACTACTGCAGGTATATATAATATAATGACGGACCTGCTGGACACTGTCAGCAGACTCCTAAACTACTAGTATGAAGAAGATAGAAAAAAAAACCCACCACAGGTAGGTATACAATTATGGACGAGCACTGACGACACAGAGGTAGCTACAGCCGTGGACTACCGTACTGCGTCTGCTAGTATAGAGATGATAATGATATAAAAAATATATATATATCACTACTGCAGGTATATATAATATAATGACGGACCTGCTGGACACTGTCAGCAGACTCCTAAACTACTAGTATGAAGAAGATAGAAAAAAAACCCCCACCACAGGTAGGTATACAATTATGGACGAGCACTGACGACACAGAGGTAGCTACAGCCATGGACTACCGTACTGCGTCTGCTAGTATAGAGATGATAATGATATAAAAAATATATATATATCACTACTGCAGGTATATATAATATAATGACGGACCTGCTGGACACTGTCAGCAGACTCCTAAACTACTAGTATGAAGAAGATAGAAAAAAAAAACCACCACAGGTAGGTATACAATTATGGACGAGCACTGACGACACAGAGGTAGCTACAGCCATGGACTACCGTACTGCGTCTGCTAGTATAGAGATGATAATGATATAAAAAATATATATATATCACTACTGCAGGTATATATAATATAATGACGGACCTGCTGGACACTGTCAGCAGACTCCTAAACTACTAGTATGAAGAAGATAGAAAAAAAAAACCCACCACAGGTAGGTATACAATTATGGACGAGCACTGACGACACAGAGGTAGCTACAGCCGTGGACTACCGTACTGCGTCTGCTAGTATAGAGATGATAATGATATAAAAAATATATATATATCACTACTGCAGGTATATATAATATAATGACGGACCTGCTGGACACTGTCAGCAGACTCCTAAACTACTAGTATGAAGAAGATAGAAAAAAAACCCCCACCACAGGTAGGTATACAATTATGGACGAGCACTGACGACACAGAGGTAGCTACAGCCGTGGACTACCGTACTGCGTCTGCTAGTATAGAGATGATAATGATATAAAAAATATATATATATCACTACTGCAGGTATATATAATATAATGACGGACCTGCTGGACACTGTCAGCAGACTCCTAAACTACTAGTATGAAGAAGATAGAAAAAAAAACCCCACCACAGGTAGGTATACAATTATGGACGAGCACTGACGACACAGAGGTAGCCACAGCTGTGGACTACCGTACTGCGTCTGCTAATATAGAGATGATAAAGATGATAGAGATGAACAAAAAAAATATAACACTACTGCAGGTAAATATTTATATAATATAATGAATGACGGACCTGCTGGACACTGTCAGCAGAATGCGTTTATAGAATAAAAAATAAAAAAACACACCACAGGAGTGTTTAACTTTTTCAGGCAGACAATATACTGGTGGTCACTGGTCAGTCACACTGGCAGCAAAAGTGTGCACTGTACTCCTGCTATAACTGCACCCCAGTCTCCCCCACAATTCAGCTGTGTGAGCAGTGAGCACTCAGCACAGTCAGATATACATAGATGATATTATCATGCAGCACACTGAGGCTGAGCACAGATATGGTATGTGACTGTGTATCGTTTTTTTTCAGGCAGAGAACGGATTATATTAAATAATAAATAAAACTGGTGGTGGTCACTAGTAACTATCAGCAAAACTCTGCACTCTGAGTACTCCTAATGCTCCCCAAAATTACTAAGTTAGTAGTAAATCAACTCAAGTGTCTCTATCTATTCTAACGGAGAGGACGCCAGCCACGTCCTCTCCCTATCAATCTCAATGCACGTGTGAAAATGGCGGCGACGCGCGGCTCCTTATATAGAATCCGAGTCTCGCGATAGAATACGAGCCTCGCGAGAATCCGACAGCGGGATGATGACGTTCGGGCGCGCTCGGGTTAACCGAGCAAGGCGGGAAGATCCGAGTCTGCCTCGGACCCATGTAAAAAGGCTGAAGTTCGGGGGGGTTCGGATTCCGAGGAACCGAACCCGCTCATCTCTAAGTGTAATACGTGTGTAGCACATCCACCTGAGTGGATGGTTATGTGGAAGGAATTACGTGACAGTGTCGACTCATTACATAAAAGGTTTGACGACATACCAAATATGGGACAGCCGGCTTCTCAGCCTGTGCCTGCCCAGGCGTCTCAAAAGCCATCAGGGGCTCTAAAACGCCCGCTACCTCAGATGGCAGACATAGATGTCGACACGGATACTGACTCCAGTGTCGACGACGATGAGACTAATGTAACTTCCAATAGGGCCACATGTTACATGATTGAGGCTATGAAAAATGTGTTGCACATTTCTGATGTTACCCCAGGTACCACAAAAAAGGGTATTATGTTTGGAGAGAAAAAACTACCAGTAGTTTTTCCTCCATCTGAGGAATTAAATGAAGTGTGTGAAGAAGCGTGGGCTTCCCCGATAAGAAACTGGTAATTTCTAAAAGGTTACTAATGACGTACCCTTTCCCGCCAGAGGATAGGTCACGTTGGGAAACATCCCCTAGGGTGGATAAAGCGCTCACACGCTTGTCAAAGAAGGTGGCACTACCGTCTCCGGATACGGCCGCCCTAAAGGAGCCTGCTGATAGAAAGCAGGAAGCTATCCTGAAGTTTGTATATACACACATAGGTATTATACTGAGACCAGCTATTGCTTCAGCATGGATGTGCAGTGCTGCAGCTGCGTGGTCAGATTCCCTGTCGGAAAATATTGATACCCTAGACGGGGACACTATATTGCTAACCGTAGAGCATATTAAAGACGCAGTCTTATACATGAGAGATGCACAGAGGGATATTTGCCGGCTGGCATCTAAAATAAGTGCAATGTCCATTACTGCCAGGAGAGGGTTATGGACTCGGCAGTGGACAGGTGATGCAGATTCTAAAAGGCACATGGAAGTTTTGCCTTATAAGGGTGAGGAGTTGTTCGGGGATGGTCTCTCGGACCTCGTTTCCACAGCAACAGCTGGGAAGTCAGCATTTTTACCCCATGTTCCCTCACAGCCAAAGAAAGCACCGTATTATCAGGTACAGTCCTTTCGGCCCCATAAGTACAAGCGGGTTAAAGGCGTGTCCTTTCTGCCCAGAGGCAGAGGTAGAGGGAAAAAGCTGCAGCATACAGCCAGTTCCCAGGAGCAAAAGTCCTCCCCCGCTTCCTCCAAGTCCACCGCATGACGCTGGGGCTCCACAAGCGGAGCCAGGTACGGTGGGGGCCCGTCTCAAAAACTTCAGCAATCAGTGGGCTCGCTCACGGGTGGATCCCTGGATCCTTCAAGTAGTATCTCAGGGGTACAAGCTGGAATTCGAGACGTCCCCTCCCCGCCGTTTCCTAAAATCTGCCTTGCCAACAACTCCCTCAGGCAGGGAGGCAGTGCTAGAGGCAATTCACAAGCTGTATTCCCAGCAGGTGATAGTCAAGGTGCCCCTACTTCAACAAGGACGGGGCTACTATTCCACAATGTTTGTGGTACCGAAACCGGACGGTTCGGTGAGACCCATTTTAAATTTGAAATCCTTGAACACATATATAAAGAAATTCAAGTTCAAGAGGGAATCGCTCAGGGAGGTTATTGCAAGCCTGGACGAGGGGGATTACATGGTATCACTGGACATCAAGGATGCTTACCTGCATGTCCCCATTTACCATCCTCACCAGGAGTACCTCAGATTTGTGGTACAGAATTGTCATTACCAATTCCAGACGTTGCCGTTTGGTCTATCCACGGCTCCGAGGGTATTTACCAAGGTAATGGCCGAAATGATGATACTCCTTCGAAAAAAGGGAGTTTTAATTATCCCGTACTTGGACGATCTCCTGATAAAGGCGAGGTCCAGGGAGCAGTTGTTGGTCGGGGTAGCACTATCTCGGGAGGTGCTACAACAGCACGGCTGGATTCTAAATATACCGAAGTCACAGCTGGTCCCTACGACACGTCTACTGTTCCTGGGAATGGTTCTGGACACAGAACAGAAAAAAGTGTTTCTCCCGGAGGAGAAGGCCAAGGAGCTGTCATCTCTAGTCAGAGGCCTCCTAAAACCAAAACAGGTGTCGGTGCATCACTGCACGCGGATCCTGGGAAAGATGGTAGCTTCCTACGAAGCAATTCCATTCGGCAGGTTCCATGCAAGAATCTTTCAGTGGGACCTGTTGGACAAATGGTCCGGATAGCATCTTCAGATGCATCGGCTGATAACCCTGTCTCCAAGGACCAGGGTGTCTCTGCTGTGGTGGCTGCAAAGTGCTCATCTTCAAGAGGGCCGCAGATTCGGCATACAGGACTGGGTCCTGGTGACCACGGATGCCAGCCTTCGAGGCTGGGGGGCAGTCACACAGGGAAGAAACTTCCAAGGACTATGGTCGAGTCAGGAGACTTCCCTACACATAAATATTCTAGAACTGAGGGCCATTTTCAATGCCCTAAGTCAGGCAAAACCCCTGCTTCAAAACCAGCCAGTACTGATCCAGTCAGACAACATCATGGCAGTCGCCCATGTAAACCGACAGGGCGCCACAAGAAGCAGGACGGCGATGGCAGAAGTCACAAGAATTCTGTATCACGAGTTATACGGTGTGATTGGTGTGGCTGGTGTGAGTCTTACCCGGGATTCAAAATCCTTCCTTATTGTGTCAGCTCTTCCGGGCACAGTATCCTAACTGAAGTCTGGAGGAGGGTCATAGTGGGAGGAGCCAGTGCACACCAGTTAGTCTAAAGCTTTCTTTTAGTTGTGTCCAGTCTTCTGTGGAGCCGCTATTCCCCATGGTCCTTACGGAGTCCCAGCATCCACTACGGACTACGAGAAATAGAATTACCGGTGAGTAAATTCTTATTTTTTCAATGGTTCAAATAACAATTTATTATGTAAAATATTTTAAAAGAATGTCTAAATTAGATCAATATAATAAAAAATGCAAATTACACCAATAATAATCACTTGCACGTAAAAGGATCTCTGTTACCACAGTTCTTTAGTGTAGAGCCAACAGACAATGTGTGTATAGGAGCTCCAATATAGGATGTTTAAGCACACTGCAGGTGCTATTTGTAACTCCAATAAGAGACTGTTAAATGGATAGTCAGAAATGAGCCGGGTATCGTCTTTTTGGACAGACAAGCTGATGTGACTTGACACGCTCACACAGTGTAGAACACCCCACAGAGATACCACTCCCCACGCTAAAACCGAACTCTCACCAGTGCCGTTAATTTTCTTTAGCACAGCCGGCTATATTGCATGTATTGGGTGGTGTCGGGTAGATGCAGCGGTACGTCTGTGTCCACAGGGAGGGGGAACGCAGCTCCGGGTGGCAGCCGATGAATAAAACCAAAAACAGCCTCAGGTCTGTGGATCCTTGTGGGTACTCCGGATCACGTAGGTGCAGTGATAAAGTCCTTTGGGTGGCAGTATAATATGTGTGTAGTGCAGGCAGGTGGCAGAGTAATACGTGTGTAGCGCAGGCAGGTGGCAGTGTAATACGTGTGTAGCGCAGGCAGGTGGCAGTGTAATACGTGTGTGATGCAGGCAGGTGATAGTGTAATACGTGTGTAGCACATGCATGGCAGTGTAATGTGTGTTGCACATGCAGGAGACAGTGTAATATGTGCGTAGCGCATGCAGGGTACAGTGTAATGCATGTGTATTGCATGCAGGTGACAGTGTGTAGTGCATGCAGGTGGTAGTGTAATACGTGTGTAGTGCATGAAGGTGACAGTGTAATACACGTCTAGTGCAGGCAGGTGAAAGTGAAATACGTGTGTAGCACATGCAGGTGACAGGGTCATACGTGTGTAGTGCATGCAAGTGACAGGTTCATACTGTGTAGTGCATGCAGGTGGCAGTGTAATACGTGTGTAATGCAGGCAGGTGGCAGTGTAATATGTGTGAAGTGCAGGCAGGTGGCAGTGTAATATGTGTGTAGTGCAGGCAGGTGGCAGTGTAATACATGTGTAGTGCAGGCAGGTGGCAGTGTAATACGTGTTTAGTGCAGGCAGGTGGCAGTGTAATATGTGTGTAGTGCAGGCAGGTGGCAGTGTAATACGTGTGTAGTGCTGGCAGGTGGCAGTGTAATACGTGTGTAGTGCAGGCAGGTGGCAGTATAATACGTGTGTAGTGCATGCAGGTGGCAGTGTAATACGTGTGTAGTGCAGGCAGGTGGCAGTATAATACGTGTGTAGTGCATGCAGGTGGCAGTGTAATACATGTGTAGTGCAGGCAGGTGGCAGTGTAATATGTGTGTAGTGCAGGCAGGTGGCAGTGTAATATGTGTGTAGTGCATGCAGGTGGCAGTGTAATATGTGTGTAGTGCAGGCAGGAGGCAGTGTAATACGTGTGTAGTGCAGGCAGGTGGCAGTGTAATACGTGTGTAGTGCAGGCAGGTGGCAGTATAAATGGGAAAGGATAAATAAATATTATCACAAGGGTGCGCTATATGTTTGTCAATGGTTCAAATAACAATTTATTATGTAAAATATTTTAAAAGAATGTCTAAAATAGATCAATATAATAAAAAATGCAAATTACACCAATAATAATCACTTGCACATAAAAGGATCTCTGTTACCACAGTTCTTTAGTGTAGAGTCCACAGACAATGTGTGTATAGGAGCTCCAATATAGGATGTTTAAGCACACTGCAGGTGCTATTTGTAACTCCAATAAGAGACTGTTAAATGGATAGTCAGAAATGAGCCAGGTATCGTCTTTTTGGACAGACAAGCCAATGTGACACGGCTCACACAGTGTAGAACACCCCACACGGCTCACGCAGTGTAGAACACCCCACAGAGATACCACTCCCCACGCTGAAACCGAACTCTCACCAGTGCCGTTAATTTTCTTTAGCACAGCCGGCTGTATTGCATGTATTGGGTGGTGTCGGGTAGATGCAGCGTTACGTCTGTGTCCACAGGGAGGGGGAACGCAGCTCCGGGTGGCAGCCGATGAATAAAACCAAAAACAGCCTCAGGTCTGTGGATCCTTGTGGGTACTCCGGATCACGTAGGTGCAGTGATAAAGTCCCTTGGGTGGCAGTATAATATGTGTGTAGTGCAGGCAGGTGGCAGGGTAATACGTGTGTAGCGCAGGCAGGTGGCAGTGTAATACGTGTGTAGCGCAGGCAGGTGGCAGTGTAATACGTGTGTGATGCAGGCAGGTGACAGTGTAATACGTGTGTAGCACATGCATGGCAGTGTAATGTGTGTTGCGCGTGCAGGAGACAGTGTAATATGTGCGTAGCGCATGCAGGGTACAGTGTAATGCGTGTGTATTGCATGCAGGTGACAGTGTGTAGTGCATGCAGGTGGTAGTGTAGTACGTGTGTAGTGCATGAAGGTGACAGTGTAATACACGTCTAGTGCAGGCAGGTGAAAGTGAAATACGTGTGTAGCACATGCAGGTGACAGGGTCATACGTGTGTAGTGCATGCAGGTGACAGGGTCATACGTGTGTAGTGCATGCAGGTGGCAGTGTAATACGTGTGTAGTGCATGCAGGTGGCAGAGTAACACGTGTGTAATGCAGGCAGGTGACAGTGTAATACGTCTGTAGCACATGCAGGTGACAGGGTCATACGTGTGTAGTGCATGCAGGTGACAGGGTCATACGTGTGTAGTGCATGCAGGTGGCAGTGTAATACGTGTGTAGTGCAGGCAGGTGGCAGAGTAATACGTGTGTAATGCAGGCAGGTGGCAGTGTAATACGTGTGTAGTGCATGCAGGTGGCAGTGTAATACGTGTGTAGTGCAGGCAGGTGGCAGAGTAATAAGAGTGTAATGCAGGCAGGTGGCAGTGTAATACGTGTGTAGTGCATGCAGGTGGCAGTGTAATACGTGTGTAGTGCATGCAGGTGGCAGTGTAATACGTGTGTAAATGCATGCAGGTGGCAGTGTAATACGTGTGTAGTGCAGGCAGGTGCCAGAGTAATACGAGTGTAATGCAGGCAGGTGGCAGTGTAATACGTGTGTAGTGCATGCAGGTGGCAGTGTAATACGTGTGTAGTGCAGGCAGGTGGCAGTGTAATACGTGTGTAGTGCAGGCAGGTGGCAGTGTAATACGTGTGTAGCGCAGGCAGGTGGCAGTGTAATACTGTAGCGCAGGCAGGTGGCAGTGTAATACGTGTGTAGTGCAGGCAGGTGGCAGAGTAATACGTATGTAATGCAGGCAGGTGGCAGTGTAATACTTGTCTAGCATAGACAGGTGGCAGTGTAATATGCGTGTAATGCAGGCAGGTGGCAGTGTAATATGAGTGTGGTGCATGCAGGTGACATTGTAATAAGAGAATGGGCCCAGATCAGTACAGTTGGAAAGCTGGTCTACATTTTTTCCCAATGCTGAATCCTAATCACATGTAAATATAAGCCTAACAAAGAACGCTAAAATCTAAGAATAATTCATGAACAGAATATCCATAATTCAACAAAACAGCACAATATCTGGGAATTAAACAACTGCAGTTCCCTGCGCTGTAATCGGGACATTTTCTCTGTTCATAACTGATTTCATTCCCCCCCATCATAGTGTAGGGAGAAATAGTCAGACCACCTCCTGACACGTATCCAAGGCAATTCATTCCAAATTATATACTGAAGTCTTATGAGTGTGGTGGGCGGGGGGTCTCTGCACTTATTGGTTACAAAGAAAGACAATGTGCCGTAATGAGTCAGTCTACGTGGACCAGCTACCACACTGACTTGTGTCTGAGAGCCGACACATGGGTCACACTTGTTATTTAGCTTTTTATTCAGATGAATTTGACATTTTACTCAAATAAATTTGTTTGGGCTTTGCAATTTAGTTCAGTTACTATAAATGGGTATGGGTCATTAGGTTGACCACTATTGGTCGACATGCATTAGGTTGACATGGTCACTAGGTCGACATGGCCATTAGGTCAAAATGTACTAGGTCGACATGGAAAAAGGTCGACATGAGTTGTTTTTTTGTTTTGTTTTTTGTGTTGTTTTCTTCGTAAAGTGACCGGGAACCCCAATTAGTGCACCGTGTCCCCTCGCACGGCTCGCCATGATTCGGGCAAGGTGCCTTGCTCCGATACCGCTGCGCTCAGCACAGGTTACTATTCCCAATCATAGTCCACGTCGATCGTAAAGTATGAAAAAGTTCAAAAAAATGGAAAAAAAGTGAAAAACTCATGTCAACATTTTTTCATGTTGACCTAGTACTTGTCGACCTAGTGATTATGTCGACCTACTGACTGTCAACCTAATGACCGTAAGCCCTATAAATCAAGTTTTGGACAGTATACGTCCTTTAGTAGGGTCAGAGGAGGACATCCTGTCGAGAGTAGGGTACCGTCTTTTGCTCCTTTTCTTTTTACTTCTGAGTGTGAGTAATGCAGTCACACAGCCTATGTAGCATATTAGTTCTTGTCAGGAAGAGTCATACTTGCCTACCCTCCCTCATTCTGCAGGAGACTCCCTGAAATAGAAGCAATCTCCATGACTCCCTGAATAGATCAGCAATCTCCCTGATTGCACCTTACTCCCATTGTGCAGCTGTTACATTCTTGGGGGAAAACAAGAAATCAGAGATACATACATTCAGATGGGATCATCAGTGCCATTTCCCTGCATTGGTTATAAAGCAAAATGGGGCAGATGTATTAACCTGGAGATGGCATAAGGAAGTGATAAACCAGCGATAAGTGCAAGGTGATAACTGCACCAGCCAGTCAGCTGCCTGTTAATTTACATATTGGAACTGATTGTCTGGTGCGTTTATCACCTTGCACTTATCACTGGTTTATCACTTCCTTATGCTGTCTCCAGGTTAATACATCTGCCCCAATGATCCCTATGGCTACATGCATTTTAAATAAAGTTACCACTTACAGTATATAGAACCTCTTGTAAAGCACAATACATGAACAAATCCTGCAAAATATAAGAGTCTTTTCTTCAACAAGTAGATCTTACTAACTTTGGGGCTCATTCACATTTGGATGTCAGTCATTTTTATGACACGCCTCTCAGATGCAGCAGTACACGCCCGCACTGATAGGTGTTACTTTCACATCTCCCTGAAATGCTTTCTCAAAAGTAGGCAAGTAGGGGCAGAGTGGGCACCATGCAGTGGCAGCAGAGGCAAGCGCAGGATTTCTGGAGATGGGGGGAATACAAATGTTTGATTTTAGGGCAATTGCCGCCAGCCTATGAAGAACGCATAATTAGCATGTAATAAGCTATAGTCTAACCTGAACAAAGTGCAGTGTATGTAATACAATATGTCAGACATATGCAGGCCCAGTGATCACAGTAAGCCACAGATTCTCTCTCTGGTGCGATGACTGAGCGCACACACACAGACACACACACGCGCGCGCGCACGCGCACACACACACACACACGGAAAAACTGCCATTGGGTATGTGCAGCAGCTTCATTCTGCCCTTGATACTGCATGTAGTGGCAGCTGGCCAGGCAGTGGGGAAGGAGGGTTTCCGGGCAACCCCCCCCAATTGGCAGTATCATTATTGGGCATCTGGAACACTGTGGTCCTCTTGTCCAGAGTAGTTTTCCTTCTTTGGGGCAGATGTATTAAGCCTGGAGAAGTGATAAAGCAGTGATAAGTGCAAGGTGATAAAGCACCAGCCAATCAGCTTCTAACTGTAAATTTACATATTGGAGCTGATTGGCTGGTGCGTTATCACCTTGCTTAATACATCTGCCCCAAATGTTCCTCTTCAGAGTGATAGCAGTGTGAGCACAATGAGATCACACAGTCTAGATCAGTGGTTCTCAAACTCGGTCCTCAGGACCCCACACGGTTCACGTTTTTCATGTCACCCAGCAGGTGCACTGTGTATCACCAACTGTCACATTTTAAAAATCTACAGGTGACCTGCAAAACATGAACCGTGTGGGGTCCTGAGGACCGAGTTTGAGAACCTGTGGTCTAGATGGAAGGTTTGCCTTTGATTTGGTAATACTGACACTGAGCATAGGGCAGTCACACAGAAAACATGGTGCTCAGATCCTGCGCCCATAGGGTGGGGTTAATGGTTAGTCATTGGAGGATCTATAAGCACCGTTGCATGTTTGTACGCGGGTGATGAGATCTGCGAGGCCGCCGACGGCCATCTCATTGCATCTTCAGGCTGCAGCAGCATTTGGCACACTGTATTTTCACTCAGTAGCTGCAAACGGAATCACAGCTGCAAATGTATTAGGGTAAATCTCTGATTAGACCCAATGTGCGCAGTGCGGCCCCACAGTCTATTTAGGGGGTTAGGGGTCTATTTACTAAGACTTGGATGGAGATAAAGTGGACGGAGATAAAGTACCAGCCAATCAGCTCCTAACTGTCACTTTTCAAACACAGCCTGTGATATGGCAGTTAGGGGCTGATTGGCTGGTACCTTATCTCTGTCCACTTTATCTCCATCCAAGGCTTAGTAAACAGACCTAAGGGGGTCATTTACTAAGCAGTGATAAGAGCGGAGAAGTGAGCCAGTGGAGAAGTTGCCCATGGCAACCAATCAGCACTGAAGTAACATCTATAATTTGCATACTATAAAATGATACAGAGCTGCTGATTGGTTGATGGGGAAACTTCTCCACTGGCTCACTTCTCTGCTCTTATCACTGCTTAGTAAATGTCCCCCTAAGTCTTTGATTCTGTAATGATGACGCAGTGCTATGTCATAGCTTGTGTAGCACGATTGTGACTGGATTGTGACTGGATGGCCGTGACAGAGAGTGACCCCTTTCTCCTGTCATTAGAGTTTTTCATCTTGTTCAGTGGCAAAATATACACAGACCTATTATTAGCCCATGATGTAACAAATTAAAGTGTGTAACATATTCAAATGGTGTGAGTGATATTATAGCCCTCACACTGTATACACAAAATAAACAATAAATATACCCTAATATAAATTCACTCTTTATGCAGTTTGGCATAGTTACGGAATAATATGGTAACTATTAATAAAACTGGCCGTGGTGGAGGATGGTGACCAATGTCTGTCAGATGCTACAGATGACTAGTTTCAGAACAAAGGTGGTCATTCCGAGTTGATCGCTCGCTAGCAGTTTTTAGCAGCCATGCAAACGCTATGCCCCCGCCAACTGGGAGTGGATTTTAGCTTAGCAGAAGTGCGAACTAAAGGATCGCAGAGTGGCTACAAAATTATTTTGTGCAGTTTCAGAGTAGCTTCAAACCTACTTAGCACTTGCGATCACTTCAGAACATTCAGTTCCTGATTTGACGTCACAAACACGCCCTGCGTTCACCCAGCCACGCCTGCGTTTTTCATGGCACGCCTGCGTTTTTCCGAACACTCCCTGAAAATGGTCAGTTGACACCCAGAAATGCCCTCTTCCTGTAAATCACTCTGCGGCCAGCAGTGCGACTGGACAGCATCGCTAGACCCTGTGTGAAACGACATTGTTAGTTGTAACAGTACGTCGGGCGTGCGCATTGCGCCACGTACGCATGCGCAGAAGTGCCATTTTTTGCCTCATCGCTGCACAGCGAACGAATGCAGCTAGCGAACAACTCGGAATGACCACCAGAGTTAGTCATGAAATGTCGCAAAACAAGAATAAAGAAATTCTCACAGTCATTCATTTACTGCCAGTTACTTACATAGGGCACACATGTTAGTAGTTTTGTGTTCCCATTAGCAGTCCCACAGAATGTAGGCGTCCGTCTACAGTGCATCCAGAAAGTATTCACAGCGCTTCACTTTTTCCACATTTTGTTATATTACAGCCTTATTCCAAACTGGAATAAATTAATTTTTTCTAAAATTCTACACACAATACCCCATAATGACAATGTGGAAAAAGTGTTTTAAGATTTTTGCTAATTTATTAAAAATAAAAGACTAAGAAATCACATGTACTTACTGTATGTATTCACAGCCTTTGCCATGAAGCTCAAAATTGAGCTCAGGTGCATCCAGTTTCCATTGATCATCCTTGAGATGTTCCTACAGCTTAATTGGAGTCCACCTGTGGTAAATTCAGTTGATTGGACATGATCTGGAAAGGCACACACCTGCCCATATAAGGTCCCACACTTGACAGTGCATGTCTGAGCACAAACCAAGCATGAAGTCAAAGGAATTGTCTGTAGACCTCCGATACAGGAATGTCTCGAGGCACAAATCTGGGGAAGGGTATAGAAAAATATCTGCTGCATTGAAGGTCCCAATGAGCACAGTGGCCTCCATCATCCATAAATGGAAGAAGTTCGGGACCACCAGGACTCTTCCGAGAGCTGGCCAGCCGTCTAAACTGAGTGATCAGGGGAGAAGGGCCCTAGTTAGGGAGGTGACCAAGAACCTGATGGTCACTCTGACAGAGCTACAACATTCCTCTGTGGAGAGAGGAGAACCTTCCAGAAGGACAACCATCTCTGCAGCAATCCACCAATCAGGCCTGTATGGTAGAGTGGCTAGACAGAAGCCACTCCTTAATTAAAAAGCACATGGCAGCACACCTGGAGTTTGCCAAAATGCACCTGAAGGACTCTCAGACCATGAGAAACAAAATTCTCTGGTCTGATGAGACAAAGATTGAACTTTTTGGCATCAAGTTTGGAGGAAACCAGGCACCGCTCATCACCAGGCTAATACCATCCCTACAGTGAAACATGGTGGTGGCAGCATCATGCTGTGGGGATGTTTTTCAGCGGCAGGAACTGGGAGACTAGTCAGGATAGAGGGAAAGATGAATGCAGCAATGTACATCCTGGATGAAAACCTGCTCCAGAGTGCTCTTGACCTCAGACTGGGGAGACGGTTAATCTTGCAGCAGGACAATGACCCTAAGCACACAGCCAAGATATCAAAGGAGTGGCTTCAGGATAACTCTGTGAATGTCCTTGAGTTGCGCAGCCAGAGCCCAGACTTGAATCCAATTGAACATCTCTGGAGAGATCTGAAAATGGCTGTGCACCGAAGCTTCCCATCCAACCTGATGGAGCCTGAGAGGTGCAGCAAAGAGGAATGGGCGAAACTGCCCAAAGATAAGTGTGCCAAGTTTGTGGCATCATATTCAAAAAGACTTGAGGCTGTAACTGCTGCCAAAGGTTCATCAACAAAGTATTGAGCAAAGGCTGTGAATACTTAAGTACATGTGATTTCTCAGTTTTTTATTTTTCATAAATTTGCAAAAATCTCAAAAATACTTTTTCCACGTTGTCTTTATGGGGTATTGTGTGTAGAATTTTGAGGGGGAAAAATAATTTATTCCAGTTTGGAATAAGGCTGTAACATAACAAAATGTGGAAAAAGTGAAGCGCTGTGAATACTTTCTGGATGCACTGTATAAGGTTGTGCAAGGCCCAGCAAGAACACACAGGCAGGGCACTGGTTGGATTTGGACCCATGGTAGCATGCCCAATATGCTGTCCATAGCAATAACCTAGTGGACCAGAATTTACAATGCTTTTTTTTCTTTAAAGAAAAAATGAACAATGGGCTGGATAATTTCCATAGTGTGGGGATGTGGAAATTGTGCCATTCAGTTCCGAAAAGGCATTTTTCCTGAATTTGTGTATGAAACTGTACGCCATCCTGAGATGTCGTACAGCCTCCGTTAGTCTTTACAAGCTACTGTTTCCTCGGCAGCTTGTGCAGCACGGGTATTTTTTCAGACCCCCACACTCCATACTCACATCCTCCAGTGGTATCGGATCTGTTCCTGTGCCGCCCCCCAGTGCAGCCTCCTCCAGACCACGGCAGTCAGCGGGCCCCCGCAGCAGGCTCCCCGTTATCCGGATGGATATTTGTAATTACCACCAGATCTGGGGGCGGGGCCTGCGTGAATGACAGCTGAACAGCCAGTGCTCATGCAACAGACCGCATATGCGCGGCTTCGAAGATTATCAAGGAGGTGAGAACTCCCAAACTTCCGAAAAATCCCAAACTTCCGAAAAAGCTTTCGGAAGTGATATTTTAGCAAAGGAGCAATAATGAATAGGTGTGATTTTTTTTTTACAAATAACTTGTGGAGAGTTTAGGACTACTGTAACTTATCACTACTGATTATTTTTTCATAATGAATAGGCCCCTTAGGGAGGCAGTGGGGCTGATAATGTAGGAAGTGTACACGCCCACATGGCTGTAGCCACACCCACACAGCACTGGTCACGGCTCCTCCCCTTCCTGTAAAGGCCCTTGAACATTTCAGACCCATATGGACCTTAATCTGGCCCTGTTCAATCACCTTACAGAAGTCTATTTGCTCCTTTCCGCACAGATAGACCCCCCTTGACCCCCCCCCTCACCCCACCCCCAGGGCCGGTGCAAGGTTTCTCGGCACCCTAGGCAAATTGTCAGCTGCCCCCCCCCCCCCCCCCACATATATGTGTGTGCATGTAGTCTCATATTATATATATATATATATATATATACACACACACACACACACACACACACACATGGTCGAAGTGGAAATTTGGAAGTGGGGGTATGCAAAAGTCAAGGATGTAAATATGCACGTGCCTTCGGCGCGCACGCTCCAGAAAAGGGGGCGTGGTCACCCAAAAGGGGGCGTATCCCGTGTAGTAGAACCCCTTATACTATCTAGTACTGGTGCCCCTTTCACATTATAGCACACGGTACGAGCTGAAATTCACATTGTAGCACACTGAATAAGCCGAAATTCCCCTTGTAGCACACTGAATGAGCCGAAATTCACATTATAGCACACTGAATGAGCCGAAATTCACCTTGTAGCATACTGAATGAGCCGAAATTCACATTGTAGCACACTGAATGAGCCGAAATTCACCTTGTAGCATACTGAATGAGCCGAAATTCACCTTGTAGCACACTGAATGAGCCCAAATTCACATTGTAGCACACTGAATGAGACAAAATTCACATTGTAGCACACTGAATGAGCCGAAATTCACATTGTAGCACACTGAATGAGCCAAAATTCACATTGTAGCACACTGAATGAGCCGAAATTCACATTGTAGCACACTGAATGAGCCCAAATTCACATTGTAGCACACTGAATGAGACAAAATTCACATTATAGCACACTGAATGAGCCAAAATTCACATTGTAGCACACTGAATGAGACAAAATTCACATTGTAGCACACTGAATGAGCCGAAATTCACCTTGTAGCACACTGAATGAGCCGAAATTCACATTGTAGCACACTGAATGAGCCGAAATTCACATTGTAGCACACTGAATGAGCCAAAATTCACATTGTAGCACACTGAATGAGACAAAATTCACATTGTAGCACACTGAATGAGCCGACATTCACATTGTAGCACACTGAATGAGCCGAAATTCACCTTGTAGCTCACTGAATGAGCTGACATTCACATTGTAGCACACTGAATGAGCCGACATTCACATTGTAGAACACAGAATGAGCCAAAATTCACATTGTAGCACACTGAATGAGCCGAAATTCACCTTGTAGCACACTGAATGAGCCGAAATTCACATTGTAGCACACTGAATGAGCCAAAATTCACATTGTAGCACACTGACTGAGCCGAAATTCACCTTGTAGCACACTGAATGAGCCGAAATTGTGAAAGCAGGGACAGCCAGAGTGACGACAGGGAGAGAGAGACAGTGACGACAGGGAGAGAGAGAGACAGTGACGACAGGGAGAGAGAGAGTGACGACAGGGAGAGAGAGAGTGACGACAGGGAGAGAGAGAGTGACGACAGGGAGAGAGAGACAGTGACGACAGGGAGAGAGAGAGACAGTGACGACAGGGAGAGAGAGAGTGACGACAGGGAGAGAGAGAGTGACGACAGGGAGAGAGAGAGTGACGACAGGGAGAGAGAGACAGTGACGACAGGGAGAGAGAGAGACAGTGACGACAGGGAGAGAGAGAGTGACGACAGGGAGAGAGAGAGTGACGACAGGGAGAGAGAGAGTGACGACAGGGAGAGAGAGACAGTGACGACAGGGAGAGAGAGACAGTGACGACAGGGAGAGAGAGACAGTGACGACAGGGAGAGAGAGAGTGATGACAGGGAGAGAGAGACAGTGACGACAGGGAGAGTGACGACAGGGAGAGTGACGACAGGGAGAGAGAGACAGTGACGACAGGGAGAGTGACAACAGGGAGAGAGAGAGACGACAGGGACGACACGGAGAGTGACGACACGGAGAGTGACGACACGGAGAGTGACGACAGGGAGAGTGACGACAGTTACAGTGTGTGTGTTTGTAGGCAAAATACACAGACTATACATACACTCCACACACAAACATACATAACACAAACACACCACACACATACTGTACATTTAAACAAACATATACATTGTACTGCACATATATGTACCTGGGTTGGAGAGGAGAGACACTGCCAGCCACGGAACAGCCACTGGAATGATGAGGACACACCACAGCATTGCACAGTAGCTCCCAGTATCTGCAGGCCACTATGCCGGCAATAGATCCCTCATCCCCGCAGCGGCAGCTGTGATCGCGATTGCGATCGCGTACGCGATCGCGGCTTTCTAAAATAATGAATGCAGTCCATCAGGGGGAATTTCTGGGTGCCCATAACACCCCCCCTGCGTGTGCTACGAGGTATGGTGCATGGGGGGGGGGGGGGGGGGGGGCAGTGAGAGAGTCGCGGCAGGATGGGGGGGGGGTAATATGGTTACTCTGATGAGTAACACATTGGAGCCTGCACTCGTAGCAGGGGGGGGCAGCAGGTAAACTGCCGGAATATGTCACTGGGGGGCTGGCTGGAATTCGCATATGGGCGCCGGAACTGAACCTGCACTCGCGGCAACAGGGGTAGGGGGACAGCCGTCCGCAATCACGGGGGGGGGGGGGGGGGGGGGACACTCGCGGGAGCATAACCTCTGAGCCTGTGGAGGGGAGGGGGGGGTGGCTAGAAGTAATATGCTGCACCCCCCAGTCCGCAATTCGCCATGGGAACGGGGGGGGGGGTAGGGGGGAGACAAGACACATGCCAGAGCCGGCAATTGGTGGGAGGGGGAGGGATGGGTGCACAGGCATCATGCTCGAGATCGGAGGGGCAGGGGGTGCAGGGATCAGTTTGAGAATGTTGTAATGGAGCAGGGGCCAGGTCAAGATTATGCAAGGCAAGGTGCTATCACTGGGGGGGGGGGGGAGGGGGGGGGGCGGCGGCGGCAGCAGCAACTGAGCAGCTACAACATTCCTGCTCCTCATCTCTTACGGAAGAGCAGGAGAGAATAAAGAAAGCATGTTCTAATTATCTTATAGTGCCGCCCTCCAGTGGCCGGCGCTCATAGGCAGCTGCCTAAAGCTGCCTAATGGTAGCGCCGGCCCTGCCCACCCCCCGCCACATGGCTTGCATGTGTGCCAGCCACGCATGCACAGCAGGATTCCCAGGTCGTAACCCCAGGAGTCCTCACGATGCAAAGGACAGCACTTATCGGAGGAGCCGTCCTTTGTGTTTTTCTCAGAATTATTCATGCATACAGTGATAAAAGACATTCAATATGCAATGCATGATGCATCCCACCCTAATAGTGTAACTGTTGTAAAAGGACCTGTTTCCGTGGTTTTCCTGACAATTTATTACTTATTTTGTTTTGTTCTTATTAGAGAAAAAATACATATAATTTCCGAAAATACTAGTTTGAATAGAAGCACTCAGCATAAGCCTGCGGAGCTCACCCACCGGCCTCTACGGTTAATGCTTCATTTTCTCCTTAGAGATTTTTCTCTTGTCTCCCCTCACAAATGCTCTTTATGAATCATTTTGATTCCAAGCATCGTGTTTATGGTAAGCACCAGTCGTCCACAACGAAACGCTTCCGTAATTGCACTAACAAGACACTGATGCAATTTCCAGAGTCATCTCATTTGTCAGAGCACAGCCTGCTGCCATGTAATGGTTGGGTTAATGATGCCTCAAAAAGTTTTTAACAGTTGACACGGTGTACCCTAACGCTGGATGTGTCCAAATGCCATCCTCTCTCTTGATCCAGGGACTGAACGGTATAAGATAAAAATCAGGGACACTTCTCAGCACTATGAAGGGGGAGGGGGGGGCAGTTGAGTCGTAGACATGGATGGAATCTATATGGGATCTCAGGGGGTTCCACAGACAAAGCTCTGCCGCCGTCAGCTGCCTTGCGTTGGAGAATGTAGCCGTAATTCAGTAAAGTTATGTGTCTGCCCTTTCTGGCGCTTTAGCAGATGATATGAGTAAAGTGCCAGAATGACTTGTATTCCCTCACTGTAACAAACGATCTACACTTCAGAGAGGAACAGAGGAAACATTAGCACAAATTAGCAGAAACGGACTGGCTTACAAAAAATAAAATGAAAAAAGTCTAATTGACTAAACTTCCGGAAACTGTACTCACCATTAGTTTTACTTACTTGGCAGCAATTCTGCTGGCCTTTAATCCCCTAGACTTCAATAAAACTTGCATTAAAATTAGGCATGTTAACGAACATCTGTACAGAGCATTAATAACAGAGTGTACGGAGAAATGTCGCACTAGCTGATGCACGTTTCACTGCTGACGAGTCTCATTTTGTGCTCTATACATATTTACTAAAGACATGACTACACCGTGTATTTTATTTGTTGGTAGTCCCTATTCATACATTGTTACTGTGTAAAGATCACCTGCCTGTGCAAGCATTACACAAATATATCCGGCAGTTAAAGACTCAAAGAATATATTTCACTGTGGGAAGTGTGAGCGCATTGTGGGGCTATAGTAATCCCAGGATAGAGGATATTGATGCGGGGGTCATTATAGTGGAACAATAAGCTCCGGAGAAGAGAGGGGGGAAAATGGGGCGATTCAGTTGTTTTTTTGCACACCTGTAACTAATGAGCGCCTGACGGAGCTACTCAGTTGTTATGCCGATGGTCACGATTGCCGCGGACGCCATTTACTTATTGCACTGGGTTTAACCGCGTACAGCGGCTGAACTCGTCTAAATTATTGGGCACGATTTCGAAACTGCAGTTTGAGCACCCAAAAGCACGACTTTTCATGCATCTCTCCTCACCGCCTTGTGTTTTTTGTCCGAAATTGAAAATACGATCGGAAGTGCCGGGTTTTAGATCCTCACGCTTAGCAAATAAACCTCCTGCGCTCTTCAATATTCCTCCCTTCCTTATTTACTACAGTAAGGGTCCCATTTATCATGGATCTCATACTGAGTGAGATATAGGTGGGATCTTACCGCCCACAAACGCATTGTAATATGCGATCATATCGAGTGGATTTATCACTCGGCACAGGCAGGGACAAGCGTCCATGGGATGCGTCGAGTACGGTGGTCATGTTTCCACCATGCACAGGTGCCATTTCCGGCGGAGGGTCCCTGGGGAACCCTGTCGGATCTACATCCATCGAAATATAGCCTACAGGCTACAATGGGCTACCGCAACCAAAAGAAAAATGGGGGTCATTCTGAGTTGATTGCTCGCTAGCAGTTTTTCGCAGCCGTGCAAATGCATAGTCGCCGCCCACGGGGGAGTGTATTTTCTCTTTGCTGGAGTGCGAACGCCTGTGCAGCAGAGCGCCTGTAAACACATTTTGTGCAAAACAAGACCAGCCCTGTAGTTACTTATCCTGTGCGATGATTGCTGTGACGAGTGACACGGTAATGACGTCAGATACCCGCCCAGCAAACGCCCGGCCACGCCTGCGTTTTTCCAAACACTCCCAGAAAACAGTCAGTTGACACCCAGAAACGCCCTCTTCCTGTCAATCACCTTGCGATCGGCTGTGCGATTGGAATCGACGCTAGAACCAGTGCAAAACCACAATGGACTTCGTACACGTACGATGCGCGTGCGCATTGTGGTGCATACGCATGCGCAGATTAGCCGTTTTTTTTACTGATAGCTATGCAGCTAACAACGGCAGCTAGCGATCAACTCGGAATGACCCCCAATATCGGGAATGCTTTGCAGTATACATGATATACAGTATGAAAGTGGCAGAACTATTGATTTGGTTTGTAGAAGGCAAAGTTACTTCCAATTACTACTATGTAAATAATGAAAGTCTTATACTAACTGCATGCTAAATGCTTACTAACATGGAGACTGATAAGCAAGACTACTGTGCTTGGCAAAAAAAAGGCTATATTAATCTGAATGAATATACAGTATGGAGTAACTAGCAAAGTTATGGTTTATCTATTTTTAACAAATAAGTATTTTAGATATATTGTTTTGAATAATTGTCACCAATTAATATTATGACAAATATATGTTTTTAAGAAACAAATGGGGATATCAGAAAACCTGCGCTGCTCCTTCTAATTAGGTTGCTGCCGTTGTACACCATAGCAATTTTTGTGGGTAATAAAAGGTGTATTCCTGGCTCTACTCAAATTAGAGTGAACCATTCATGTGATGATAAAGCACTGAGGGTTAAATGTATGAAGCAGTGATAAGAGTGGTGAAGTGAGCCGTGGAGAAGTTGCCCATGGCAACCAATCAGCATTGACGTAACATTTATAATTTGCATACTATAAAACTATACAGAGCAGCTGATTGGTTGCCATGGGCAACTTCTCCACTCTTATCACTGCTTCATACATTTACCCCTGAGTCATATGCATGCTTATTATGTGCTTAATTGATGTAACATATTGTCATATTTAAGACTGTATGGTTTTCCTTACTCTGAATTACTAGTGAGAAATTGTTTTGCTGTGTACCGCAGTCTAGTATTTTATATTTTATATGTGTTTTATATATCTACAGAAATTTATATTTTTATAATTAACTGACACAAAAAAAAATCTTTTACTTAATTGAACAGTGCCTCCTTTGGGGAATATAGTTTTTCAGCTTATTGTCTTGCTTATACATTTTTGAGATTAGCAATTCCTCTAACAGGGAAGCTGCAGTTCAACTAATCAGTCGCCACCAGATACTAATAAGAATAATTTTATTTATATATCGCTTTTCTCCAGCAGCATCCAAAGTCACATTACAGACATAAAAAAAATAAAACCATAGAGTAGCGCTTAGGTATGTGTTGGGGTGTGTGTGTGTGTGTGTGTGTGTGTGTGTGTGTGTGTGTGTGTGTGTGTGTGTGTGTGTGTGTGTGTGTTTTGCTCTGCCATCATCACACACATTTCTTCCCATCCAATTATCCTACCTTTGACCCTTTTCTTCTCCTCATCCCTGATTACCACTTCCTACATTGCGGACATCGGCATAATGTAAGCACTACTGCGATTCATAAAAGAATCTAGGGCATTACTATGGGACCAGGGCCCGTTCTAGACCTTGTGGCGCCCAGGGCGAAAGTCTCCTGTGCCCCCCCCCCCCCCCCCCCGGTAAAATAGAGTTGGTGCGCACCGAAGCCACGTGCCCAAAAATAGGGGCGTGGCTTCTACATAGGGAAGGGGCATGGCCACAGTTATCCCCCTGTACTTGTGCCCCCCCTGTAGCTGTGCCCCCAGTAGCTGTGCCCCCAGCAGCTGTGCCCCTGTAGCTGTGCCCCCAGTAGATTTTCCCCCAGTAGCTGTGCCCCGTGTAACAGTGCCCCCTAGCTGTGCCCCGAGTAGATTTGCCCCCAGTAGCTGTGCCCCTTGTAGCTGTGCCCCTTGTAGCTGTGCCACCAGTAGCTGTGCCCCCTGTAGCAGTGCCCCCTAGCTGTGCCCCCAGTAGATTTTCCCCCAGTAGCTTTGCCACCTGTAGTAGTGCCCCCAGTAGCTGTGCCCCATGTAGCTGTGCCCCATGTAACAGTGCCCCTTGTAGCTGTGCCCCTTGTAGCTGTGCCCCCAGTAGCTGTGCCCCTTGTAGCTGTGCCCCTTGCAGCTGTGCCCCCAGTAGCTGTGCCCCCTGTAGCAGTGCTCCCTAGCTGTGCCCCCAGTAGATTTTCCCCCAGTAGCTTTGCCACCTGTAGCAGTGCCCCCAGTAGGTGTGCCCCATGTAGCTGTGCCCCCAGTTGATTTGCCCCCAGTAGCTGTGCCCCCTGTAGCAGTGCCCCCTGTAGTAGTGCCCCCAGTAGTAGTGCCGCTTGCAAACACCAAAAAAACCAATACTTACCAGTCCCGCTCCAGCTTCCGGACCGCTGCTGCGCTGTCCTCCATCTCCGGCCGCCGGCTCCTCTCTATGGGAGAGACGTCATGATGTCTCTCCCATAGCAGCGCTGCACAAACACTAGAGGTCAATAATGACCTCTAGTGTCTGTCACTGGAGCCGGCTGCAGCGGCGCTTGCTGCAGCCGGGGAGAGCGGGGATCAGGAGTAGCGGCTCTTGACACTGCGGCAGCGGCACCCCGGGCAAAAAATCCGCTTGCCCGTGGCAAGAGCCACTACTGTATGGGGCATAACACTAAATAAGGCTCTACTATGGTTTAGAAAATGAACTAGGGCACTGTTATAGGGCATATAATTAACAACTGCTGCAGAGAAATGTCTCTCTAGTAGCATTGGGACGAGGGCCCCTTCAAAATATTGCTATGGGGCCCACAAAGTTCTGGCTACTTCCCTGCCTCCACCCCAGACACAGGAGGTAGATGCTGACTGCTGAGTTCCGGATGCAGCAGCTGTGAATCACAGTGGTACAACATGGTGTTGATTCCCGGGGAACAGGGCCGGCAACAGATATCTTGGAGCCTGGTACACTAATACCTCTGTGCCCCCCCCCCCCCCCCCCCCCCTCCACACACACATGCCCATACCTCCCAACTGTCCCGATTTTCGCGGGACAGTCCCGTTTTTTGGGGACTGTCCCGTTGTCCCACCCGCGGGCCGCAGTGTCCCGCGGTGGGGGGGCAGTTGGGAGGCTCTGTCTCTCGCTGCCCTGCTTATCAGAGCAGCGGTGAATAGCACACAGAATGAGCCGAAATTCACATTATAGAGTGACAGAGTGACAGGGAGAGTGACAGCAGGGACATGGAAAATGACAGCAGGGACATGGTGAGTGACAGCAGGGGCATACTGTAGGCACTAGAGAGAGAGAAAGGCAGCAGGGTAAGATTACCTGTTTAGCAGCGGCGGTGGTCTGCGGTGCTGTGGATGAGTAGGCTGTGGTAGGCGTGGAGTGGAGAAGGCTGTGGGCCTCGGAGATAGTGCGAAGGAGGAGGCTGTGGGCATGCAGAGGTCCGAGGGCGGGGCGGCAGAGGAGGCTGAGGGCGGCTGCAGTGGATCGGGAACCAGGCTGGCTTTATTATCCCTGTCGCCGCATCGAGCTCCTGTGACCACGGTGCTAATATTTCAAAACTGACCGGCAGCCAATCAGCGACAGATTTGAACTAGTAGCGCCGCAGTCACAGGAGCGCGATGCGGCGGCAGGGATTATAAAGCCAGCCTGGTCCCAGATCCGCTGCAGCTGGGAGTCTGGAACCAGGGCTCCCAGTGCGGCGGCGATGGTAGGGGCGGAGCGACGGAGGGCGGACCAGGAGCTCAGCTTCTTTGTCAGCCCATACAGTAATGCCCACAGCAGTAGCACCCCTTATACTATGCCCACAGTAGTAGTGCCCCTTATGCAATACCCGCAATAGTAGTGCCCCTTATGTCCCCAAGAGTGGTGCCCCTTATGAAGTGTCCCCTTTACAATGCCCTCATTAGCAGTGCACCCCATCAGTAATGCCCTTAATGGTAATGCCCCTGTGTAGTATTGCCCCCAGTAGTAATGTTGCCTGTAGTAATGCCCCCAGTCGTTTAGCCCCCTGTAGTTTAGCCCCAGTAGTCATGCCCCCACTGGTAATGCCCCTGCAGTTATGACCCCAGTAATTTACTCCCCCCCCCCTTTAGTTTAGCCTCCCAGTGGTAATGGCCCCAGTAGTTTTGCCCCATGTAGTTTAGCCCCATTAGTAATGCCCCCAGTAGTTTGCCCCAGCTCCCCTGTAGTTTGCCCCCTTGTAGTAATGCCCCCAGTAGTAAAGCCCCCCAGTAGTTTGCCCCTTTGTAGTTTGTCCCCAGTATTAAAGCCCCCCAGTAGTTTGCCCCTCTGTAGTTTGCCCCAGTAGTAAAGCCCCCAGTAGTTTGCCTCTGTAGTATAGCCCCCCAGTCGTTTGCCCCTCTGTAGTATAGCCCCCCAGTAGTTTGCCCCTCTGTAGTATAGCCCTTCAGTAGTTTGCCCCTCTGTAGTATAGCCCCCCAGTAGTTTGCCCCTCTGTAGTATAGCCCCCCAGTAGTTTAGCCCCTCTGTAGTATAGCCCCCCAGTAGTTTAGCCCCTCTGTAGTATAGCCCCCCAGTAGTTTGCCCTCTGTAGTATAGCCCCCCAGTAGTTTGGCCCCTCTGTAGTATAGCCCCCCAGTAGTTTGCCCCCAGTAGTATAGATCCCCCAATAACAGCGCCGCTAGTAGTGCACATATGGGAGGGGGGGGGGGGGGGGGAGAGAGGCACCATACTTACCAAGCCCCGCTCCCGCCGCAGTCCTCTCTTGGCGCCCGCTCCTCGGCACTATGGGAGAGGCGTCATGACGTCTCTCCCATAGCGCGTACTGACAGAGCCGGAGGCAGGAGCTCAGTACTGAGCTCCTGCCTCCGGCTGCCGCTGTGCGGGTAGAGCCAGGCGCCGCTGATAACAGCGGCCACCCGGCATCTCCCTGCAGCACCGGGACATCGGGTTAGGTGAGCCGGGGGAGGCGGAACTGCGTTCGGTCTCCAAGTGGAACTGACGGAACGCAGTTCCGCCCCGTTCCGGCTCACTTTAACCCCTGGACACATTGACTGTGACTGAACACGGTGGGGGGGGGGATGGAATAGGGACAGAACACAGGGGGGATGGAATAGTGACAGAGTATGGGGGAGGTTGACACAATGGCCACATGGGGGGGGGAGTGATTGAAACAGTGACTGAACACAGAGACCACTGATCACACAGCTTGCGCCCCATACACTCCCCCAGCCCAGTGACCTGAAGTGCTGTACAACTCAAACCTGCATCCACCCAATAGGGATGCTGAGTTACTAGCTCTGGCGCTGCCTGACTCACTGTGCACTGCTGATGAGGGACTCTGGGTCTGGGGCTTCATGGTGGACATGGAGGTGCAAGGCGTGGCTGGCCGCAGCAGTAATATGAGGCACAGCGGGGCATAAGGGGGTGGAGCTTACAGGCATACCGCACTGTCCAGGGGGAGAGGGGGCTTGCTGAAGCCTGGGCTGCTCCACTGTAAGTGCCGGAGAGGAGTTGCACTTTACAGCCACACAGCAGCCGGCGCCGCTGCGCCTGTCAGTATGACAGGCGAAGCGGCAGCCGGCAGCATCAGCCACAGCAGGGACAGGGCGGCCGGGGAGGACTCAGAGAGGAGGGGATGGGGACTGGCTGACAGATGACCTGGGGATGGGCTAGGGGCACTGAGGGTGACCACAGGGCAGAGGGGAGGGGGGAGGGCGCTGAACTTAAAAAAAAAGGACAGTTTGTTGCTGTTACTGATTACTAACAACTAGTGACGTGCACTGGAAATTTTTCGGGTTTTGTGTTTTGGTTTTGGATTCGGTTCCACGGCCGTGTTTTGGATTCGGACGCGTTTTGGCAAAACCTCCCTGAAAATTTTTTGTTGGATTCGGGTGTGTTTTGGATTCAGGTGTTTTTTTTTACAAAAAAAAACACTCAAAAACAGCTTAAATCATAGAATTTGGGGGTCATTTTGATCCCATAGTATTATTAATCTCAATAACCATAATTTCCACTCATTTCCAGTCTATTCTGAACACCTCACACCTCACAATATTATTTTTAGTCCTAAAATTTGCACCGAGGTCGCTGGATGACTAAGCTAAGCGACCCAAGTGGCCGACACAAACACCTGGCCCATCTAGGAGTGGCACTGCAGTGTCAGACAGGATGGCAGATTTAAAAAATAGTCCCCAAACAGCACATGATGCAAAGAAAAAAAGAGGTGCAATGAGGTACAGTAGTTGTATGACTAAGCTAAGCGACCCAAATGGCCGACACAAACACCTGGCCCATCTAGGAGTGGCACTGCAGTGTCAGACAGGATGGCAGATTAAAAAAATAGTCCCCAAACAGCACACGATGCAAAGAAAAAAAGAGGTGCACCAATGTCGCTGGATGGCTAAGCTAAGCGACCCAAGTGGCTGACACAAACACCTGGCCCATCTAGGAGTGGCACTGCAGTGTCAGACAGGATGGCAGATTTAAAAAATAGTCCCCAAACAGCACATGATGCAAAGAAAAAAAGAGGTGCAATGAGGTACAGTAGTTGTATGACTAAGCTAAGCGACCCAAATGGCCGACACAAACACCTGGCCCATCTAGGAGTGGCACTGCAGTGTCAGACAGGATGGCAGATTAAAAAAATAGTCCCCAAACAGCACACGATGCAAAGAAAAAAAGAGGTGCACCAATGTCGCTGGATGGCTAAGCTAAGCGACCCAAGTGGCTGACACAAACACCTGGCCCATCTAGGAGTGGCACTGCAGTGTCAGACAGGATGGCAGATTTAAAAAATAGTCCCCAAACAGCACATGATGCAAAGAAAAAAAGAGGTGCAATGAGGTAGTTGTATGACTAAGCTAAGCGACCCAAATGGCCGACACAAACACCTGGCCCATCTAGGAGTGGCACTGCAGTGTCAGACAGGATGGCAGATTAAAAAAATAGTCCCCAAACAGCACACGATGCAAAGAAAAAAAGAGGTGCACCAATGTCGCTGGATGGCTAAGCTAAGCGACCCAAGTGGCTGACACAAACACCTGGCCCATCTAGGAGTGGCACTGCAGTGTCAGACAGGATGGCAGATTTAAAAAATAGTCCCCAAATAGCACATGATGCAAAGAAAAAAAGAGGTGCAATGAGGTAGCTGTGTGACTAAGCTAAGCGACCCAAGTGGCCGACACAAACACCTGGCCCATCTAGGAGTGGCACTGCAGTGTCAGACAGGAGGGCAGATTTAAAAAATAGTCCCCAAACAGCACATGATGCAAAGAAAAAAAGAGGTGCAATGAGGTAGCTGTGTGACTAAGCTAAGCGACCCAAGTGGCCGACACAAACACCTGGCCCATCTAGGATTGGCACTGCAGTGTCAGACAAGATGGCAGATTTAAAAAATAGTCCCCAAACAGCACATGATGCAAAGAAAAAAAGAGGTGCAATGAGGTAGCTGTGTGACTAAGTTAAGCGACCCAAGTGGCCGACACAAGCACCGGGCCCATCTAGGAGTGGCACTGCAGTGTCAGACAGGATGGCAGATTTAAAAAATAGTCCCCAAACATCACATGATGCTAAGAAAAAAAGAGGTGCAATGAGGTAGCTGTGTGACTAAGCTAAGCGACCCAAGTGGCCGACACAAACACCTGGCCCATCTAGGAGTGGCACTGCAGTTTTCTAGCGAGAGGATGAGTGCTTCCATCCTCATGTGAATCTGAACCACTA
Organism: Pseudophryne corroboree; assembly: GCF_028390025.1. Lineage (NCBI taxonomy): Eukaryota > Metazoa > Chordata > Amphibia > Anura > Myobatrachidae > Pseudophryne > Pseudophryne corroboree. Next base: position 68,765,492 of record NC_086445.1, read on the forward strand.
GCCATGAACATAGGCCAGGGCCTCAGCCGTTCCTTGCCACTCCGTGTCGTAAATGGCATATTGGCAAGTTTAGGCTTCTCATCAGACGCTTTTCATTTTGATTTTTGGGTCATTTTACTGAACTTTTGTTGTATACTTGACGACACAGAGGTAGAGCAATGGACTACTGTACCGTACTGCTATATATATACTGGTGGTCACAGCAAAATTCTGCACTGTCCCCTCCTACTATATACTGCGCACAACTAAAATGCAGCACAGGTATGGATGCATAGTATACTTGACGACACAGAGGTAGAGCAGTGGACTACTGTACCGTACTGCTATATATATACTGGTGGTCACAGCAACATTCTGCACTGTCCCCTCCTACTATATACTGCGCACAACTAAAATGCAGCACAGGTATGGATGCATAGTATACTTGACGACACAGAGGTAGAGCAGTGGACTACTGTACCGTACTGCTATATATATACTGGTGGTCACAGCAACATTCTGCATCTTGCACTGTCCGCCTACTATATATACTACAATGCAGCACAGATATGGAGCGTTTTTCAGGCAGAGAACGTAGATATTTTCAGCACACTGAGCACAGATATTTGCAGCACACTGAGCACAGATTTCTCTATCGTCCTAGTGGATGCTGGGGTTCCTGAAAGGACCATGGGGAACAGCGGCCCCGCAGGAGACAGGGCACAAAAAGTAAAGCTTTAGGATCAGGTGGTGTGCACTGGCTCCTCCCCCTATGACCCTCCTCCAAGCCAGTTAGATTTTGTGCCCGGCCGAGAAGGGTGCAATCTAGGTGGCTCTCCTAAAGAGCTGCTTAGGAAAGTTTAGCTTAGGTTTTTTATTTTACAGTGAGTCCTGCTGGCAACAGGATCACTGCAACGAGGGACTTAGGGGAGAAGAAGTGAACTCACCTGCGTGCAGGATGGATTGGCTTCTTGGCTACTGGACATCAGCTCCAGAGGGACGATCACAGGTACAGCCTGGATGGTCACCGGAGCCTTGCCGCCGGCCCCCTTGCAGATGCTGAAGTAAGAAGAGGTCCAGAATCGGCGGCAGAAGACTCCTCAGTCTTCTAAAGGTAGCGCACAGCACTGCAGCTGTGCGCCATTTTCCTCTCAGCACACTTCACACGGCAGTCACTGAGGGTGCAGGGCGCTGGGAGGGGGGCGCCCTGGGAGGCAAATGAATACCTATTTTGGCTAAAAATACCTCACATATAGCCTCCGGAGGCTATATGGAGATATTTAACCCCTGCCAGAATCCGTTAAGAGCGGGAGACGAGGCCGCCCGAAAAAGGGGCGGGGCCTATCTCCTCAGCACACAGCGCCATTTTCCCTCACAGAAAGGCTGGAGGGAAGGCTCCCAGGCTCTCCCCTGCACTGCACTACAGAAACAGGGTTAAAACAGAGAGGGGGGGCACTAATTTGGCGATATGCTTATATATATATTAAGATGCTATAAGGGAAAACACTTATATAAGGTTGTCCCTATATAATTATAGCGTTTTTGGTGTGTGCTGGCAAACTCTCCCTCTGTCTCTCCAAAGGGCTAGTGGGTCCTGTCCTCTATCAGAGCATTCCCTGTGTGTGTGCTGTGTGTCGGTACGTGTGTGTCGACAGGTAGGAGGACGATGTTGGTGAGGAGGCGGAGCAATTGCCTGTAATGGTGATGTCACTCTCTAGGGAGTCGACACCGGAATGGATGGCTTATTTAGGAAATTACGTGATAATGTCAACACGCTGCAAGGTCGGTTGACGACATGAGACGGCCGACAAACAATTAGTACGGTCCAGACGTCTCAAAAACACCGTCAAGGGTTTTTAAAACGCCCGTTTACTTTAGTCGGTCGACACAGACACAGACAGGGACACTGAATCCAGTGTCGACGGTGAATAAACAAACGTATTCCTTATTAGGGCCACACGTTAAAGGCAATGAAGGAGGTGTTACGTATTTCTGATACTACAAGTACCACAAAAGAGGGTATTATGTGGGATGTGAAAAAACTACCATAGTTTTTCCTGAATCAGATAAATTAAATAAAGTGTGTGATGATGCGTGGGTTCCCCCCGATAGAAAATTATGGGCGGTATACCCTTTCCCGCCAGAAGTTAGGGCGCGTTGGGAAACACCCCTTAAGGTGGATAAGGCGCTCACACGCTTATCAAAACAAGTGGCGGTACCGTCTATAGATAGGGCCGTCCTCAAGGACCAGCTGACAAGGCTGGAAAATATAATAAAAAGTATATACACACATACTGGTGTTATACTGCGGCCAGCGATCGCCTCAGCCTGGATGTGCAGAGCTAGGGTGGCTTGGTCGGATTCCCTGACTAAAAATATTGATACCCTTGACAGGGACAGTATTTTATTGACTATAGAGCATTTCTATATATGCGAGATGCACAGAGGGATATTTGCACTCTGGCATCATGAATAAACGCGATGTCCATAACTGCCAGAAGATGTTATGGACACGACAGTGGTCAGGTGATGCAGATTCCAAACGGCACAGTATGGCCGTATAAAGGAAGAGGACTTGTTTGGGGTCGGTCCATCGGACCTGGTGGTCACGGCAACTGCTGGAAAATCCACCGTTTTTTACCCTAAGTCACATCTCTGCAGAAAAAGACACCGTCTTTTCAGCCTCAGTCCTCTCGTCCCTATAAGATCATATCTGCCCAGGGATAGAGGAAAGGGAAGAAGACTGCAACAGGCAGCCTATTCCCAGGAACAGAAGCGTTCCACCGCGTCTGACAAGTTCTCAGCATGGCGCTGAGACCGTACAGGACCCCTGGATCCTACATGTAGTATCCCGGGGGTACAGATGGGAATGTCGAGACGTTTCCCCTTCGCAGGCTCCTGAAGTCTGCTTTACCAAGTCTCCCTCCGACAAGGAGGTAGTATGGGAAAAAATTCACAAGCTGTGTTCCCAGCAGGTGACAATTAAATTACCCCTCCTACTACAGAAAAGGGGTATTATTCCACACTATATTGTGGTACTGAAGCCAGAAGGCTAGGTGAGACTTATTCTAAAAAAAATTTTTTTTTTGAACACTTACAAAGGTTCAAATTAAGATGAAGTCACTCAGAGCAGTGATAACGAACCAGGAAGAAGGGGACTATATAGTGTCCCGGGACATCAGGGATGCTTACCTCTATGTCCCAAATTTGCCCTTCTTACTAAGGGTACCTCAGGTTCGTGGTGCAGAACTGTCACTATCAGTTTCAGACGCTGCCGTTTGGATTGTCCACGGCACCCCGGGGTCTTTACCAAGGTAATGGCCGAATTGATGATTCTTCTTCGAAGAAAAGGCGTCTTAATTATCCCTTACTTGGACGATCTCCTGATAGGGGCATAGTCCAGGGAACAGTTGGAGGTCGGAGTAGCACTATCTCGGATACTGCTACAATCAGCACGGGTGGATTCTAAATATTCCAAAATCGCAGCTGATCCCGACGACACGTCTGCTGTGCCTAGGGATGATTCTGGACACAGTCCAGAAAAAGGTGTTTCTCCCGGAAGAGAAAGCCAGGGAGTTATCCGAGCAAGTCAGGAACCTCCTAAAAACAGTGCATCATTGCACAAGGGTCCTGGTAAAAATGGTGGCTTCCTACGAAGCAATTCCATTCGGCAGATTTCACGTAAGAACTTTTCAGTGGGATCTGCTGGACAAATGGTCCGGATCGCATCTTCAGATGCATCAGCGGATAACCCAATATCCAAGGACAAGGGTGTCTCTCCTGTGGTGGTTATAGAGTGCTCATCTTCTAGAGGGCCGCAGATTCGGCATTCAGGATTGGATGCTGGTAACCACGGAGCCCAGCCTGAGAGGCTGGGGAGCAGTCACAATCACGGCAGTCGCCCACGTAAACAGACAGGGCGACACAAGAAGCAGGAGGGCAATGGCAGAAACTGCAAGGACTTTTCGCTGGGCGGAAAATCATGTGATAACACTGTCAGCAGTTTTTCATCCCGGGAATGGAAACTGGGAAGCAGACTTCCTCAGCACGACCTCCACCCGGGAGAGTGGAAACTTCATTGAGAAGTTTTTTCCACATGATTGTAAACCGTTGGGAAATACCAAAGGTGGACATGATGGCGTCCCGTCTGAACAAAAAACGGGACAGGTATTGCGCCAGGTCAAGGGACCCTCAGGCAATAGATGTGGACGTTCTGGTAACACCGTGGGTGTACCAGTCGGTGTATGTGTTCCCTCCTCTGCTTCTCATACCTAAGGTGCTGAGAATTATAAGACGTAGAGGAGTAAGAACTATACTCATGGCTCCGGATTGGCCAAGAAGGACTTGGTACCCGGAACTTCAAGAGATGCTTACAGAGGTCTTATGGCCTCTGCCGCTAAGAAGGGACTTGCTTCAGCAAGTACCATGTCTGTTCCAAGACTTACCGCAGCTGCGTTTGTCGGCATGGCGATGGAAAGCCGGATCCTAAGGGAAAAAAGGCATTCCGGAAGAGGTCATTCCTACCCTGGTCAAAGCCAGAAAGGAGGTGACCGCACAACATTATCACCACGTGTGGCGAAAATTTGTTGCGTGGTGTGAGGCCAGGAAGGCCCCACAAAGAAATTTCAACTCGGTCGTTTCCTGCATTTCCTGCAAACAGGAGTGTCTATGGGCCTCAAATTGGGGTCCATTAAGGTTCAAATTCGGCCCTGTAAATTTTCTTCCAGAAAGAATTGGCTTCAGTTCCTGAAGTCCAGAAGTTTGTCAAGGGAGTATTGCATATACAAACCCCTTTTTTGTGCCTCCAGTGGCACTGTGGGATCTCAACGTAGTTCTGGGATTTCTCAAATCACATTGGTTTAAAACCAGTCAAATATGTGGATTTGCAGCATCTCACATAAAAAGTGACCATGCTCTTGGCCCTGGCCTGGACCAGGCGAGTGTCAAATTGGTGTTTTTTTCTCAAAAAAGCCCATATCTGTTTGTCCATTCGGACAGGGCAGAGCTGCGGACTCGTCCCCAGTTCTCTCCCTAAGGTGGTGTCAGTGTTTCACCTGAACCAGCTTATTGTGGTGCCTTGCACCTACTAGGGACTTGGAGGACTCCAAGTTGCTAGAAGTTGTCAGGGCCCTGAAAATATATTCCAGGACAGCTGGAGTCAGAAAATCTGACTCGCTGTTTATACTGTATGCACCCAACAAGTTGGGTGCGCCTGCTTCTAAGCAGTCGATTGCTCGTTGGATTTGTAACACAATTCAACTTGCACATTCTGAGGCAGGCCTGCCACAGTCTAAATCGGTTAAGGCCCATTCCACAAGGAAGGTGGGCTCATCTTGGGCGGCTGCCCGAGAGGTCTCGGCATTACAACTCCGCCGAGCAGCTACGTGGTCAGGGGAGAACACGTTTGTAAAATTCTACAAATTTGATATCCTGGCAAAAGAGGACCTGGAGTTCTCTCATTCGGTGCTGCAGAGTCATCCGCACTCTCCCGCCCGTTTGGGAGCTTTGGTATAATCCCCATGGTCCTTTCAGGAACCCCAGCATCCACTAGGACGATAGAGAAAATAAGAATTTACTTACCGATAATTCTATTTCTCGGAGTCCGTAGTGGATGCTGGGCGCCCATCCCAAGTGCGGATTATCTGCAATACTTGTACATAGTTACAAAAATCGGGTTATTATTGTTGTGAGCCATCTTTTCAGAGGCTCCGCTGTTATCATACTGTTAACTGGGTTTAGATCACAAGTTGTACGGTGTGATTGGTGTGGCTGGTATGAGTCTTACCCGGGATTCAAAATTCCTCCCTTATTGTGTACGCTCGTCCGGGCACAGTACCTAACTGGCTTGGAGGAGGGTCATAGGGGGAGGAGCCAGTGCACACCACCTGATCCTAAAGCTTTACTTTTTGTGCCCTGTCTCCTGCGGGGCCGCTGTTCCCCATGGTCCTTTCAGGAACCCCAGCATCCACTACGGACTCCGAGAAATAGAATTATCGGTAAGTAAATTCTTATTATTTGCAGCACACTGAGCACAGATATTTGCAGCACACTGAACACAGAAACAGAGAACGCAGCCACGTCCTCTCGCTATCATCTCCAAAGCACGAGTGAAATGGCGGCGACGCGCAGCTCCTTATATAGAATATGAATCTCGCGAGAATCCGACAGCAGGATGATGACGTTCGGGCGCGCTCGGGTTAACCGAGCAAGGCGGGAAGATTCGAGTCTGTCTCGGAACCGTGTAAAATGGGTGAAGTTCGGGGGGGTTCGGATCTCGAGGAACCGAACCCGCTCATCACTACTAACAACTATACAGCGGGCGGTGCGATGCCGCAATTTTTATTATTTAAATCTATTACATGCTGCCACTGCTGGATCTTGCGGCCCCTCACAACGTCGGGGCCCGGGATGGGTGTCCCCTTTGACCCCCCTGTCGCTGGGCCTGCCGGGGAAAGGCAGATGCCAGCAGACACCTGCAGTTATGGAAACTAGATTAAAGGTACAATTAGCGTTATCTACTAACTAGGCCCGCACCACCACCCCCACTCTGCTATGGTAGGCCTTAAAGTGGTCCTGGAAAGGTGTTGGAACTGTTTTCCCCCACAACCGAGATGTGCTAGGGTTTTCAGCGCCCCCCTGCAATCTATAAATTTGTGCCCTACCTCCCATACTTTATAATGGAACAGTATACACTGAAGGTGTGGTCTCACAAGGAAGGAGCGTGACCAGGGTTAGTCTGGGACACATGGGGAACTCTTGGTGGGCCTCACTGCCTGAGTGCCCCGCCCTCTTCTCTAGTGATCAGGTTCCAGACTGTGCACTTGAGTTATACATAATATGTTGCCTTAAACTGCTCAAGACTATAGTGTATTTTCTACAGTGCATTACTGATATTAATCTTTTAAATTATTGTGTATAGACTATGCACCAGCAGTAGTAACTTTCTCTATATATATTTATAAAGGATCCAGGCCCAGCATTTTCTAATGGTTATCCAAGCCTCTGTGGATGCTGACCACACGCCTAAGCATGGTCTCCTACCACTGCATTACCCTGGTGGACCTTTCATACCCCAGTCTGACACTGGGTGTGACCACACAATAGTACTTCATCATAGTAATTAAAATTACGCCACTCAGCACAATCTTATTCACATTATATCACATCACAATTCACAGCATGACATCACATATGTAGTGCTGGAAAAGGAAGCCACTGAGTCCTGAGTAGGGGACGAATGCCAGCTGACAGACACAGCGTGTATACCTGGAGGGGCGGGCTGCAGGCGGAGGAGGACCATGGACCACCAGGACTTGAGGAAGGGCGAGGCACCGCAGGTCGTCAGTGACACTACCGATGCCTGCATCATCTATTGATGTGGGTGGCGGGGCAGGCTTCTCTGTTGGACTTACTGTGCAGGGCCATGGTGGAGGTGGAACTAGTCCCACCAACCATTACAGGTGACGGAACTCAGTTCCACCCCATTCCAGCCCACTTTAACATCTGGCTATGTGTGGTCTGTGCTGAAGTCCCAGGGAAACATCTGTAACTGGTCCCGCCCCCTATTTGTGATTTCATGTTGTCACGTGTTTGGGGGGTGGGGGGGGAGGTAGCCATCACAGGGCAGTGAGTCACCCTGCTACAGGCCTGATGAATGTAGAGGTTTAATGATGATGTTGTATTATTATTCTAGGGGGGGGGGGGGGCAGTGTCAGACTGGGGCATGTAGGGCCCACCGGGGGAATGCAGTGGTAGGAGCTTATGTTAGGGGTGTGGCCTGCCACCTCATTGGTTTGACTAACCATTCGAGAGTGCAACGTCTGGGCCCCTTCATAAATATATACAGTAAATTCAGCTGCTGCATGCATGATAATGTACCAGATTAATAACAGCAATGCACTGTAGAAAATACACCATAGTCCAGTATAAGGTAACATATGTACAATGTATAATTCAAGTGCATAGTCTGGAACCTGATCCTTAGAGCAGGAGGTGGGGCCCACCGGTGTTTTCCCTGTACCCCTGTGGGCCAGTCCAAGCCTGCGGGGGGAGGGGTTTACTACTGATGTGCAAAATTCATAAATAGTTCTATAAATGTACTGATGGATGGCAGCTACATTATGCAAAACCATATATTGTGTGTTTATTGCATTTTATCAAGTTTGTAGATTTATATAATTTTAGGTTAGTGCAACTTTGCATCTATAAATCGGCCTGGTGGTGGCAGTATTATTCTCCATGTCTCAGTGTTGGGCGTTATGTGATAGGAGTAGGGACATGTCATTTCCCAAGAGTTGGGGAGCATCAAGCCTCCTTCCTCTGGTTTTTACCACTTCTTTAAAAACATTACTATCTGTACAGTCGTCTCTGAGGGAGATTTATCAAATCTTGGAGAGAGATCAAGTACCAATAAATCATTGTCCTTTTATAGGCGATGTACTTTATTTCTCACCACGCCTTAGTAAATTTGACCCCAAGGGGTTCATGTATCAAGCAGTGAAAAGAGTGGAGAAGTTGCCCATGACAACCAATGAGTTTGCACCTATCATTTTACAGACTGTACTTAAAAAATGCTACCTCAAAGCTGATTGGTTGCATTTAGTAACACCTCTACTGGTCCACTTCACTCTTTTCACCTCTTGATAAATCAGCCCCTATATTTGTATAATGATTGTATTCTATGGTTGTGGCAGCTTTTGGTTGGTCATATATCCCACCACTCGCTAATGTCACCCTTGGCTTCAGCGGACTTCTTCCCAGGCTGAAACTTTTATCAGCAGAAGGTGAGGACGTGTGTTTACTATTGAGCTGCACTCCGGGAAATTAATGGCTGCTGTGATGGGGACTATTTGTTAACAGTAATTTAGATCGATCTTGAAGTTCATTATGTAAAGACTCCATTGAGAGCTTGCAGAGAGATTAGTCACAGACTCTGCTGATTAGATAGATGACTTTGTTCCCCTTTACGCTGAGTACTGTAGCTGCAGTTTATTGTCACTTTGCTGTTTCCCCTAACTTTGTTACAAAGACGAAATCAAAGCTATAGGGCCCGACTGTGGGTCGCAGGTACGGCCGATGTTGGACGCAGGGGAGCCATATGTTATATGATTGGCTATGTACATCTGCTCATCTGACGTGCAGTAATTGTTCTGACACTCCCCACTACTCAATGTCCTTATAACTGTGCACATTGGGGATCATGTAGAGGTATCCATACCTTAAGGGGGGATCCTATCAGGGGCAGCTCCAGAGGTGGGGCTGCAGGTCAGTTCAAAATTCAAATAGGGGAGCCGCACCAACTGCCAGTGAGTCAGTTCGAAATGACGGTGGCAGTTTAATTTTTGTGAACTGACCTTCAGCCCCTCCTCTAGAACCGCCACTGGGTCCTATCAAGCCTTGGAGAGAGATAAAGTACCAATCATTCAGCTCCTCTCATTTTTAAAACACAGCCTGTAACATGGCAGTTAGGAGCTGAGTGACTGGTACTTTATCTCTCTCCACTTTATCTCACTCCAAGGTTTAAAACAACTCTCCCAAATGTGAACAGGAATAATGCACGCATGAAAAAGCACATTTACATGAATCTGTTCATTCAGAGGCATCTTAAGATACCGTTAGTAATTAATGAGAAAGTCAGTGTTCCATATACTGTAGAATTCATTTATTTATTTATCATCATTATTTATTAACATTATACTGTATACATTATACAGTATATAGCACCAGCAAATTCCCATGCACTTTATAATGAATCTGTTCTTAAGATAATGTGAAAGCATTTATTCCATATAGAATATAATTTATTAATTAAGTTTATTTGTTAACATTTACCTATATGGCACCAGCATTTTCCTCTGCACTTGAAATGAATACAATTACATATACAAAGTACTATGGGGGTCATTCCGACCTGATCGCACGCTGCTGTTTTTCGCAGCGCAGCGATCAGGTCACTACTGTGCATGCGTATGAACCGCAATGCAAAAGGCGCGTCATACGGGTACAAAGCGGATCGTTGCTGTGCGATGAATTTAACGAAGAATCCATCACAGCAAGGAGATGGGCGTTTGTGGGTGGCAACTGACCGTTTTCAGGGAGTGGTTGGAAAAACGCAGGCGTGTCCAAGCGTTTGCAGGGCGGGTGTCTGACGTCAATTCCGGGACCGAACAGGCTGAAGTGATTGCAGCGGCTGAGTAAGTTCAGAGCTACTCAGAAACTGCACAAACTGTTTTTGTACTTCTCGGCTGTACATGTGTTTGCACCTTTGCACAGCAAATATACACTCCCCTGTTGGCGGCGACTATGCGTTCGCACGGCTGCAAAAAGTAACTAGCCAGCGATCAACTCGGAATGACCCCCTATGAAATTAAATACAAACAACATTTTCTCCCCCAAAATTATAACAATAAATAAATAATGAATTAAGTACTGTCATCTGGAGGGGTCATGGAATTTGACAGCAGATAAGAACCACTTGGCGCATCTAGTCTGCCCCTTTTTACACCATATTGTTACCTCACACCTTATTTGATCCTTATTTCTTTGTAAGGATATCCTTATATCTATACCAAGCATGTTTAAATTTCTCTACTGTCTTAAGGTGCATACACAGTGAGCGTTTTTGCCCAGCGTGTATGAACAGCGATGAACGCTGACATTGCTGGGCTGAAAATCGCTCAGTGCATACACACTGAGAGATTTTCTCCGCTGCCCGGCGATGTCAGCGGGGGTGAGCAGCTTTCCATAGCAGGACGCTATGGAAAGCCGTCCACTCCGCCGTTCATGAAGCGGGGGCGCGCATCAGCGCTCATCGCCGGGGCATACACACTGGGCGGTTCTGAGCTGAAAGCAGCTCAAAACACCAAACGTGAGCTGCTTTCAGCTCAAAATTGCCCAGTGCGTATGGGCCTTTAGCCTCTACCACTTCTGATGGGAGGCTATTCCACTTGTCCACTACCCTTTCTGTGAAGTCATTTTTCCTCAGACAGATTTCCCCTGAACCTCCCTCCAGTCTCAGTGCATGCCCTTGTGTTCTAATACTTCTCTTCATTTGAAGAACGTTTCCCTCCTGGACTTTGTTGAACCCCTTGATATACAGTATTTGGTCTATCCAATCAGTAGCATCTATTTTGTTCTGCTTATCTTAATCTTTATCATTGTGTGTCTCCAGCACCTGCAAGAAATACGTCTCCTCAGAGGCGAAAATGTGTTTGCATCCCGATCTACCTCAGTTCAGCAACCCGCCCGCTTACTGTACTTGGCCTATAATTGCCAGCACCAATTCCACCTTTCCAACCATAAAGCATAGTAAGTGTTAGCTGTGACCACTATCTCTGCATATGAACTTATGTGTACGCATACTTTGATGCGCAAGAGCAGTACAGAAATAGGGATTTTGTACACATAGAACAGATGTGGGGTAATAGGATGTGGGGACCGACTAGCCGCTTTACACACCTTTGTGGGAGATAGCAGTACACGGTAAGCATGAAGGCCACGGCCTAGTGCCCAAAATTACTTTGTGCCCACTGGTCTAGCACCTCAAGTTACTCTGCCCAACTCCTCAGAGCTGCCAGCTTTAAATAGATGTCTGTTGAAATGCTGATCCTGAATCCTTGTGGATTCAAGCCCACCAAAGCCACCATCTGTAGACTCACTGGTCCATCTCTTACCTTACATGGAGAAAGGGCCCCTTGTCCATCTCTGCTGCCTTCGGCGTGATCACCATCATCCCCTGTTCTCCATTAACCTGGTTACAAGGTTCTCCTGGTTCACTTCCTACCTATCTAACCTCTAATTTGCACATCCTTCCATCCACTGCAACTACCTATTGTGGTCACACAAGCTCAGTTCTCTGCACTCTGCTTTTCTCTTAGAGATCCAATTCAATCATTGAGCTTCAAGTCAACTGGATAACACCCAAAACCAACTCTACTCCCTTGACTTATTCACTTCTTTATCATCTGTGGTAATCGTCTCTCTCTCTCTGCTGTCCACACATAGATGTCCCAACACTACATTGAGCTCAAACATGACCGAAACAGGGCTCAGCATCTTCCTACCTCCCTTAATGCATTTCATATGTCATCTGTATATAATCGTGTGCTTTCTTCCTTTGCTCTACACCTGACCAGCCTGTCACTTCCTCTCTGGTACCGACCCCTCACTTCACCTTCTCCCATCCTCTGCCCACTCACAGTCTCCCACATCCTTCAAAGCTTTAAATGCTCTATAAAAACCCATTTCTTCATTATTATTTTTTTAAGTCTACTGCCACCTATACTACCCAGACTGATGCACCCTAATAACCATCCCAGGCTCCACTTTCAGCATCCCTATGCTTCAGCTATGCCCTGTTCAAATTAGAATGCGCTGTAAGATCTCTCGTGAGCAGGGTCCATCCCATTAGCGCATTGACTGCATTTATTTTGTCTACCTTACAAGTTAGGGAGGAAGATTGCATCCCTGGGTCTTATACAGTAGCAAAATTTGGGAATGTACCCGGTGATGCCCCCCAGATCCTCCGCTCTTCTCTGTAATGCGTGACGCAACCTCGTCTGTGCTGTCCGTCTGTTCCTTCTCATTTTATGTTGCTGCTTGTAGGAGACATACAGATGTGTCCTTTTATACTGGCTTCAGTCACGCCAAATAGCCCCTCCAAGTGCGTTAGGTCCTGGGTGACCTAGCATCAATATATGCTCAACATGTACCACTTCATCGCATAAATAAAACACCTGGAGGTGACAAAACTGCATTGCTAGTGACATTTGTACATCTCTGTGTGTAAAAGGGCCGCTATGCAAGCGACCGCGGCTTTTCCTCACACCGAGTTCTGTTGCGCTTCATCTGTGACTTTGTACGTGTGTAAAACTAATCTCTTTGCAGTTAATGTTGCAGCCTGGCATCTATAGGGGGTCATTCCGAGTTGTTCGCTCGCTAGCATTTTTTAGCAGCCGTGCAAACGCTATGCCACCGCCCACTGGGAGAGTATTTTAGCTTAGCAGAAGTGTGAATGAATGGATCGCAGAGCAGCTACAAAATATTTTGTGTAGTTTCAGAGTAGCTCTAAACCTACTCAGCGCTTGCGATCACTTCAGACCATTCAGTTCCTGATTTGACGTCACAAGCCCGTCCAGTGTTCGGCCAGCCACGCCTGCGTTTCCTCAGCCATGCCTGCGTTTTTATCTGGCACGCCTGTGTTTTTCCGCACACTCCCTGAAAACGGTCAGTTGCCACCCAGAAACGCCCACTTCATGTCAATCACTCTGCGGCTGCCAGTGCGACTGAAATGCATCGCTAGACCCTATGCAAAACGACATCGTTCGTTGTGCGTGCCTGTACGTCGCGTGTGCGCATTGCGCCGCATACGCATGTGCAGAACTGCTGATTTTTTGCCTGATCGCTGCGCAGCGAACAAATTCAGCTATCGATCTTCTCGGAATGACCACCCTAGTGCACTGCAATACGACTAAGGGCCTAATTCAGACCTGATCGCAGCAGCAAATTTGTTAGCTAATGGGCAAAACAATGTGCACTGCTGGGGGGCAGATATAACATGTGCAGAGAGAGTTCAGAGAGAGTTCAGGGCCCCATACGATTTGGTACATTTTGCATGCGATATATCTTATGCGATCCCAGCCATTCCTGCGGGAACCGTCATATCACGATTGCACCACTAACGATCTAGGGGAGCCAATCCGACCCTCACGGGAACGCACATCGGATCGGATCAAAAACACATCCAAAATGCCTGATTTCACCCAATATATCGGCCCGAATGCCCGAAATTGATGAAATCGGGCATTATCGTTCCAGTGTATGGGGCCCTTTAGATTTGGGTGGGGTGTGTTCTAACTGAAATTTAAATTGCAGTGTAAAAATAAAGCAGCCAGTATTTACCCTGCACAGAAACAATATAACCCACCCAAACATAACTCTCTCTGCATATGTTATATCTGCTCCCCCCCCACCCCCCGCAGCGCACATGGTTTTGCCCATTCGCTAACAAATTTGTTACTGTGATCAGGTCTGAATTAGGCCTTAGGATGCAAAAAGGAAAACTACGATTCGCTACATGTTTTGATGCTTCTCAGATGCGCCAGGCGTCTCGCAATGTATGGAGCGTTCAAATACCTAAAGCTCAATTCAATGCAATGCCCTTTAAGCGTCATTTTCCTTTAACAGTGCTTGCAATGAAATCAGTACAGGGGATATAACGAGCTCATCACCCGTACAATGAGAACATGTTCACTACACCTTATGACTTTATTTACACTCCATTTGGAAAAGCTTGTGTGTTTATATTGTAAACCCTTTTAAATCAGCGCACTATTTCTGTACAAACAGAAACATGGCAACTGGAGGCTTCGTCCATGCAAAGCAAACAGCAAACATTTCATTCTCTCACTCAGCCCTGAAACACGAAACTTCCCTACATGATCTTTGATAGCATTGTTCACTACTTGCAGTAGCTAAAGAGGTTGTTACGCCTTGGATAAGAATCGCAGCTAGCTTTACCATGCTAAACAGATACCTCCTGGATCTGGCGCGGCTCTGTTGCTTTCACACGACCGGAGCTATTGAAGTATGACCCAAGAAACGAACAATGAGGATCCACTTATGGAGGGGCCACTTCAACAAGACAAGTATGTACAATACAGCGTTACACCGTGCTAGAACATCACAGTGTACAGAACGCTACGTTTAATGTGCAATCATACAGACCCAGTTACAGTGATCAGGATAATCAAAAGTGACCGAGGGAAATGCAGGCAAGGGTCTATGGGGGTCATTCCGAGTTGATCGCTCGCTAGCTGTTTTTAGCAGCCGTGCAAACGCTAAGCTGCCGCCCTCTGGGAGTGTATCTTAGCTTAGCAGAAGTGCGAGCGAAAGGATCGCAGAGCGGCTACAAAAAAATATTGTGCAGTTTCAGAGTAGCTTCAGACCTACTCAGCGCTTGTGATCACTTCACACCATTCAGTTCCGGATTTGTTGTCACAAACACGCCCTGCGGTCGCCCAGCCATGCCTGCGTTTTTCCTGACATGCCTGCGTTTTTTCGAACACTCCCTGAAAATGGTCAGTTCACACCCAGAAACGCCCACTTCATGTCAATCACTCTGCGGTCAGCAGTGCGACTGAAATGCTTCGCTAGACCTTGTGTGAAAATACATTGGCGTTGTGAAAGTACGTCGTGCATGCGCACTGCGCCGCATACGCATGCGCAGAAGTGCCTTTTTTTTCATCAATCGCAGCGCAGCAAACATTTTCAGCTAGCGATCAACTCGGAATGACCCCCTATGTACTAAGCCTTGAAAAGAGATAAAGTGGATAAAGATAAAGTACCAGCCAATCAGCTCCTAACTGTCATGTTACAGGCTGTGTTTGAAAATTGACAGGAGCTGACAGGTTGGTATTTTATCTTTCTCCACTTGAACTCTCTCCGAGGCTTGATAAATCTCCCCCGTATGGTCTACATGCAGCTTTCAATTGATACAGTAGTTGAGTAGTATACAGAACTAAAGGGCAGTGCTGTTTAGTTAGATGCATCATCTTTGTCACAGGGTGGTGTATAAAATGGGGTGAGGTTATAAATTGAAATCCGTATGGAAATGTTTCATATTTAAGAAACTCACTGTAACGCAAATATAAGGGGTTATTCAGAGTTGTTAGCAAACCGAAAAACCTAGCAGTTGGGCAAAACCATGCTGCACTGCAGGTGGGGCAGATATAACATATGCAGAGAGAGTTAGATTTGGGTGGGGTGTGTTCAAACTGAAATCTAAATTGCAGTGTAAAAATAAAGCAGCCAGTATTTACCCTGCACAGAAACAATATAACCCACCCAAATCTAACTCTCTCTGCACATGTTACATCTGCCCCACCTGCAGTGCACATGGGGGGTCATTCCGAGTTGTTCGCTCGGTAATTTTCTTCGCATCGCAGCGATTTTCCGCTTAGTGCGCATGCGCAATGTCCGCACTGCGACTGCGCCAAGTAAATTTGCTATGCAGTTAGGAATTTTACTCACGGTTTTTTCTTTGTTCTGGTGATCGTAGTGTGATTGACAGGAAGTGGGTGTTTCTGGGCGGAAACTGGCCGTTTTATGTGTGTGTGAAAAAACGCGGGAGTGGCTGGAGAAACGGAGGAGTGTCTGGGCGAACGCTGGGTGTGTTTGTGACGTCAAACCAGGAACGACAAGCACTGAACTGATCGCAGATGCCGAGTAAGTCTCGAGTTACTCAGAAACTGCACAGAGATGTCTTATCGCAATATTGCGAATCTTTCGTTCGCAATTTTAAGAAGCTAAGATTCACTCCCAGTAGGCGGCGGCTTAGCGCGTGCAAAGCTGCTAAAAGCAGCTTGCGAGCGAACAACTCGGAATGACCCCCATGGTTTTGCCCAATTGTTAACTTATTTTGGTTTGCTAACAACTCTGAATAACTCCCGTAGTTCTCAACTGCAAATGAATAATTCATGTATCTAGGCCCTCATTCCGAGTTGATCGGTCGCAAGGCGAATTTAGCAGAGTTACACACGCTAAGCCGCCGCCTACTGGGAGTGAATCTTAGCTTCTTAAAATTGCGACCGATGTATTCGCAATATTGCGATTACTAACTACTTAGCAGTTTCAGAGTAGCTCCAGACTTACTCTGCCTGTGCGATCAGTTCAGTGCTTGTCGTTCCTGGTTGACGTCACAAACACACCCAGCGTTCGCCCAGGCACTCCCACCGTTTCTCCGGCCACTCCTGCGTTTTTTCCGGAAACGGTAGCGTTTTCAGCCACACGCCCCTGAAACGCCGTGTTTCCGCCCAGTAACACCCATTTCCTGTCAATCACATTACGATCGCCGGAGCGAAGAAAAAGCCGTGAGTAAAAATACTTTCTTCATAGTAAAGTTACTTGGCGCAGTCGCAGTGCGAACTTTGCGCATGCGTACTAAGCGGATTTTCACTGCGATGCGATGAAAAAGAACGAGCGAACAACTCGGAATGAGGGCCCTAATTCATACACTGTAATAAAATACTTGTAGCATAAAGGATGTTGGGCACTAAGATGGTTACCTGTTTATAGGTGATTGTCCGGTTTTGCAGTATAATGTTTGTCAAAATTAAAAATCTCAGAAACAATGCAGGAACATATTTTTGTAGCTGTATCTCAGGTTTATTCACATTTTGGTAACAAGATCACTTGGGCCAGGAATGCCATGCAGCCATACCTCCAAATTGTGTGGCAATGTGCTCGCAGGAGGGGTCGTAATATTCCCAATGGTGTGTGACTACACACACCCAAGTATCTATAGTTTTTTGATCTGTTACTTTCAGAAATAAAAAGCAACGAAAGTAAAACTACAGTATACTGTAAAAATAAATATACATATTTCTTACTCTCAGTAGTGAATCTGCACTAAATTCCCATCATCTCTAGCCCAGCAGTAAGTGTTTCTATGAAGAAGCATGCATTCTCTCCCCTAATCCCTAATAGCGGACATTGGGGGTCATTCCGAGTTGATCGCTCGCTAGCAGTTGTTAGCAGCTGTGCAATCGCATTGTCGCCGCCCACCGGGGAGTGTATTTTCGCTTTGCAGTAGTGCGAACGTTTGCGCAGCAGAGCGCCTGCAAAATCATTTTGTGCAAAACAAGAACAGCCCTGTAGTTACTCTTCGTGTGCGTTGATTCTAACGACGGAGGGACGGCTTTTGACGTCACACACCCGCCCAGCCACGCCTGCGTTTTTCCAGGCACGCCTGCGACCCTCATTGCCCTGGCTTTTGTTTCACTTGGATCGTGTTTGTTGGCTCTTCCCGATGTTTCAGCCTGTCTTTGAGATGCGGTATCTCCAAGCACCTACTTTTTTGGATAAATAGCTACTGTAGATTAGTGAAGTGATCCCTAATATAAGATTTATGGATATTCCCTAGGGAAAAAATATAGAATTAGATTAAAGAGCGTTAGTTATTTCCTCCAGTTTGCTGGAGATGGAAGCAAAGTGTTGTTCGGTTTCCATAACCCTGGAAAAGTCATTTGTTTGTTGTAACAGCTCCACAATCTGATCAGGACTCTGTCATAGGCTGCAGCCGGTTTGCTGTTGCTGATGGTTACAGACTTACAGTCCATTCAGCTGCTGCTTCTCCGAGAGGTGTCTGATTTGATGAAGACAGTTTCCCTCTGTGTACAGATAACATGTGTGGATTTCTGGGCAGCTCTCTGGGAAATGCATACCTCCCAACTGTCCCAATTTTCGCAGGACAGTCCCGTTTTTTTGGGACTGTCCCGCTGTCCCACACGCGGGCCGCAGTGTCCCGCAGTGGGGGAGGGGGTAGTAGCAGAGCAGCAGTGAGTAGACGCGTCTATTCACGGAGACAAGAGGGACTGGGGGCATGCCAGCAGCTCATAGAGCGTTGGCCATGCCGCCATAGTGACGGAGAAGGTAATGCCGCGATCGCGACCAACGCCCCCTTTACTGAGGCCATGCCCTCTTTTCTGGACGGGCGCGGCTACGCCGAGCCGGACTCCCGCTTCCTACCGCCACAAAGTTAGGAGGTATGGAAATGTAGTTTTTGGATATGTTATGTATGTTATGTCGACAGGTGGGCACGTCAATGTGCACAATGTTGACATGGTCATAATATCAACATAATAATACCATTCCGCATATCAATATAACCCTACACTATCCCTAACTCTAGCAGCAGCCTAACCGTAGCGGCAGTCTAGCCATAAGCCTAAACCAGTAATGTCGACATTGGCACTATTGACATATGTCCATGATCCAGTAGTATCTACAGATGTAACCGGGACTTGATTGAAGTCACATTCAGCTGGCAGAACCCCTTTCTTAGTTTTGTCCATGCCTATTGCTTTTTAACAAAGTATCCTTGTTTATGGCAAGGAGCATGACTATTCACTTACATGTGTCTCCGTTTCACATTATCATCACTTTATACTGATTTATAGGGGGTCATTCCGAGTTGTTCGCTCGCAAGCTGCTTTTAGCAGCTTTGCACACGCTAAGCCGCCGCCTACTGGGAGTGAATCTTAGCTTCTTAAAATTGCGAACGAAAGATTCGCAATGTTGCGATAAGACATCTCTGTGCAGTTTCTGAGTAACTCGAAACTTACTCGGCATCTGTGATCAGTTCAGTTCTTGTCGTTCCTGGTTTGACGTCACAAACACACCCAGCGTTCGTCCAGACACTCCTCCGTTTCTCCAGCCACTCACGCGTTTTTCCCAGAAACGGTAGCGTTTTTTCACACACACCCATAAATCGGCCAGTTTCCGCCCAGAAACACCCACTTCCTGTCAATCACAGTACGATCACCAGAACGAAGAAAAAACCATGAGTAAAATTCCTAACTGCATAGCAAATTTTCTTGGCGCAGTCGCAGTGCGAACATTGCGCATGCGCACTAAGCGGAAAATCGCTGCGATGCGAAGAAATTTACCGAGCGAACAACTCGGAATGACCCCCATAATGTACTCCTGATTTATACTGTACCTCTGAGTTATACTGTACCTCTGATTTATACTGTACACCTGAGTTATACTGTACCCCTGAATTATATTGTATCTCTGATTTATACTGTACCCCTGAGTTAGTCTGTACCCCTGATTTATACTGTACCTCTGATTTATACTGTACTCCTGATTTATACTGTAGCTCTGATTTATAATCTACCCCTGATTTATACTGTACTCCTGATTTATACTGTACCCTGAGTTATACTGTAGCTCTGATTTATAATCTACCCCTGAGTTATACTGCACCCCTGATTTATACTGTACCTCTGAGTTATACTGTACCCCTGAGTTATAATGTACCTCTGATTTAAACTGACCCTTGATTTATACTATACCCCAGAGTTACACTGTACCTCTGACTTATACTGTACCCTTGAGCTATATTGCACCTCTGATTTATACTGTACCCGAGTTATACTGTACCCTTAATTTATACTGAACCCGAGTTATACTGTACCACTGATTTATACTATACCCGAGTTATAATGTACCTGTGATTTAAACTGTACCCCTGATTTATACTGGACCTCCGATATATAAGGTACCCCTAAATTACTGTATACCAAACCTCTGGTATATACTGTACCCCTGAGTTATACTATACCTCTGATATAGACTGTACTCCTGAGTTATACTATACCTCTGATATAGACTGTACTCCTGAGTTATACTATACCTCTGATATAGACTGTACTCCTGAGTTATACTATACCTCTGATATAGACTGTACTCCTGAGTTATACTATACCTCTGATATATACTGTACCCCTGAGTTATACTATACCTCTGATATAGACTGTACTCCTGAGTTATACTATACCTCTGATATAGACTGTACTCCTGAGTTAACTTATAATGAACCTTGATATAGACTGTAATCCTGAGTTATACTGTACCTCTGATATAGACTGTACCCCTGAGTTATAATGAACCTTTGATATAGACTGTACCTACCCCTGAGTTATACGGTACCTCTGATATAGACTGTACCTCTATGTATACTGTCAGGGTCGGACTGGCCCACAGGGGTACAGGGGAAACCACTGGTGGCCCCTCCTCCTCCTCTAGGGATCAGGTTCCAGGCTGTGCACATGAATTATACATTATACATACGTTACCTTATACTGCACAGGACTATGGTGTATTCTCTACAGTGCATTGCCAATATTTATCTGGTACATTATCATGCACGCACTAGCAGTATTTAGATATTTGTCACGGGGCCCAGCCCATGCACTCACTAATGGTTAGGAAATCCAATGTAGCGGCTGGCCACACCCCCTCTGGAGACTGACCACACCCCTAAACATGGGCCCCTACCACTGCATCCCCCGGTGGGCCCTTCATGCCCCAGTCCGACACTGTATACTGTACCTCTGATTTATATACTGCACCTCTGATTTATACTGTAGCTTTGATTTCTGTCTGAGCACTCCTAAATGTTTGAAAGCCACTGTTGTGTCACTTATTATTACTATGGTACCTTTCTTCTTGGCTGCTGCACAAGACTGAGCACAAATGTGGAAAGATTTCTGGATGGCTTTTAGGTGAAGTGCGATTGTTGGAAGAAAATACAGTTTTGCGCTACTGAAGTTTTTCTTTTTGGCTTAAAAAATACCTTTATTCCTAATACAAGGGGAATTAAGACCTTGATATATAACAATATAAGACCATGCCAGTGAAAGTGAAAAAGTACACTACCCGCAGCACAAGGGATCTCAAAAAGCCAACACCTTTTGTTATACTGCGTTATTCCACTGTAGTGCCTCCACTGAGTGAAATAAGAAAATGTATATAAAATGTACTGTACAAAGGCATGGTGATCGCTCACATACTATCCTGGGATCAAGCTTAGGCCAAGTATTCCCAGCTGCTGATGAGTCCATAAGCCAATTGCGGTAATTACGGCAATGCAGCAAGCGGGCTTCCTGTTTAGTATAGGGGGATCCCAAGAAAACCTCAGGAGAGTTAAGTGTTATTAAAAGATCTTTATACAGGACCAAAGTGCCAAACCAAAGCATGCAAAGTGCAGGAACTCATTAAGAAGGGTCACCTGACTTACTTCTTAGTGCCACACTTATCTGCAATCTTCCCATATACAGAAGGACACTGCCAAACATGCAAAAATGTGAAGGTGCATAAAAACAAACAATAGTCAAAGTGCTAAACTACAGATGATGTGATGTTATTCACATAAATAAAACATCTGGAAGCGACAAAACTACTCTGCTAGATGACACGGATCAATTTGATGTGTGACATGAGTGTAACGATATATACAAAGTGCTACTATGCAGTGGCCACGGCTTTTTCTCCCACCAGGTTCTGTTGTGCTTCATCTACAGTACCGCTTTATGGGGGTCATTCTGACCCGTTCGCACGCAGTGGTTCATCGCTGCAGTGCGAACAGGTCGGAACTGCGCATGCGCGGCGGCCGCAATGCGCACACATGACCAGAATAAAGAAGAAAGTGATCGCTAGCGCGATCACAAGAAGATTGACAGTGGGGAGGCATTCCGGGGCGTCTACTCACCGTTTTCTGGGCGTGGAGATCCGAACGCAGGCGTGTCTAGGCGTTTGGAGGGCGGATGTCTGACGTCAAATCCGGGACCTTCATCGCTGGATCCATCGCACAGGGTAAGTAACTGCAGGGCTGGTCTACTTCTGCACAAAACATTTTTAGCATAGAAGGGCTGCACAAGCGATCGCAGCCCTGCTATGCTAAAATACACTCCCCCATAGGCAGCGGCAAAAAGTTGGTACGTGCAATCAACTCGGAATGACCCCCAATGTTTTATAACTAATTCCTGTGCTGCTACAGCCGTAGCCCAGCGCCTCTAGTACACCGAGTAGTGTTTCGCTGTGTCTACGATGTGATTAATATGCACAATTTGAAGACAAAGGCTTGGTGGCGCCCGTTGCCTCATGCCGTATGCCATATAGGCGCCAAGTGTATAGACATCTGTACAAAGTTTAAAACTTTGTTTATTATTTATTTTCTTGAACCTTTCTATTTTTGTATATTTCACTGCCGTTCCGGATATGGGGGTTTCATGCAGTGCTTTCTCTCTTTTTTAATGCACATCAACTAAACTTGCGATTTTAAAGAAGATACATAACATTTATGCAGTTAGACCTTGATCTTTTTTCTCTCGATCCTTTCCAACATGCTTTGATGATGATGAAATCAGTATTCCCCAGGCATCACCTACTGTAGAACCACAGATTTTTAATTTTGTAAAACATTAGTAACAGCCAGGCAGGATGTACTAACAGTAAAATGCAGTCAAACTTCTGAAAACTGCTGTAATTGGAGTTTGGCCACATTCCCCATAGGTATCAAGCTCTGGAAAGCAATACTTTCCGGAGCTTGTACTCAATAGGCAACACCATCTATAGATGGCATTGCCTATAGAAGCCTATGGGCTCATTTATGCACAAATCCCCAGAGAGGGACCCAAAAGATCCCTCTCTGTCCCTCCTGCGGATTGCATATGCGTAGGCCAATGGCCGCGCACGTACAGTAGTACTCCCAGTGGTCCTCACAATGCAAATGACAGTTCTTATTGAAAGAGCTGACCTTTGCATTTATATACGTATTTATTCATGCATACAGTGCACTAATAAACGCTGCTATGCATGCGATAAGTGGTGGGATGTATCGCATACAATATACAATGCATGATACATCCCGCCTGCACACCTTAGTGTCAGCGAGATAAGGCCAATTACTTGCAGAGTTTATTGCTCTGTGCTGTAATCCCACATTTCTGGTTAGACTTTTGTACAGCCCGGGAATCATCGTCAAGTAATGTCCTACTTCGAAATAATGGCCCTCATTCCGAGTTGATCGCTCGCAAGGCGATTTTAGCAGAGTTACACACGCTAAGCCGCCGCCTACTGGGAGTGAATCTTAGCTTCTTAAAATTGCGACCGATGTATTCGCAATATTGCGATTACTAACTACTTAGCAGTTTCAGAGTAGCTTCAGACTTACTCTGCATCTGCGTTCAGTTCAGTGCTTGTCGTTCCTGTTTTGACGTCACAAACACACCCAGCGTTCGCCCAGACACTCCCCCGTTTCTCCGGCCACTCCTGCGTTTTTTCCGGAAACGGTAGCGTTTTTTCCCGCACGCCCATAAAACGGCCTGTTTCCGCCCAGTAACACCCATTTCCTGTCAATCACATTACGATCGCCGGAGCGATGAAAAAGCCGTGAGTAAAAATACTATCTCCATTGTAAAATTACTTGGCGCAGTCGCAGTGCGAATATTGCGCATGCGTACTAAGCGGAATTTCACTGCGATGCGATGAAAAATACCGAGCGAACGACTCGGAATGAGGGCCAATATTAGTAATACTGAAATTCAGCAGAATTTAGCGTTTTGTCATCGTTGGATTATTTAATGGGTCAGCCCTATTTTTCCAAAACTTTGGTGGATACATCACATTCACTGTTACTGTTGGTTGAACATTTTGTGTCACTCTCCCATATCCCTCTCTCTCCTTCTCCAGGGCCGGCGCCACCATTAGGCAGCTTTAGGCAGCTGCCTATGGGCGCCGGCCACTGGGGGGCGGCGTCGCACACTGCCGATGAAAGATTGCGTCCTTCATTTCCTTAGCTCAGCTGAGCTCTCCGTTTAGAGAGAGACTGAGGAGCAGGGATGCTGTGGCTGACCAGCTGTTATCAGCCGCCACGGCACTGATGTAAGTCAGTGTAACATGCGTAGCACTGTGTGCTGACTGCTCCTGTCTGCAATCCCCTTCTGTCTCCGCGATAGAACCCAGCATATTCCCGCCCTGCACCACACCAGCCGAAACCCTCATGTTACCCAGCGCCACTCCTCCTGCGATTACATCCATCATTTTATCCACCCCTGCCTCCCGTGATTGCCTGCTGAATATTACCAGCGCCCCCTTCTCTCGCAATTGTCTTCATGTTACCTGCCCCCTCCCGCAGTTGCATCACACTTTTTACCCGCCCTCTGCTGCCTCCCGCGATTGCATCCTGCATATTACCAGGGCCCCTTCCCATGAGCGCCTCCCGCATATTAAACACGCACAATCCCTCCTCGATTGCCGCCCACGTGTTACCCGGCCTCCCTCCCGTGACTGCATCCCCCCGTGTCCCGATTGTCTCCTGCATGTTTCCCGCCCCCCTGCGATTCCCTCCAGCATATTACACCCCTCACGATACCCTCCTGAGTCCCGCATGTTACCCGCTCCCGCAGTTCCCTACCGCATATTAACCTCCCCCTCCCACGATTGCCTTCCAGGATTGCCTCCAGCATATTACACACACCACTGCGAATGCATCCCGAATATATAAAATCCCCTACGATTGCCATATTGTCCTGCATATTAGATCCCCCCTCGCGATTACACCCCCACATTGCGATCACATACCCCACATATATTCTCTCCCCCCCCCCCCGGGCCGCCATCAAGGGGGTGCTTTGGGTACACTTGTCCCGGGCCCAGTCACTCTGACAGAGAGTGGAGGGCCCGGGCTGCTCATACTGCCCGCCACCGCCGGTGGGAGTGTCTGCGGCCGCCACTGTTAATATTACTCTTTGCATTGGCAGTATTGCCACAGGCCGCCAATGCCGGTATTCTCAAATACCCTGCGCCACTTCCCTACTCCTGTCATCGCCGGGCCGCAGGTTGCGCCCCGCCGCAGGTCCTTCCAAGCAAGCTGCAGGTAAGATCCCTGCCAACTTGCTGTTCAATAAAGTTATTGTAGGATGTGGCGTGACATCATGACGCTCCAGTGAAGAGAAGAGGAGCCGCTGTGCCGGACTGAAGAGCTCAGGATCAGACGGAATGGGAGAGAGGACGTTGGATTTTCGCAGCAAGGGGTAAGTATGTATTTTTGTAATTGTTGTGAGAGAGGCAGAAGGGGGCCCGGGGCTGGATGTCATCAATAATATTATAGAACTGGAGGAGGACACAGCACACAGGGGGGCCTCTATGTGCACCACTGCAGCACTGACTAAAATATTTTTTAGGGAGAGGGGGGCCCTGCCTATTTTGTCAGTCCCAGGCCCTGCTCCCCCCCCCCCCCCCCCCCCCAATGTTACATTCAATACATACTAAACTCCTAACAGCTTCATTGTAGACTGCCTTTGTGCCTGGGGGGATGGTATCGGGACCCCAGCACTTGGGATGCCGGCAGTCAGAATACCGACAGTGGCATCCCAATGTCAGAATCCCTTACACTTGCTGGATAAGTATGTTACCCTTAATTCCTTACCTCCCTAACCCTCCTTACCCACAGCCTTACCCTCTCCAGAGGTGCCTAACCCACCTTCCCCACAACCTAGCCCTAACCGTCTATCCCCCACTCCCTAACCCTCCCCAGTGGTGCCTAACCCTCCCTCCCCGAAGTCTAACCCTAACCCTCCCCAGTGGTGCCTAACCCTCGCTCCACAAAGTCTAACCCTAACCCTCCCGGGTGCTGCCTAACCCCCCTCCGCACAGCTAATACCTAACATTCCCTCTCCTGCAGCCTAACCCTAACCCTCCCCAGTGGTGCCTAACCCTCTCTCCCCGAAGTCTAACCCTAACCCTCCCCAGTGGTGCCTAACCCTCCCTCCCCGAAGTCTAACCCTAACCCTCCCCAGTGGTGCCTAAGCCTAACCCTCGCTTTACAAAGTCTAACCCTAACCCTCCCGGGTGCTGCCTAACCCCCCTCCGCACAGCTAATACCTAACATTCCCTCTCCTGCAGCCTAGCCCTAACCCTCCCCAGTGGTGCCTAAGCCTAACCCTCCCTCCCCGAAGTCTAACCCTAACCCTCCCCAGTGGTGCCTAAGCCTAACCCTCGCTCCACAAAGTCTAACCCTAACCCTCCCGGGTGCTGCCTAACCCCCCTCCGCACAGCTAATACCTAACATTCCCTCTCCTGCAGCCTAACCCTAACCCTCCCCAGTGGTGCCTAAGCCTCGCTCCACAAAGTCTAACCCTAACCCTCCCGGGTGCTGCCTAACCCCCCTCCGCACAGCTAATACCTAACATTCCCTCTCCTGCAGCCTAACCCTAACCCTCCCCAGTGGTGCCTAACCCTCGCTCCACAAAGTCTAACCCTAACCCTCCCCAGTGGTGCCTAACCCTCGCTCCACAAAGTCTAACCCTAACCCTCCCGGGTGCTGCCTAACCCCCCTCCGCACAGCTAATACCTAACATTCCCTCTCCTGCAGCCTAGCCCTAACCCTCCCCAGTGGTGCCTAAGCCTAACCCTCCCTCCCCGAAGTCTAACCCTAACCCTCCCAGGTGGTGCCTAACCCTAGCACCCCCTCCCCACAGCCTAAACCTTACCCTCCCTCTCCCGCAGCCTAACCCCAAGGTCACTGTTTAATTACTAGCTGTGAATGTGACTTTAAAGCAAAACAGGTAATCAGACTTCTTTTGTAAAATTAAGTGTGTTGTTTGTTTAAACCCTAATATTAAGCATGTTTTGTGTGATTTGCATATGACAATAGTATGCTAGAACTGACTATCAAATAGAATTTCATCTTTATTACTCATATTCTGTGCAATATTCAGTGACAATCCGCTCTCCTCTTTTAGGTGAAGCTTTTAAGCACAAAAATAGGTCTATTTTGTAGCATCACCCATCTTATAGTACAGACATAGGCAGCCATTGGCACTAACGCCACAAGTGCAAGCAGATACTGTGAGTGGTACCCGGAGAGGCTATGCTATTCCTACTATACACTAAGCAAGATGCAATGCTCTTCCCCCTTCACTCAGAAGGTGGAGTGTACTAATTTCCACATGCTGCTTGCGATATTTGCACATTATTAATGCTGCAATGTTCTAACTCACCGACTTCCTTATCGCCGGTATGTACTAAGATTTGTCTGCCTGCGCTTCCATTGCGGTCACAGACTTCTTTGCAGGTTGAACACTCTGCTAGTATGTCAAGCAGCTTGTGGATTAGGATAATAATGTATCATTCCAATGTTGCTAGCATGCTGCCAGTACTGTGTGGTTAAAATCAATTAAAGGTTTGTTACTTTGTTATAACTCGAGCGCCCTTGTCATTAGGTCCTCTGATAGAATTGCGTCATATTTGCCCTGCCCCCTCCGCAAAGACTCCAGTTCATGGATTTATCGCCCTCATCCTGCCCACTTCACTCCCCCAGAGGACTGAGGGACAACATGAAAATTTGGGAGTCTAGGGCTGGTGAATTTACGGGTGGGTGCACAAAATGTATCACTCCCCCCTTCCCAGACACTACCAGCTTTGTGCTGAACATGCTCCTCATGAGCCTCCTGGATTGGGGGGAGCTGGAGTAAATAAAAAGTTTGTCGCCCCTAGAGTGACAACTACACAACCAAAGTAGTCGCAGTATAATGGACTGGGGGACAGATGTATTAAGCCGGGAGAAGTGATAAAGCAGTGATAAGTGGAAGGTGATAACGCACCAGCCAGTCATCACGAGTTTCAAAAATGGCAGTTAGGAGCTGATTGGCTGGTGTGTTATCATCTTCCACTTATCACTACTTTATTACTGCTTTATCACTTCTCCCGGCTTAATACATCTGCCCCTGGTTTCCCAAAGACTGTACTTGTTAGACAATGTTCCGTATGCACCACACAGTACTGTCAGCATCCGCCCAAATTTCTATAGCGTAGTATGTGGTATGGCTCAGAGCCAGGCCACTTTCTAAGATCCTTTAAAGCCCTTTGATGGTGTTGCCAGCTGCCTAATATTTCACACTTTGGGCTTGAATTGAAAGGAAGCCGTGTCTCACTGTGTTCCAGCCCTACAGTCTCCTTATTGTATTGCCTCTTAGCAAATGGACTTAAAAGGGCTTTAGACAATGTACAGTTTAACTTTCAAACTTTGATTATTGACACACTACGTCTTAGCGGCGGCTTCGACTTCTTCCCCTACTCCGCTTACGCTGCCAGTCATAATTAAGCTAGAGGGGGAGGACGTATGTAGACTGATGGTCATGAAATAAGACCAGGCACGATTATTTACTTTCATACTGTATACAAATTTGGGGCAATGATCCCAGAAAATCAATCTGCACCTTGTTTTGCAGGTGTGTGTGAAACTGTGAATCTGACACGAAATGCCTTTCGTCTGTCATTCATTTAAATGTTACCTTTTTTTTCTCCTAAAATATTGCCCAGAATAACCTCATGTGTTAACTGTATCATTAGAGGGGATCAGTATGATTTCCCGGCTGCCCATATCCCAACAGTGGCACCCCGCCCGCCAAAATGCCGGCAGCGGGGCCAACAGCAGTCCCTGGCCATCCTGTTTTTCCATCCAGTTCCGGATCGCAGCATTACCTGTCAGCTTACAACCACATGATGAAAATGTCAGCATTTTTTGTGTAAAATGACCAAATTTACCAAAAAGATCTACAAGTGATTGCCCAGATATTCTTTTTCACCTGTTAGTCTGCCTACTCACTCTCCTTCTGGTATTTCCTGCATAAAGACAGTGGCATCTGACTCATTTTAAGGGCCGGACGCAGCCTGTGATCAAGCGGCCCCCTGCTCTGTGCATTGGGACCCCTATAACATCTGCTGGCGGCCATCTTTCTTGTGATATTTTTATAAAGATGGTGCGTCTGCAAAACATATCAATGACACTGTCCACAGAGGATTTGCGACCTCCTGGCTGTCACCATCTTTCCAAATATATACCCCAATATATGGTGGGGGCACTGCTTGGCACACAGTGGGGTCTATTCTTGCAGCAGAATGTGCCACACGGAACCCCCCCCCCCCCTCCTTTCTTGACACAGGGACCAGTGTATCATGGTAGATACACCACTGCAGGTCGGTTCAGCATCCTCGTAGATTTTGTACTTAACGTAACCAAGAAATAAATACTTTACTGATGTAATAAAGACAGCAATATATGTTTTAACTAAGAATGGAAAATTCACTTTAAAAAGTGATTTTTTTTTACATCCACTTTCCTGAGGTATATTGTTTTTTTTTGTTCTGCAGTATGTATCACTACCAATGGTTAGGCTTATAGGGGCATAGTTTTGCCTTGTAAATGATTCCCACTTTAAAACAAAAATGTCCGAGTCCGGCCAGCATCCCGCACCTCAGACCCTATTACATTTGCCCCACAGTCTGCATTTCCTTTGAGACTTGCAAACAGATTCATCTTTGTCTTTTTATCCTTTGATTGCCTTTCCTGCCAGTAGATGGCAGTGTATCTCTATACAGTATGTACAGCAGCAATACGTTGCTATAAAAACACATCCAAAGTTATGAGTAACAAAAACCTGGAGTATATGTTGCTCATTTCTGGGGTGTTTGAAAGGATGTCTGAATTGTTATGACCTCAACACAAGTGAAATTGGTAAAAAAAAATCAGACAGCTGCGACTGAATCGGGTATTTTCAGCGGCTTTTATTGCTGTCGTCTGGATATAAAATACTTCTGCTGTTTCTCTTTCAAATCAACAAAAAAAAAAAACGGTTGATGAATTAAATTATAACGCAATAGAATATTATATTATGATCTCACTTTCTAATCACTACTATATATACATATATATATATATATATATATATACACAAACCCCATCAGAGACCTATCTACCACCCAAAGTAGACAACAGTTGTGTTACTGTACGTTATATATTGTTGTTGTTGTTTTTTATTATTATCATTATTATTATTATTATTATTATTTTTATCATCCTTTAACTGTATACTGTAACACCACAACATTCTGCAGCTCAGTACATTTATCTATAGTACTTATATTCCATGCTGTGTATATCTGATCAGGGAACACCAGTATAAGAGATACAACGAGTATGGTCAGTGCTTGTAATTGATTTCGGTGCTAGTCATTGTGTCCTCAGTGATTCTTTGCTTTTAGGTTATATTTGCGCTTTTTATGTTTTATTCAAATCTCCCGCTGACGACTACAGTGATAACATATTCACAGACTCAAGCCAGGCAGCGTTAGATTGGAGAATAGTGAGTGGTTCAATCAAAGGCAGAGCGGCTCTGCGCTGGTAAGAGTCAGTGACGCCCATATAATTAAGCACTTCAAAATCTTCCCATGCAGTACAATAGTAACAGCCTATTACTGACTGCCCATACTGCAACCTAAGGCAGTGGCGTGACAAGGGGTGTGTGAGTGAGACGTGTGCCCTGGGCGCCATGGCAGAGGTGGGAGCCGCCGGCCAAAGCAGTGCCCCACCCGATGGAGAGAGGCAGCAGGAAGTGGTCTGGCCGGAGGAAAAGATTTATTTAGAAGCAGAAAACAATACTATTGGATAGGGCACAGAACTGACCCGCCTCTGGAGAAAGATAAAGATTGAAATGCGTTGCAGCGAGACCTGTGGGGAAAGTGCCACCTGCCTCTTTGGAACTGGATGCGGTATTCTGTGTTGTCTTGGTGCGGGCAGACCATATGCTGATCCATTCATTAACATTAAAAAAAGGATGTTTGATTTCCTTGGATGCAGAACTATTATAAAAGGGTAATTATCTCCCTGTTGTACCCGGCGCTGTGGTCCTCTGTTCCGGGGAAACACCATCTGCCGTCCCCTGTGGCTGGGACTCCTGCGGGCGGTGGCTGCCTGTCCAGGGGGGGGGGGGGGGGGGGGGGTGAGGGGAGCTCCCTGCATGCTGGGGGTGCCTGGTCCCTCCCTGGATCTCCCACTGTGCTGTTCCTGGTTCAACAGGTGAGGTCGGGCGCACTGCATGCTGCTGCATATTTACCCACCCAACACACCTGACGGAGGCATCCCCCTATAACGCGCCTGGCGGGGACACCGCAGACGCGACCACCAGCACCGCCGGACCCGCTTCTCTGTGGCCTCCTCGCACCCCGGAGGCTTACATTTCCGGGCCTGGTGGGGGATCCGGGAGCCCCGGGCTCGCGGGCCTCAGCCTCAACGCTACTGCGGGGATGATGCCACTGAGCCCTGCCAGTGGACCAGCTGCCACGTGCTAAGACCTGTGTACGCTGGCGAAAGGCTCCTGAACCTGCCGCGGCTGTGCCGTCTTTACACCACCCGGGTGACCGTGGGCCATAGAGGCGGGGAGCACTCCACTGCACCGCTCCCAAACCTCTAATTGCGCTCCGGAGCTGCAATCACCAGCGAGGGACCTGCGACCGGGTTTCCTGTGGCCTATCCCCCTGAAGCCACGGCTTTGATTTTGACTGCATCCCTGAGCGAGACCATTGGAGCCGCTCCCACTCGCCTACGGGACCTCCGGCCGCGGACCCAGACCATTACCGCTGACGGGATATCGGACGTCGGCTACCCCTACCTGCCCTGCCTGCATTGCTTGGTCGCATATCACCTGCTTTCAACGGGCGACTGCCGCACCACCTTCCTGACGTATTGAACCTTCCACCGGAGGGGAACGCTCTGCCCTACCCGAGGTGCCTACCTATGTTCGGCCCTGCGACCATTGGGTCACCCACTCCCTTCACCAACGTTGGGAACCTGGTTCGGCATCTGATGTCCCACAACCCACATCCAGCTGGTGCACCAGTGTGTACTCACCCACTTTAGAAGAAATGTCACTTTAACATTTATCTACCTGTATTACGACTGCCGGTGGGCGGGACGTCTGTGACGACCGCATCTTAATACGACTCCGGACCCAGCAGCTACTTCCCTGCACCCATATCAGTGGATACATGGCATACATTGCTATTCCATGAAGGGACCACCTTTGGAACTTTAACTGCTGCACCCGAAGTCTTAGTCCTTATCCCCGGAGTCAGGCCGCAATCCTCGGCCGCAAGACGAATTTCTACCCTTCTACTCGGGCTGTGAAATTGCGCCCTTTGCCCCCACGCAACATCTGCTCTCACACGCCATCTCTACCCTCTGCATCACAACGGCCTTACAGCACGAGAAGCTTTCCTGGACGGCGGATCACATTCGCCACGCTAACATCTGCTACAGCCGCCCCCCCCCCCCACAGAGGCTTCTGACCCTGCCGCTCTATGTACGAGATCTCTCCCTATGTACAAATCCTGCACTACAACATCAACAACCTGCCCTGTGCTTCCTCTCACTACTCACTGCTTCACGGCACTCCCGGATTGGATCCCACTGACTCTCCTGGAGCAACAGACGCTCGGCCCCCAACCGTCTTACAGCCCTTTACTACCAGCTGAGTGCACGAGGTGAACTCTGCCCTTGCCTTTTCTAACAGCTGAACTGCCTTTCAGAAGTTGCATGAACTCCTCCTACTGCAGTCGCCCTGTAGGACTGCGCGACCTGTGATTACGGCCAGTATTCTACATATATTTTGAATTAACTTTCTCTGACGTCCTAAGTGGATGCTGGGGACTCCGTCAGGACCATGGGGAATAGCGTCTCCGCAGGAGACAGGGCACAAAAGTAAAAGCTTTAGGATCAGGTGGTGTGCACTGGCTCCTCCCCCTATGACCCTCCTCCAAGCCTCAGTTAGGTTTTTGTGCCCGGCCGAGAAGGGTGCAATCTAGGTGGCTCTCCTAAAGAGCTGCTTAGAGTAAAAGTTTTGTTAGGTTTTTTATTTTCAGTGAGTCCTGCTGGCAACAGGCTCACTGCAACGAGGGACTTAGGGGAGAAGAAGTGAACAAACCTGCGTGCAGGATGGATTGGCTTCTTAGGCTACTGGACACTAGCTCCAGAGGGACGATCACAGGTACAGCCTGGATGGGTCACCGGAGCCGCGCCGCCGACCCCCTTGCAGATGCTGAAGAGAGAAGAGGTCCAGAAATCGGCGGCTGAAGACTTCTCAGTCTTCATGAGGTAGCGCACAGCACTGCAGCTGTGCGCCATTGCTCTCAGCACACTTCACACCAACGGTCACTGAGGGTGCAGGGCGCTGGGGGGGGCGCCCTGGGCAGCAATGAAAGTACCTATGCTGGCTAAAAATACATCACATATAGCCTCTGGGGCTATATGGATGTATTTAACCCCTGCCAGGTTGTCAGAAAAACGGGAGAAGAAGCCCGCCGAAAAGGGGGCGGGGCCTATTCTCCTCAGCACACAGCGCCATTTTCCTACACAGCTTCGCTGCTAGGAAGGCTCCCAGGCTCTCCCCTGCACTGCACTACAGAAACAGGGTTAAAACAGAGAGGGGGGGCACTTATTTGGCGATATTATTATATATTAAGATGCTATAAGGGAAAACACTTATATAAGGTTGTCCCTGTATAATTATAGCGTTTTGGTGTGTGCTGGCAAACTCTCCCTCTGTCTCCCCAAAGGGCTAGTGGGGTCCTGTCCTCTATCAGAGCATTCCCTGTGTGTGTGCTGTGTGTCGGTACGTGTGTGTCGACATGTATGAGGACGATGTTGGTGAGGAGGCGGAGCAATTGCCTGTAATGGTGATGTCACTCTCTAGGGAGTCGACACCGGAATGGATGGCTTATTTAGGGAATTACGTGATAATGTCAACACGCTGCAAGGTCGGTTGACGACATGAGACGGCCGGCAAACCAATTAGTACCTGTCCAGGCGTCTCAAACACCGTCAGGGGCTTTAAAACGCCCATTTACCTCAGTCGGTCGACACAGACACAGACACGGACACTGACTCCAGTGTCGACGGTGAAGAAACAAACGTATTTTCCATTAGGGCCACACGTTACATGTTAAGGGCAATGAAGGAGGTGTTACATATTTCTGATACTACAAGTACCACAAAAAAGGGTATTATGTGGGGTGTGAAAAAACTACCTGTAGTTTTTCCTGAATCAGATAAATTAAATGAAGTGTGTGATGATGCGTGGGTTTCCCCCGATAGAAAATTATTGGCGTTATACCCTTTCCCGCCAGAAGTTAGGGCGCGTTGGGAAACACCCCTTAGGGTGGATAAGGCGCTCACACGCTTATCAAAACAAGTGGCGTTACCGTCTCCAGATACGGCCGCCCTCAAGGAGCCAGCTGATACGAGGCTGGAAAATATCCTAAAAAGTTTATACACACATACTGGTGTTATACTGCGACCAGCGATCGCCTCAGCCTGGATGTGCAGCGCTGGGGTGGCTTGGTCGGATTCCCTGACTGAAAATATTGATACCCTTGACAGGGACAGTATTTTATTGACTATAGAGCATTTAAAGGATGCATTTCTATATATGCGAGATGCACAGAGGGATATTTGCACTCTGGCATCAAGAGTAAGTGCGATGTCCATATCTGCCAGAAGATGTTTATGGACACGACAGTGGTCAGGTGATGCAGATTCCAAACGGCACATGGAAGTATTGCCGTATAAAGAAAAAGACACCGTCTTTTCAGCCTCAGTCCTTTCGTCCCCATAAGGGCAAGCGGGCAAAAGGCCAGTCATATCTGCCCAGGGATAGAGGAAAGGGAAGAAGACTGCAGCAGGCAGCCCCTTCCCAGGAACAGAAGCCCTCCACCGCTTCTGCCAAGTCCTCAGCATGACGCTGGGGCCGTACAAGCGGACTCAGGTGCGGTGGGGGGTCGTCTCAAGAGTTTCAGCGCGCAGTGGGCTCACTCGCAAGTGGACCCCTGGATCCTACAAGTAGTATCCCAGGGGTACAGATTGGAAATTCGAGACGTCTCCCCCTCGCAGGTTCCTGAAGTCTGCTTTACCAACGTCTCCCTCCGACAGGGAGGCAGTATTGGAAACAATTCACAAGCTGTATTCCCAGCAGGTGATAATCAAAGTACCCCTCCTACAACAAGGAAAGGGGTATTATTCCACACTATATTGTGGTACTGAAGCCAGACGGCTCGGTGAGACCTATTCTAAATCTGAAATCTTTGAACACTTACATACAAAGGTTCAAATCAAGATGGAGTCACTCAGAGCAGTGATAGAGAACCAGGAAGAAGGGGACTATATGGTGTCCCTGGACATCAAGGATGCTTACCTCCATGTCCCAATTTGCCCTTCTCACCAAGGGTACCTCAGGTTCGTGGTACAGAACTGTCACTATCAGTTTCAGACGCTGCCGTTTGGATTGTCCACGGCACCCCGGGTCTTTACCAAGGTAATGGCCGAAATGATGATCCTTCTTCAAAGAAAAAGCGTCTTATTTATCCCTTACTTGGACGATCTCCTGATAAGGGCAAGGTCCAGAGAACAGTTGGAGGTCGGAGTAGCACTATCTCAAGTAGTTCTACGACAGCACGGGTGGATTCTAAATATTCCAAAATCGCAGCTGTTTCCGACGACACGTCTGCTGTTCCTAGGGATGATTCTGGACACAGTCCAGAAAAAGGTGTTTCTCCCGGAGGAGAAAGCCAGGGAGTTATCCGAGCTAGTCAGAAACCTCCTAAAACCAGGCCAAGTGTCAGTGCATCAATGCACAAGAGTCCTGGGAAAAATGGTGGCTTCTTACGAAGCGATTCCATTCGGCAGATTTCACGCAAGAATTTTTCAGTGGGATCTGCTGGACGAATGGTCCGGATCGCATCTTCAGATGCATCAGCGGATAATCCTGTCTACAAGGACAAGGGTGTCTCTTCTGTGGTGGCTGCAGAGTGCTCATCTACTAGAGGGCAGCACATTCGGCATTCAGGACTGGGTTCTGGTGACCACGGATGCCAGCCTGAGAGGCTGGGGAGCAGTCACACAGGGAAGAAATTTCCAAGGAGTGTGGTCAAGTCTGGAGACTTCTCTCCACATAAATATACTGGAGCTAAGGGCAATTTACAATGCTCTGAGCCTAGGAAGACCTCTGCTTCAAAGTCAACCGGTGCTGATCCAGTCGGACAACATCACGGCAGTCGCCCACGTAAACAGACAGGGCGGCACAAGAAGCAGGAGGGCAATGGCAGCAAGGATTCTTCGCTGGGCGAAAAATCATGTGATAACACTGTCAGCGGTGTTCATTCCGGGAGTGGACAACTGGGAAGCAGACTTCCTCAGCAGGAACGACCTCCACCCGGGAGAGTGGGGACTTCATCTGGAAGTCTTCCACATGATTGTGAACCGTTGGGAAAGACCAAAGGTGGACATGATGGCGTCCCGTCTGAACAAAAAACTGGACAGGTATTGCGCCAGGTCAAGAGACCCTCAGGCAATAGCTGGGACGCTCTGGTAACACCGTGGGTGTACCAGTCGGTGTATGTGTTCCCTCCTCTGCCTCTCATACCCAAGGTACTGAGAATTATAAGACGGAGAGGAGTAAGAACTATACTCGTGGCTCCGGATTGGCCAAGAAGGACTTGGTACCCGGAACTTCAAGAGATACTAAGAAGGGACTTGCTTCAGCAAGGATCATGTCTGTTCCAAGACTTACCGCGGCTGCGTTTGACGGCATGGCGGTTGAACGCCGGATCCTAAGGGAAAAAGGCATTCCGGAAGAGGTCATCCCTACCCTGGTCAGAGCCAGGAAGGAGGTGACCGCACAACATTATCACCGCATTTGGCGAAAATATGTTGCATGGTGTGAGGCCAGGAAGGCCCCCACGGAGGAATTTCAACTCGGTCGATTCCTGCATTTCCTACAAACAGGAGTGTCTATGGGCCTCAAATTGGGGTCCATTAAGGTTCAAATTTCGGCCCTGTCGATTTTCTTCCAGAAAGAATTGGCTTCAGTTCCTGAAGTCCAGAAGTTTGTCAAGGGAGTACTGCATATACAACCCCTTTTGTGCCTCCAGTGGCACTGTGGGATCTCAACGTAGTTCTGGGATTCCTCAAATCACATTGGTTTAAACCGCTCAAATCTGTGGATTTGAAATATCTCACATGGAAAGTGACCATGCTGTTGGCCCTGGCCTCGGCCTGGCGAGTGTCAGAATTGGCGGCTTTGTCTCACAAAAGCCCATATCTGATTGTCCATTCGGACAGGGCAGAGCTGCGGACTCGTCCCCAGTTTCTCCCTAAGGTGGTGTCAGCGTTTCACCTGAACCAGCTTATTGTGGTACCTGCGGCTACTAGGGACTTGGAGGACTCCAAGTTGCTAGATGTTGTCAGGGCCCTGAAAATATAGGTTTCCAGGACGGCTGGAGTCAGGAAAACTGACTTGCTGTCATCCTGTATGCACCCAACAAACTGGGTGCTCTTGCTTCTAAGCAGACGATTGCTAGTTGGATGTGTAGCTCAATTCAGCTTGCACATTCTGTGGCAGGCCTGCCACAGCTAAAATATGTAAATGCCCATTCCACAAGGAAGGTGGGCTCATCTTGGGCGGCTGCCCGAGGGGTCTCGGCTTTACAACTTTGCCGAGCTGCTACTTGGTCAGGGGCAAACACGTTTGAAAAATTCTACAAATTTGATACCCTGGCTGAGGAGGACCTGGAGTTCTCTCATTCGGTGCTGCAGAGTCATCCGCACTCTCCCGCCCGTTTGGGAGCTTTGGTATAATCCCCATGGTCCTGACGGAGTCCCCAGCATCCACTTAGGACGTCAGAGAAAATAAGAATTTACTTACCGATAATTCTATTTCTCGTAGTCCGTAGTGGATGCTGGGCGCCCATCCCAAGTGCGGATTGTCTGCAATACTTGTACATAGTTATTGTTACAAAAATCGGGTTATTATTGTTGTGAGCCATCTTTTCAGAGGCTCCGCTGTTATCATGCTGTTAACTGGGTTCAGATCACAGGTTGTACAGTGTGATTGGTGTGGCTGGTATGAGTCTTACCCGGGATTCAAAATCCTTCCTTATTGTGTACGCTCGTCCGGGCACAGTATCCTAACTGAGGCTTGGAGGAGGGTCATAGGGGGAGGAGCCAGTGCACACCACCTGATCCTAAAGCTTTTACTTTTGTGCCCTGTCTCCTGCGGAGCCGCTATTCCCCATGGTCCTGACGGAGTCCCCAGCATCCACTACGGACTACGAGAAATAGAATTATCGGTAAGTAAATTCTTATTTTTTGTCTCTGGTTGTTATGTAACTGATGACTCATTATACTGTGTTTGCTTTAAATTGACTAAACCTAGAGTTAATAGTGTACATCCAACACTTTTGCACCCTAGATCCTTTTAGGGGTTGGTACAATAAAAACAAAAAATAATAATAATAATAATTTTCTGCACTCTCTGGGCACAGTGCGGGTGTTCCCCCTCCCCTAATAACCCGGTGCTCTCTCCAGTCCCCTCACCTCCTGTCATTTCCCCCGCGGGCATTAGTATGTAAGTTATAACTCCCCGCCTATGCAATTTCTTCTGGGGGACTCCCGACATGTTCTGATACTTTATGGTTATATCCTGCCCTGGTATTATTCATTGCATATTATAAACATATCTTAGCACCTGCTTTTGTGTGTGTATTAAACGTCTGCTTATCCCCCCCTTTTACAGGGGTATGGATAGATTTATAGACAAAACCATGCCTTGCAGAAACTCCAACCCAGCTAATAAGAGCGGGAAAAATAAGGCACCCCCTCAAAAATCGACACCATCCTCACCAACCCACTCCGATCCTGGCATATTTGAGGCCTCAGGAGACAAATCCTCACCTCTTACTGCGAAGGAGATCTCAGACTTCCTTATGCCCCTTATGGACAAGAGGTTTGAGGGCCTCCAGGCACGGCTGGATGCTGGCTTGGCCCGCATTGACTCCCACGCCTCACGTATTACGGCATTGGAGACCCGAGTGGGGGATGCAGATGATCTTATTCAATCATGTCAATCCACGTTAGAGGCCAATGATAGAACCACACAACAGTTACTTGAAAGAGTAGATGACCTTGAAAATAGGTCTCGTAGGAACAATCTACGCTTTGTGGGGGTTCCTGAGTCCATCACTGGGACGGCCCTTATCACTTTTCTAACTGATGCCTTACCATTGGCCCTAAATATTTTGGAGGACATTGATATACCTCACATTGAAAGGGCACATAGAATCGGCCCACCCCAAGAGGGGACCAAACGTCGGTCCCGACCGGTGCTAGCACGATACCTGGACTATAGAACTAAGGAAACTATACTATCCACTTACCGCAAATCCGGGGAACTTATAGTTCAGGGCCATAGAATCTTGATTTTTCAGGATTTTTCGGCCATGGTGTCCCAGAAACGCAGGGAATTCTGTGAGGTATGCACCTATTTGCACAATAATAAAATCCGTTTTGCGCTGTTGTATCCGGCCAAACTTAGGGTTTTGTTGAATGGCACCCAGGTGTTCTTCACAGATCCTCAGACAGCGAAATCCCGGCTTATGGCCCAGGACTCCCCCTCATCGTCCCCACCTTAATAATGTCTCACTGGGCACTACCCGCCCTGGGCAGGATACAATTCTGTTTACCATGTTCCCAGAGTATTGCATACTCTTGCTTTCCCTCCCTATTTTGATTTTATTTGAAGTTGATTGAGTGCGCACCGCTAAAAATTTGGTAGGTGCCCACTATTTGTTTATCTGATGTTAACAACTTGTTTACTTTTTGTATTTGTACCTATTTTGTCTATTGCTGATTATGTCCTGGAGCTCGGGGGAAATAATTTCCCTGCTTTTCTACCACGCACTTCTAATATATTTACCACTATCTGCCTCTTGATCTTACTCCTGGGGAGGGTGAGTAGCCATGCTGTCCACGCCCTCTGACCCTATTACCTCCCTACCCCCGAGGCCCCTGCAAATTTTATCTTGGAATGTTGGTGGATTAAACACTCCTATCAAACGCAAGAGAGTTACGACCCACCTTAAACGTTTCCACCCTGACATAGTATACATTCAAGAAACGCATTGGGTCACCTCTGAACCAAATTCGCTAAAGGCTACCTGGATAGACACATGCATCTCCGCCTCTTTTAAGCGAAAAGCTAGAGGTGTTGCTATTGTTTTTAGGAAGGGCTTACCTATTTCTATCCTCTCACAAACTATAGACCCTGAAGGTAGATATATTATTCTTGACGTCGAACTGTACCATTCTAGATACACCATTGTCAATGTCTACGCCCCAAACATTAACACACATCATTTCCTTCAAGACCTGGGACATCTCCTACGTAGTAGATGCAATTACTCTTTAATTCTTGGGGGCGCCTTTAATATGGTGGAAGACCCTTCCCTCGATAAATCCCCCCCTCTTTTGCGAAGTGCGAACACGTCACACCGACATCTCACAGCGTTTCGACATAATTTACAACTGTCCGACCCATGGCGATTATTAAACCCTATGGACAGGACCCACACCCATTTATCTTTGGCCCACGGTTCCCTCTCTCGTATAGACAAACTCTACATCTCTGATGATTTAATGACGGACATCCAACAGGTTGATATCTTTGACATTGTTATATCGGACCATGCCCCCATACTCTTGGCCCTCTCTCACCCACAGATGCAACCTACTGACCGCATCTGGCGATTCCCCCTATTACTTAGCCCACTCTGACGAGTTTAAAGCATATCTCGTTCATCACTGGAACAATTATGTAGACGACAATTTAGACTATTTGGACCGCCCGGCTCTTTTCTGGGAAGCTTCCAAGGCAGTGATGAGGGGTCACATTATCAGTTACGTTTCCCGTAAAAGGAAGGAATCAAAAATCGAATATGATAAGCTTAAAATAGCAATGCATGACTCGTTTCTGCTTTACACTGCGAACCCCTCTGAGAACACACTAGCTGCAAATAAACAATCTAGACAGTTCCTTGAATCCTACCTAGCAACCCAAGCTCGTCATTCCCTGGAATACACTAAACACAAGTTCTATCGTTGGGGGAACAAAGCAGGCAAACTTTTGGCTTCTCTTTCCAAACCATCTAAGCCCCGTCCCACAATCACCTCTTTGAAACACCCTTCCACCGGAACTGTACTCACCAAATCCAAAGACATACTGTCACTATTTCAATCCCACTTTGAAACCTTATTTCGC
Source organism: Pseudophryne corroboree (assembly GCF_028390025.1). Taxonomy (NCBI): domain Eukaryota; kingdom Metazoa; phylum Chordata; class Amphibia; order Anura; family Myobatrachidae; genus Pseudophryne; species Pseudophryne corroboree. The sequence goes on from NC_086445.1 coordinate 68,806,741, forward strand.
TCCTCCCCTATCAACACCACTTTGCAGGACACTTTACTAACTGACGCAACATTACCGAAATTAAGTCCAGAACAAAGAGACGCTCTAACAGGAGATATCACTATGGAGGAACTTAACTCCACTATCTCTAACCTTCCTCACAATCTAGCCCCTGGCCCCGATGGTTTCTCTGGGGAATACTATCGTATACTACAACCTCACCTCACCCCCTCTTTATTAGAATTACTCAAAGGCATCCAAACACATGGATTGACCTATCCTACCTTTAACGCTGCCCACATAATTCTCCTACCCAAACCTAACAAGGACCCCACTCTGCTAACATCTTACAGGCCAATCAGCCTGCTTAATGTCGATTACAAGCTCTTAGCCAAGATTTTAGCCACCCGCCTTCAAACCATCCTTCCTGCCCTATTGACTGACCACCAAATGTGCTTTGTCCAAGGTCGTCATGCAATTAAAGCAATCCGAACAGCAATAGCAACGATCGCTATGGCGAACAACTCCCCTAGGGAACAGAACATGCTTCTCAGCTTGGACATCCACAAAGCGTTTGACACGGTCTTATGGCCGCATCTGTTTAAAATATTGGAAGGGAGGGTTTCGTAGATCTCATACAACACCTATATTCCACCCCCTCAGCTTCTTTACTGATTAATGGCATGGTGGGACCTCAATCTAGCTTGGAAAGGGGAACGCGTCAGGGGTGCCCACTATCCCGCTTACTGTTTAACCTGGCCTTAGACCCCCTACTGCGATCTCTGCAAAGTGACCTCACATTTCAAGGCATTAAACTTGGAAGCCGAGAAATTAAAATATCTGCATTTGCAGACGACATTCTCCTTTATATTGGTAATTCGGAATCCTCCCTTACATCTATTTTACACACAATCGAACATTTCAGCTCCATATCGGGCCTATACATCAACATGGATAAGTCCACTGCAATGTTCCTGGGTGGCACGGTTGGATGCCCCCGTTGGGCCCCGCGGTTCCCATTCATATGGGCAACGAATTATATCCCCTATTTAGGAGTCCTGTTACCCCGTAATTTACATTCACTGTACAAATTGAATGTTACCAAGGCTATTCACGTACTTACTGAGAATGTAAAATCATGGAGCCGTTTGACTCTATCATTCTTGGGCAGAGCCAATCTTCTCAAGATGATAGCGATCCCACGCCTATTATATCCCATCCAATCATTGCCAATTTTACTAACTAAAACTGACTCTCTCCACATTAACTCGACTATCCGTAGGTTTATCTGGAATGGCACCAGAACCAGAATTGCTTTGCGAAAGCTACAACAGACAAAAATAACGGAGGTATAAACCTTCCAGACATTGTGACCCACAATCAAGCAGCCCTTCTACGTCACTTACGTGATTGGATCTCTAAAACATCAATATATACTGATACGTCCCTGGAACAAAATTTCTTGGCTGATTACGACCTAACCTGTTTCCTCCACCTTCACGACCAGGAAATCCCAGAGCCAATACGATCCAACCCGTTATTATGGTCCACTAGACGGTTATGGCATATCTTGCGCCATAAAAAGGGCCTTAACTCATACCACTCCCTCCATTTACCCCTACTCCGGAATCCCAACTTCCTCAATGGCATGGCTGCTCACTCTTTCATTGCTTGGAGTGTGGGGGGCTTGCATACTGTAAAGTCAGTGGTCTCTACTACCCAAGAACGCTCTCTCACACCTGGGGAATTATCAGTTGCCTACTCTGTAGTGGCCTCTCACCCACTGGCACTCTTACAATTGCATTTTTAAACGGCCCATGTACTGAAACATTTCTCTAAAAAAGATTGGAACAATCCTTTGGATAACCTCTTGACCCACCCACCGCCCCAGCGCAAAGCTCTATCCATTCATTATAATTTTTTAAGAGATATTTTGGATAATGCTGCCATACCAGAAGGGATGTCGAAATGGTTAATTCATTTCCCGACCCTAACTATACCGACACTGGAGAAAGCTTTAGCGTTTTCCCAAAGAACCCTATCGGCTAGCATGTACACTGAATTATTCTTGAACACATACCACAACACATATTTATCACCACTAGAGCGCTATCGCATGGGCACTTCGGAGATCAATGCTTGCTTACGCAGCCATCAGGAAGAAGCTGACACTTTTCATTGCCTATGGGCTTGCCCCATCATTCAGTATTTTTGGCACCTAATCCGCAGATATGCGGAAGCCAAACTAGTTAACCATGTCCCCTTCACTCCGGAATGGGCGATTCTGGGATTATTCGACCCCTATCAACGAATAACCCTGGCATGCAAAAAACTCCTGCTAGCCATCAGTGCAGCAGGAAGGAAAACAATATTACAAGGCTGGTTGGATAGCACACCGCCTCAAATACCATTATTCTTGACTAAATTAAATTTTATTTTCAAGATGGATTGGATGGAAACACTATTACATAAAGAGAGGGAAGTGGAAAGATTTTTCTTAATGTGGGAATCATATATAGATACACTACCCCTTTCCACTAAAACGCAAATACATCACAGCCTAAAAAACACTGTATGGTATCTCACGAGGTTAGCGATACAAGACCCGCCAATTACGTTGCTTTGATCTCCCCCGAACTCTGGACGTGACTAATACTGTACGAATCTATATTGATATTGCATATTCATGCTACTCTATGACCCTACCAACTTCCTACCACATATATCGGCATGTTTGTAATTTCTCAACCCAACTCTCTGTGATTATGTACGGTGATCGTTGTGGTCTATTGATTTATTGTTTGCAATATTTTATGTTGCTGTTTTTCCTTTTTTGTTAATACCTCAATAAAAAAGTAATAAAAAAAAAGGGTAATTATCCCATCACAAAATATATTTTTCTCTTATTATTGGAAAAGGTGTTCTCCGTTCATTGTATTCAGCGTGGCACTAGTGGTGAATATAATTATTACCGCTACTTGTTAAAAGCCTGTCAAAGTGACGGACACCAGGTACGGTTATAGGGGAGAGAAGTTGCTGCTCACACAGGAGCTGCCAGGTTTCTGGAATTCCTGCCGTTGGGAACCAAGGCTCTGTCATGATGAGCAGGTGTGTGTGTAGCGTTAGCGTTAAGCTCACCAGTCTCCGCACAGCACCCGGCCAGTCTGGGGATAGCGGACACCAGTAGCCACCAGCAGCTGGCCGAAGGGGTCTGGACATGGTCTGTGCAGGGTGTGGGAGGGGCAAGCACAGGATCCCACCCCTCCGCCAGCGTGCAGTATATATATATAAAGCTGTGCCGGCTATCTGCCTCCCCCTTACCAGCATCATCTGGAGCCTGCAGATGGATTGATTCACCTTCTTCCCCACTGGTAATTCATACAGTACTTCCCCAGTCCCGCTATTCAGACACTGTCCCACCCGCGGATCACAGTGTCCCACACGGGAGGGGGGGGGCGGGAAGGCACTTGGGAGATCCTGTGATCACTGCTGCTCTGCTCTGCATCTAAACAGAACAGGGAGTGAGGCGGGGGCTGACCAGCTGCTCAGGGAGCGCTGGGCACACCCCAAAAATGACGAAAAATGGGGGTCTTGCGACGAGGCCCCGCCCCTCCTGACAAAGTCCCACCTCCCCCTGAAGGAACCCCGCCCCCTTTACGGACACGGACACACCTCCGGCTCGGCAGATCCCGCCTGGACTGATTGAAAAGTTCGGAGGTATGTGTTACGCACACCAGTGCTAACAGGAGTATACCGGTGTATGAACAGAGAGGGAAGCGAAGCAAACGAACTCACAGACAGTATAACATAACATACACAGGAGGTGATGGAATAACTAATAAACACAAAGTGAACGGAGAAGCCCAAAGGCTCAGGAATTGGGTGTCTCCCTAGTGTCAGGAATGCTCAGATGGAATAGAGCGGACAATGAAGCGAGGTGTAGTGATTTAACATGTGGAGCACCTGAAATGATGTTGCTAAGAGCAACAGAAAAAACCCCAAAGGGTTACCAACGGGTGTGGGAATAAACTCCTTGGTCAGAGATAGAAATATAGACACAAGGAGAGTATCCACAATCCTAACCCCCACTTGCAGGGCACAGGTTCAGCTTACTGCCACTAAACTGAAACCTGGATGCCCTGCACAGTGAGGGAGGATTAAGCAAGCAGGTCTGAGAGTACAGCCGCAAACCTGCTGGGTTCACAGAATAGCAAAAGAACCCCAGCAGGTCAAACAACTGACTCCAGTCTTACTGCTAGGTCCGGATTGGCAGAATGAAGTACCGAATCCCAAGGCCTATTCGCAGTAAGCAACAAGTAAATACAAAGTCACACAGTACTAGCTAACTCTCTGGAACTGACTAACAAACAAAGATTCAGCAGCATTTGCCTAGCCTGAGAGGATGGTTTATATAGCAGGTGCTGTCCACGCCCCACTCAGACCTCACAGACTGTGAGCACAAAACCAGCGCCGGATTCCCTGCCGTGCACAGAGCCTGTAACCACCACACAGTAAAAACCCGGACCGGAGTATCAGCTGCGCTCAGGTTACTTCGCTAACACTTGCCTCCCGGTTGCCATGGCGACGTGGCAGCACAGAGCAGGAGATCCTAACAGTACCCCCCCTCTGACGAGGGGTCAAAGAACCCCTACCACCGGGTTTATCGGGGAACTGCGAGAAGAAAGAGCGTATCAGTCTGGGGGCATGAAGATCACAACTGCGCACCCACGACCGCTCCTCCGGGCCATACCCCTTCCAGTGCACCAAAAATGACAGCCGACCCCGAACCATTTTGGAGTCAAGAACCCTTTCAACCACAAACTCCCTCTGACCCTGTATCAGAAGAGGAGAATGTCTTCCACTGGAAGAAGGATTACTAACCGCCAGTTTTAAAAGGGAACAATGAAATGTTTTATTGATACCCAATGAATGGGGCAGATCTAACTGAAATGCCACCGGATTGATAACCCTGGTGATCTTATAAGGGCCGATGAACCGGGGGCCTAACTTATGAGATGGCTGTCTCAACTTCAAATTCTTGGTGGACAACCAGACGAAGTCTCCTAATTTGAAGCTGCAGGGTCTTCTCCGCTTATCAAAAACCCTTTTGGTCACTAATGACACAGACACAAGGGCTTTCTTCACTTTCCTCCAAATACCCCTAAGGACCGAAACAACAGAGGTACCACCAGGCGTGGAATCCAGGGGGTCAAAAGAATTGGCCTTAGGATGATGCCCATACACACAAAGGAAGGGAGAGATCCCTGTAGCAGAGTGAGCCGCGTTGTTATAGGCAAACTCCGCCATGGACAGATGAGCAACCCAGTCAGTATGACACTTGGAGACATAACACCTGAGGAACTGCTCCAAGGACTGGTTCACCCTCTCAGTCTGCCCATTAGACTGTGGATGGTAGCCTGACGACAAGCTCACAGAAATCTGGAGATCAGAACAAAATGCCCTCCAGAATTTGGCCACAAACTGGGATCCACGGTCAGAGACCACATCAAGTGGCAACCCGTGGAGGCGCACAACATGCTGCATAAATAACTCAGACAGGCGTCTGGCCAATGGCAACCCAACCAGTGGAACGAAATGCGCCATCTTCGAAAACCTGTCAACGACAACCCAAATGGCTGTCATCCCCGAGGATTTGGGCAAGTCCACCACAAAATCCATGGAAATGTGGGTCCATGGCTTAGACGGAATAGAGAGTGGATGTAATGGGCCGACAGGAACCCCTCTAGGAGTTTTATTTCGGGCACAAACGTCACATGCCCGAACCCACTGATCCACATCCCTAGCCACCGAGGGCCACCACACCGCCCTAGACAGCAACTCCCGACTTCTGGCAATACCCGGATGCCCTGCCGACCTATTGGCATGGAATTCCAGGAACACTCGCTGTCTTAACCTAGGAGGCACAAACAAGAGACCTACCGGAAGGTCTGGAGGAGCCTGCTCCTGTGCTCTAAGGACTAATGACAAGAGGTCCTGGGTAATGCCCACTTTAATACATGATGGGGACACAATGGGCAATGGCTCCTCGGTGGTCTCTTGAACTGGAGCAAAACTCCGCGAGAGCGCATCAGCCTTGATGTTTTTTGACCCAGGGCGATATGTTATCAAAAAATTAAAGCGAGCAAAAAACAAAGCCCATCGTGCCTGCCTGGCATTGAACCGCTTCGCTGACTCTAAATATGCCAGATTCTTATGGTCGGTGAGAATTGAGACCACAAACTTAGCCCCCTCAAGCCAGTGTCTCCACTCCCCGAGTGCATCCTTTATAGCCAACAATTCCCGGTTACCCACATCATAATTCATCTCGGCAGACGAAAATTTACGGGAAAAGTAAGCACAGGGATGAAGGCGATTATCAGACACCCCCATCTGAGAGAGCACTGCCCCAATACCTATCTCAGAGGCATCCACTTCTACCACAAAAGGACGCTCTGGATCTGGGTGTCGCAGCACCTTGGCCGAGACAAATGCCCTTTTGAGACGGGCAAAGGCCGCTTTGGCCTCACAAGACCAGTGAGCAACATCCGCCCCTTTCTTAGTGAGTGCCACCAAGGGGGCCACTATAGACGAAAATCCAGCGATAAACCGTCTATAAAAATTCGCAAAGCCCAGAAAACGCTGAAGCGCCTTCAAACTAGTGGGCTGCACCCAATCCAGGACTGCCTGTACCTTAGAACCCTCCATTTGGAAACCTTCTGAGGAGATAATATACCCTAGAAATGCGATTTGCTGGACTTCAAACTCGCACTTCTCCAGCTTCGCCCCAAGCTGGTGGTCTCTGAGTTTCTGGAGGACTAAGCGTACATGCTTCCGATGTTCCTCCAGGGAATGAGAGAAGATTAGGATGTCATCTAGATAAACAACTAAGAATCTATCCAAATATTCCCTTAGCACATCGTTCATGAATTCCTGGAAGACTGCCGGGGCATTAGAGAGCCCAAAAGGCATCACCAAATATTCATAATGCCCTGAGTGGGTATTAAAGGCAGTCTTCCATTCATCCCCCTCTCTTATTCGGATTAGATTATAAACACCGCGTAGGTCAATCTTAGAAAAAATGGTGGCAGTACGAAGCTGGTCAAACAAAACCGAAATGAGAGGCAGTGGGTACGAGTTTTTAATCGTGATACGGTTCAATTCCCTGAAGTCGATGCAGGGTCGCAACGAACCGTCCTTTTTACCCACGAAGAAGAACCCCGACCCAACTGGGGACTGTGAGGGTCTGATAAATCCCTTAGCCAAGTTCTCCTGAATGTACTCTGCCATAGCCTGAGTCTCAGGACGTGACAGGGAGTACAACCTGCTCTTGGGAAGCTTAGCATCCGGCAACAAATCAATGGCACAGTCATAGGGGCGATGGGGAGGTAGTACCTCCGCAACTTTTTTGGAGAACACATCCGCAAAATCTGCATAACATCCTGGCAATCCTGGCAAACTTAGCTGCGAGAGCCTGACTGGAAGGCTCAAGCAACTCCTGAAACAATCACTACCCCAACTAAGAATCTCCCCAGAGACCCAGTCAAATTGAGGGTTATGGGCCCTTAACCAGGGTAACCACAAAACCAATGGGGCAAAAGAACAGACAGTCACATAAAAAGACAATTTTTCAGAGTGTGTGGCTCCAATAAACAAAGGAATTTGGCTGGTGCAGGAGGTAATTTTACCCTGGGACAATGGTTCCCCGTTTAACCCACAGATCTCAATCTCTGATGCCAAAGGTACTGAGGGAACAGAGTGTTCCAGGGCGAATTGACGTCCATGAAAACCCCATCGGCCCCACTGTCAACAAAGGCCTCAGTTTTGACAGTTTGACCAAGGATCTCCAAAGTCACCGGAATGAGAAAAGTCTTTTTGGGAAATTCTGACTTCTGGCCTGACAGGATATTTCCCATCACCCTCAGGCCCTGAAGTTTTCCGGTTTTTCTGGGCATGATACTACAACATGACCTTTATTCCCACAGTACAAACACAAACCCTGCTGTCTCCTCCGCGTCTTCTCACGCGAGGAGAGGCGGGTAGCCCCAATCTGCATAGGCTCCTCGGAATATTCCTCAGAGTCTGAGGTTCCCTTGGGAAAAAAGGAAACTGCGGTCTCCCTTTCAAGCCTACGCTCTCTCAGCCGTCTATCCACCCGGATGGATAACTGCATGAGCTGGTCTAAGCTATCAGGTGAGGGATATTGTACCAGTTGGTCCTTTATCTGGTCAGAAAGGCCCCTTCGGTACTGGTTTCTCAGGGCTGGGTCATTCCACTGGGTATCATGAGCCAACCTCCGAAACTCCGTACAGTAAACCCCGTCGCCCTTGCTTAAGAACCGTAATCTGAGCCTCGGCTGAAGCCATCTTGTCAGGGTCATCATACAAAATGCCCAGTGCCGTAAAAAAAGCATCAACACTTTTAAGCGACGGACAGTCAGGCTGTAACCCATATGCCCAGACCTGTGGGTCTCCTTGTAGCAAGGAAATCACCATGCCCACCCGCTGAATCTCCGACCCAGAAGACTGGAGCCTAAGCCTGAAATATAGCTTACAGCTCTCCTTGAAACAAAAGAACTGCGAGCGATCTCCAGAAAAACGATCCGGGAGATTTACTTTCGGCTCCTTAACCCCTGAACTTGCCGCTGCTGCTGCGGGAGCTCCGCTAGCGGCCTGCGGGGTGTTCATTTTAATGGACATCTCATTAAATTGTCGAGTCAGGATCTGCACCTGATCGACCACCTGTTGCAAAGTATTTTGAGGGGTATGCTCCATATTCCCACAAAATTTCAACAGGAGTAGGGCTGCTGAATATGTTACGCACACCAGTGCTAACAGGAGTATACCGGTGTATGAACAGAGAGGGAAGCGAAGCAAACGAACTCACAGACAGTATAACATAACATACACAGGAGGTGATGGAATAACTAATAAACACAAAGTGAACGGAGAAGCCCAAAGGCTCAGGAATTGGGGGTCTCCCTAGTGTCAGGAATGCTCAGATGGAATAGAGCGGACAATGAAGCGAGGTGTAGTGATTTAACATGTGGAGCACCTGAAATGATGTTGCTAAGAGCAACAGAAAAAAACCCAAAGGGTTACCAACGGGTGTGGGAATAAACTCCTTGGTCAGAGATAGAAATATAGACACAAGGAGAGTATCCACAATCCTAACCCCCACTTGCAGGGCACAGGTTCAGCTTACTGCCACTAAACTGACACCTGGACGCCCTGCACAGTGAGGGAGGATTAAGCAAGCAGGTCTGAGAGTACAGCCGCAAACCTGCTGGGTTCACAGAATAGCAAAAGAACCCCAGCAGGTCAAACAACTGACTCCAGTCTTACTGCTAGGTCCGGATTGGCAGAATGAAGTACCGAATCCCAAGGCCTATTCGCAGTAAGCAACAAGTAAATACAAAGTCACACAGTACTAGCTAACTCTCTGGAACTGACTAACAAACAAAGATTCAGCAGCATTTGCCTAGCCTGAGAGGATGGTTTATATAGCAGGTGCTGTCCACTCCCCACTCAGACCTCACAGACTGTGAGCACAAAACCAGCGCCGGATTCCCTGCCGTGCACAGAGCCTGTAACCACTACACAGTAAAAACCCGGACCGGAGTATCAGCTGCGCTCAGGTTACTTCGCTAACACTTGCCTCCCGGTTGCCATGGCGACGTGGCAGCACAGAGCAGGAGATCCTAACAGTATGGGTAAGTGGCCACACGAGTCCCTGCAGCAAGTATGAAGTCAGATCAGTATTTTTTATTAATTAGCAGCAGACTGTAAAATCTCCATGCATTATTACTTTCAGCTGTGACAGCTTACAGCACACAAAGGACTCATTTGGTCCGTGTGGCGGCCTCTAGTGGTCACCAGCGCACATAACGGGTGAGGGGCAGCCTTAGCTTTTATTATATAGGAGGATATTATTCTTTAACCCTTTTATGGGCTGTGCGTGAGCATCTGTTCAAGAGGGATCGCCTGGTCAGAGGATCCTTTTGTGTTATGGGCCCTACACACTGGGCGGTATTACTGAAAGATATGAACAATCTCGTTCATTAATGAACGAGATACCGTTCATATCTTTCAGTGTGGAGGCAGCAACGATGAACGATGTGCGTCCCCGTGCTCATTCATCATTGGTGCCCCGTCACTTGTGCATGCAGGCCAATATGGACGATCTCGTCCATATTTGCATGCACTGCTACGGAGCCGGGTCAGGATGGAGTGAAGAAACTTCACTCCTCCGTCACCTCCCCCCCACCGCCGAGTTGCTCGTCTGCCGTATTGGTGGTGGGGCAGCTCGGTGGCGGGTCGCGCAGTGTGTAGGGCTCATAATTTTGGATCTTTATTGAGGCTAAAGCTCTCTGGCATTTGCGCTTGGTGACTTTACAAACTCTTTGTTAGTGGAATAGGCAGACCTGCCAATTAGAATCACTGAGTGAGTAAGTTAACACTTACCTACCGGATAAATGCGTCAGAATGCCGGCAGCGGGGTGAGCGCATCAAGGCCCCTTGCTTCGCTCGCCACAGGTTCTATTCTCACTCTCTGGGTGTCGTGGACACCCACAGAGGGAGAATCATCTACCTCGCCAGTATTCCAGTGGAAGGATTGTACCCCTGTCGGGATTATGGCATCAGTAATGCAACCGCCGGGATCCCAATTAGCGATATTTTAAACGCATACCGTGTGTGGTGCACACAGACCACATCATTATGTAACATCACTACGGCCAGATATGATCCTTACTGAGTCTGTGGCCTGGTAAGGAAAAACTGTAGCCGCTGATCATTTTGCAGAGTTTGGCTAGATGAATAACGTAGCTCAATCGTATACGCCCATGTACGAGGAACACAAACAATGTCTTAAATTGTCATGAATCAAAGAAGTAACAAATAATTCTCAGAAAAAGCATTCACATGATAATGGCATAATGCTGTGCAGGATATAAGCGTGCCTTATCAAGTATTCTGGCTGACATTATATGGAATATAATATCCATATCTGACGTAAGGGATTCAGTATGATATTCTGATGAATGGGATGTCGGCGGTTACAATACCGACATCGGCATCCCAGCCATCAGAATCCCGACAGCCCCCCAGTAAGTACCAGAACCCTCACCTGTCCCCTACCCTAACCCTCCCTTCCCCACTCCCTAAACCTAACCCTCCCTTCCCCACTCCCTAAACCTAACCCTCCCTTCCCCACTCCCTAACCCAAACCCTCCCTTCCCCACTCCCTAAACCTAACCCTCCCTTCCCCACTCCCTAAACCTAACCCTCCCTTCCCCACTCCCTAAACCTAACCCTCCCTTCCCCACTCCCTAACCCTAACGCTCCCTTCCACACTCCCTAAACCTAACCCTCCCCGCTTAGTGCATAACCCTCCTTCCCCGATACCAAATCATAACCTTACCACCCCTGCACCCTTACCCAACCCCCTTTTAGTGCCTATACCTAACCCGCCCCCCCCCCCCACCCTTTCACGTGTGGTGTCCCGCTGGAAGAACGTTCGGCATTCCAGGCATCAGTATTTTGACACCAGCATCCAAGCTCCGTCAGGATTTTGACACCATTCGGGATTCCAGTGTCGGTATTTTGACCACTGAAATCCCATCCGGAGGTATATTAACTGCATCCCGACATAAGATGTGCACTGAGTATATTTCCTATCTGCTTATTTAATGTTTTGCTTATTGAGTCTTTTTTCCGCTTTTGTGAATTTCCAGCTCTCCACTGAATGAACCCAAGCTTGACCCTCACTCCAAGGAGAAACGCGTTGTCGATAATGATGACGAAGGTGATGATGGTGATGATGAAGAGGAAACGCAGCTGGCAGTAAATATGAAATCATTTTTGCAGCCCAATCTGCCAGAAGTGGGTGATACCATGGAGCAGCCTGACAATGGCATACCACTCATGACAAAGAAGGTATGACACAGCTTACTGTACTTACAATGGAGAGATCAGGACAGCTACAGTAGATCAGCCGACATAACCTGTATATAAGGGACAATATGGGCCTGACTGAGGTGTATGCTATTGCAGCTGTGACTGAGTGTTTATGCAATTGCTGCTTCTTACTGAGATGTCCGCTGGCTGCGGCGCTTATCCGCCGCTATGCATATAATGGCCCAGGGCCGAATTCAGACCTGATCGCTGTTGTGCGATTCCACACAGTGGACAATTATTGAATGACTGCACGTGCGTATGGATCGCAATTGTCAGGCGCAAGCCCAAACAGCAACAGAATGGTGCGAAAATTTTGATCGCTAGGCATGCGCAAGGAGATTGACAGGAAGCGGGTGTTTGGGGGTGGTAACTGGCCGTTTTTTGGGAGTGTCACAAAAATCACAGGTGTTCCCAAGCGTTTTCAGGACGGGTGTGTGACGTCAGCTCCGGCCCCATCAGCCTGTTTGTATCGCACTATAGGAGTAAGTCCTGGGCTGCGCACAGACTGCACAGACTGGAAAAATCATTAGATGGTGAATGAGTTGCGAACGGACTTGCAGCTGACCGGCGTTTGCAAAGCTTTTCGCACAGCGTACGCAGACTTGCACGGGGCCGGTATTCACTCTGTCTGGGCGGCGGCTATCCGAATGCAGACCTCTGCGAATTCACAGAGGAGAGATCAGGTCTGAATTAGTCCCTTAATCTTGCAGCAAGTCAACTACCAGCAGTTAATGTAACAAGTGACCTGTCTTTGGCGAGATGCACTAGATAGATGGAGACCTTATTCAGGTGCCCTGTCTCAGTATGACCGTCACCTACTGTATGCACAGTGATTGTGTTTCTTTAACTGGTCCAGAAAAGTGACATGATATCTGTTGCAATAAGTGCAGCTTGGGTATATGGATTGGCGGGTATGGGTAAATTGGTGGCATGGCCTAATTTTTTACATTTTGCATTTACAGTAGATGGGTAGGGTGAAATATAAATGGAAATAGTTCCTAGAGACGCCACGAAGAGGCCTTCACATAGCCTGGTTCTGGTGCCAGCAGTGAGAGGGTGCAATGCTACCGGAGGGGGCATTCTGCACCACCTTGTTATAACCATTACTATGCCGTGAAGCACCAGGGTGCACGGTTGCAGCACTGTGGGGGGTCGTGGTTGTGCCCAGGATGCAACTATTCATCTTGTGGTAGCAATGGGTTTATATTAGGAAAGTGGCAATTATTCCAGTATAGATTACTACATACCCTTTTTAGCAGGTACAGTACCTTTTTTATGGTCTGTACTGATTTTTGGCTCTCCAAACTTCCATTAAAAGTATAGGAAAAGGGGCGTGGTCATTTATCTGTGGCCACACCCTCTTTCATAATTTGTACCGATTTTTATCTGTAAAATCAATGTTGGAGGGTATGTGATATCTTCTTTATATATTTACGTTTTTACAATCATTAGTAAGATGCCACCTTAATTGGAGTAGTTATAGTAACTTAAAAATTAGATTAGATTGTATCAAGACCCCTCCTGACAAAGGGGGGTAATTCAGAGTTGATTGTAGATGTGCTAACTTTAGCACATCTACGACCAGTTACTCTGGCATTATGGGGGGATGCCCAGCACAGGGCTAGTCCACCCCGCATGTCAGGCCCGACCCCCCCCCCCCCTGCCCTCCGCACAGGTACATAAGCATCGCACTTCGATACTTTTGTACCAGGTAAGTAGCTTCCTGCCAGCGCAGCTCCTGTGCGCTGGTTGGGAGCTACTGGCTGCGTCCTGGAATGCAGCAGCTGAATGTGATGTCACGCAGCCGCTGCGGCCCGCCCACCCAACGGTCCGGACATGCCTCCATTGTCCAGACCGCTCCCCACCAACAGCGCTCTAATGCCGTTGGCACGCCCCCTCCCGCCCCGCGACCACCTCTGCCTGTCAATCAGGCAGAGGCGATCGCAGCCCAGAGATGCTCATAGCATCTCACTGGGCTCCCGAGGTGTGCACGCGCAGTGCGGCCGTTGCACGTGCGCACTCCACAAAACGATTCAGACTGTGATCGCTGCCGCTGCAGCGATCTAGTCTGAATTAGCCCCGAAGTCCCACACAGAAGGCAATAACCAGTATACTAAGTAGGTCCTGCTCTGGTTTCCAGTATGCAAAACAGAACCCTATCTGATGACTGTATCTAGGGTCTAATTCATGTTTGTACACAATTGAAATTGCGATTCATTAATCTGCCGCCCAGCAGTAATAACAGACACCCACCGGAGCCACCACAGAATCAATCGCAGTTGCCTACAAAGTCGCAACCTATACAAAAATATTAGGAACATCAGGCCTAAGGGTTGCCCTCTGGCTACGTAGACTGGTCACAGCAGTAGTGACACAGACACAAAGGCCCTCATTCCGAGTTGATCGCTAAGTTTTTCGGTCGCACAACATATTCGCAAAGTTGCGTTAATGTAGTAAATTTGCGAACCTCCGCCCTCAACGTATTTTTGCAAATTCGCACGCAGTATTACACAAAGTGGGCGTACGCCAAATGACATCGCAGTAATGCGAAACTATCGCAGCATTGCGAAACCATCGCAATAACACATACTTAATCGTAAAAATACTAAGTTTGAGTAGATTTACACATTTTACCGTAAAAGTGCACACTTTTAAGGTAAAACGCACAAAAATGTTTTTTTTGGCTATTAAGTGAAATTACACCTTTCCTTTTAAAGTCCACAAGCCCTTTTCAATTACGAACCCAATTAGTGTAATGATTGATAATGTTCCTAAACAATTAAGTCTGAAAAAAAAAACAGATTAACACTTTGTTGCCATAATTGCCCATCAACATGTAAAAGTGTAAAATAGTTTTTTTTTTTTTTTTCACTTTTTTTTTTTTTTAAAAGGTGTTGTTTGTGAATGAAGGTTTTTACATGTTTCTTAACACAATAATCTCCTGTTTTTTTTTTGTAAAAATGTAACGTTAGATGTGTGTAATGTTTTTTGCAAACAAATTCTGCCTGCCAATCTGCTGATCCTTTTTTGCATTAATAAACACAACACCCGGTTAACTGTAATCAACTTTTTTATTTTTTTTTTGGTTAATAATTTGTTTTGTTTTTTAAACAAATAATAAAAATCAAGCAAATTTTTGCAATTGGTCAACACAATTCATGATTCCTTGCAGGTGTAGGCGCATGGTGTAAAGAATCCCGGATAAACTTGTTGGATCTCCAACTGCAACATCTGAAATTAAGATGCAACACAAACATTAATAACTTAATTACATTACTTATTATCCAAGCAAGGCGCAAAGCACACTTAAATGCTGGCATGTCCAAACTGCTGGACTCCAGCTGTTGTGAAACTACATATACCAGCATGCCTTTACACAGTTTTGTGGTCAGGGAATGGCAAAGCTGTGTCAGGGCATGCTGGGATGTGTAGTTTCTCAACAGTTGGAGTGCCGCAGTTTGGACAGGCCTGCTTTAATGGCAAAGTTACTACATCCTGGCTGTTTTATGGTACAATCATTAGCAGAACACACAAGCCTGCTCAGCCTTTTTATCAGATTTTAAAGTGTTCCAGACCATGTGTTAAATTTACTACTATGTGAGTTATATTTAAGATGGAACGTTGCCCATAGCAATCAAGCAAAAATATGATTATTATATTGTAGAAGTGGATCCCAATTTTTAAAGTATAATCTTATTGGTTGCTATGTCCGACATCCCATGTTAAAGATAACTACCATCTTCGTCAATGTTACACCATGTTGGCATTCATTCCCATTTGTTGTTTTATTTGTATTTTATTTTTAGGGGGTTGGTCCTGCATCATCACACTGCATATCCACATCTTCAGAAGGCCAACATATCATAGCATTCCCACACTCCCTGAAAGCTGCCCTTACTAAATAAGTGCAAACAGGTTTGACTAGAACAATTAGTAATTTTGAGAATGTAACTTTCACACAAAAAAACAGTGTGTCATTAGGCTGCATAACAAAGTGAAGCATGTGATTTGTAAGTTTAAATATTCAGACTACACAGGCCCAAGTGTAAAAGGCAAACAACATACTAAACTCCACTCAGGTATAACTGTTTACCAGAAAAACTAACACATATAAACCCTGTTCTCCTGGCAACCCTGGCTACCTAATGAGTGTCAACCTAGAGTGGACACACAAAACATTGCACACATACACACTGTACATATAATGACACTCACAAATATGTAAAGGCAACATGTACACCATGATGAAATTTTCAAATATTTGTCCAGGGTCCAAGAATTCAAACAGTACAACACTGCATGTTTTGACATTGTAAGTGTAAGTGGGTAATCATTTTTTTCATTATAAAACAAAACTTACTTTCCACGGCAACCTCAAGACTCCCGGACCGGTCTGCAGGGGCTTCCTCTGCCCATTCACTGGGTGGGGATGTTGGCTGGATGGGGGAAGGTGGCTGGATGGGGGAAGGAGGAGGGATTGGGGAAGGAGGAGGGATTGGGGAAGGAGGAGGGATTGGGGCAGGAGGCTGGATGGGGGAAGGAGGCTGGATTTGGTTGCCAATTTCAGAGGGGGGGTCTGATTGAGAGGGCGAGGGGGGCGGAGAGAAAGTTAAGGCAATAGAGGGTGTGGGGGGTTCAGATTGGGATGTAGAATTAGAAGGAGAAGGGGTATGGGAAGGAGGAGAAGGGGTCCCAGAAAGAGATGGAGAGGTGTGGTGAGAAGGGGAATGGAAAGTGGAGTGGGCCAGGGAAGCTGATGGGGCCTGGGAAGCTGAGGTGGACTGGGAAGATGAGGTGGACTGGGAAGCTGAGGGGGACTGGGAAGCTGAGGGGGACTGGGAAGCTGAGGGGGACTGTGAAGGGGAGGGGGAGTGAGAAGGGGAGGGGGAGTGAGAAGGGGAGGGGGAGTGAGAAGGGGAGGGGGAGTGTGAAGGTGAGGGGGAGTGGGAAGGGGAAGGGGGTGGTGAGTTTTGCCGTTGTTGTTGTCCTAGAATGATAATTGTGTACAAATTTTGTAAACATGAGAAATTACATAGTAATCAATTTCTTTTCTCAATGTTCTGTTCAATGTTAAATGCTTTTTTTTTTTGTAATAGCAAAGCAAACATGTTAAGATCCTCTTCATGTTGGCCACAGCAAACAAAATGAGTCCAAATTTTTACTTTGAAGCTCATTCCTTCATCTAGTCAATTGAGTCATAGTGATTGGTCTAGGCAACATCACCAGATTACTATTCCAGGAACCTTATTATATAGCCAGCACTGATCAAGTTTTTTGGTTCTTTTTCCTGCCTGCTTCTTATTTGTTTGAAACATGCACTTGTTTGGTGTTACTTTGCTACAGTCAGTACTGTTTTCCCTAACCACACACAGTGTCATAATTTCCAAAAAAGGACACAGCAGGTTGCAATTAGCCTACCATTTACTGTAAAATGATTGAAATTCCAAGGGGATTACAGCAGGAATTTCGTTTGCAATTGGCCAAAAGCATGTGCACTGCAGGGGTGGCAGATATAACATGTGCAGAGAGAGTTAGATTTTGTTGGTTTGTGTAATTATGGGCAGGGTAAATACATGCTGCTTTATTTTAACAATGCAAATTTATATGCAGATTTAACATACCACACCCAAAAATTACTCTCTCTGCACATGTTACATATGCTTCCCCTGCAGTGCACATTGTATTGAACAATTGAACCATAAATTCCGGAAGCCCTAAACTTGGTAAATCACCCATTAGCACAATTTTGACCCAAAACATTATGTAAGGTAATTTACTTCGTGTATGCAGAGCCCGAATTTGCTGGCGGATCTCCGCCAACAAATCTGGAGTCCTCCTACGGAGATCACTCCACCTCCTTTCTAGCTGGATGATTGTCCGCCTGCTGCGGACGCGAGTCCGCAGCAGGCGGCGGACCTCCGCGTAGGCCTCGCGCTTCACCCGATTGGGGATGAAGCGCCCAACGCGGCCTACGCGGCGGTCCATCACCGCAACCAGCACGCGGAGCTCCCGCCTGGTGAACGGTGCGGCACGCATCATGGCAATGGCGTTTTCCTTATTTGGGCATATATTTATAGTGTCTGTTAGCATGTGATTGGTCAAAAATCTATGTTGTCATTTCTAATAACTTTATTGATCTTTGCAATGCTGTGAAGAGCAGAGTGTTATTTGGCACGAGCGGAAATTCGCATTAGCAGAAGCGAAAATGTTTAGAACACAAATTTAAGAAAACAACACACAGAGACACAGACTTTAGATAAAATTACTATACATATCTGTGTACTCACCACAGTTCGTGTGATCATTCAGCTGGACAGTCACAAAGTGTGAAACATTGAGTATCATTTGTTTGTGTGTTTGGTTACATAATCAGGATTTGAGGATATAAAATAAATAAGGACACTATTTATTAACATTACAGTATTTAAATTTCTAAATAAACATTGTAAGCTTAACGTGTTTTTGGTTTTTGTTAAAAAAATCAATTACCCATTCCAACACAACAAAAGCCTTACCCAATCACTTTACAAGATCATACAAAATGCAATCATGGTTTAAAAAACATAAGCATACTGTGTTGTATTATTTCTGCAAATATAAAATATAAAAACACTATACCTGAAATATTCTGCAACAATTCTTGCCCTCACTTGGCTCCCCCTCCGTGTCACACTCCCCCCACCGAAGCGTGGACCAACCCCTGGCTCCTCATCAGGCAATTCCTCTGCCTGAGGAAGCTCTACACTACTCCTTACCGCGATATTATGTAGTATTGCGCACAGGACCACTATTTTACTTGCCATCTCCGGCGAATACATGATGTCGCCACCAGTGCGGTGGAGCACACGAAACCGCCCTTTAAGGACACCAATTGTGCGCTCCACCAGCTGCCTAGTGGCAGTAAGCGCGGAGTTAAATGCCATCTGTGGTCCTGGCCTGGGATTACGGTAAGGAGTCATGAGCCAGGGGGTGCAAGGATATCCACGGTCTCCTGTTGGTAGATAATCCAATATTTCAAAATAGTATATTTGTCAAGTTATTTTTGTTTGTTTCAAAAATTAAAGCAAAAACTCACCCAATAACCACATGTCTGCTCGTTGACTTGATCTTAATCTCTGCCATATCCCTGATTGTCTAATGACATATGCATCATGGGAACTTCCAGTAAACTTTGCATTCAGGGAAAGGATCTGGAGGGATGGCCCACAAACAACCATTACATTCAGAGAATGAAACAGTTTCCTGTTTCTAAAAATTTCTTCATTATGTCTTGGTGGCTGAATAGCAACATGTGTGCCATCCACAACCCCAATAACATGTGGGAAGCGACTACCACCTTCCGCAAATTGCCGCTTCACCACATCTAGGGCACCAACATCCAAAGGCATATCAATGAACTGCTTCACCCGCTTTAGGAAAGCCTGGCAGACACGCCGCAGGACCTTACTGAACTGGCCCTGCGACATGCCAACCAGGTCTCCCACAACATGCTGATATGAGGCTGTAGCCAAAAAATGTAACACTGCAAGGAATTGTGTCAATGGTGGTATTGCTGTAGGATACCGAATTTCAGACTCCAGATCACTCTCTATTATGGAGAGAGTGTCTAGGATTAGATGTGGTGGCAGCCGGTATCTACGCACCACCACATCATCTGGCATCCCAAAAAGTAGGACACGGGTTCGGAAAATTGGTGGCCTAGCACGCCTCCGTTGCCTTGGTTGATGAGGAGCCGGCTGTGGTTGTGGGGCTTGCGGTTGGGGTGGGAGTGCTGGCGTGGGTTGGGGAGGTAGGGCTTCTGCTGCAATATATATTGACATCACACACTTTAAAAAAAAAAAAAAAAACAAAGATGAAGAATACAAAACTAAAGTTTGTCAAATATACTACAATAAAATGCTTTGACAAATGTGGTGTCAACTTACTGCAGGAGCGTACATTTTTTCTGTGTTGAATTCATGTCCAAAATGTAAAACAATTTTGCAAATAAAAAATAAAGAACAAATTTAATTAAAAATACATATGTTATTTTTACAATTCCCAAAAAAAATTTTTGGGTACATTTCTCTGCATAAAAAACTTCACAAACACCAATAAAAAACCACAAACCAAAAAAAATAGGCATTTAGTAGCTAGACCAGGAAAGACAAACACTACTTTGCAGATCAATCCTGGTAAAAAAAATTTTGGTTTAGCCAAAAGGAAAAAAAACATAAGCTCAACAATTTTAAAAAACACAAACAGGCACCAACACAGGCCAAGGACACTTACCTGCACAAAAAGAAATGAAAACTTGGTGTTCCCTAGCACACCAATCGAAAGAAATATCAAAGGGTTATATGACCCAAAAACAAGCACCTACAAGAGAACACAAATGATAGTCACAAATAACATACAGACCATTAAAACAAACAGCCACCAATACAGGCCAAGGACACTTACCTGCTCAAAAAGAAATGAAAACTTGGTGTTCCCTAGCACACCAATCGAAAGAAATATCAAAGGGTTATATGACCCAAAAACAAGCACCTACAAGAGAACACAAATGATAGTCACAAATAACATACAGACCATTAAAACAAACAGCCACCAATACAGGCCAAGGACACTTACCTGCTCAAAAAGAAATGAAAACTTGGTGTTCCCTAGCACACCAATCGAAAGAAATATCAAAGGGTTATATGACCCAAAAACAAGCACCTACAAGAGAACACAAATGATAGTCACAAATAATAAGCACAGGTTTATTTTCACAAATGGACTTGCCAAATATATATGGGATTAAATAATTTAACAAAAAAACATTAATAAAACACTTTGACTTCCAAAAATTAACAATAACATTTCCACAATACTCACAAACGAAAAATTGCATAAAAAATGCAACACTGTCTATATTCCAAACGCAAACGAAAGGACAAAGGTATGCTTGACAATTACTCACTCTGCAAATTCCACTAGCACCTTCACGCACAAGCCAACAAACAAATGAAACTCCAAACTACCTACACTCACAGCGTGCAAACTCGGCCCTTAAATAAGCAGTGCAATCATTCACCAGATTAATAGTGTACACCTGTGTGAATTAACGATTCGCACGTAGGTATATAAGCGCACACACCTCGGCATACACACATCACAAACATGGCTTCTCGTGAGCAAATCGCAGCAGAGCTAGACCGCATTGCAGAGCAGCAGATGGCATTGCAGAAACAACGCTTAGAGTGGCAAAGGCGCTTGTTAGAATCCGCCTCTGCGGATGTTGAGGCAGGACCTAGTACTCTGCAAATTTCTGCTTCTGAACCTCAACAATTGAGTGGGGATACCCTGCCACACACACATAGTGAGCAAACTGAGGGAGAATTGACTTTAGCCACACAAACACAGCAGACAGAAGCTGCTAGTGAGGAGGAAGATGGAGATGACCAACCAGAAGAAACCTCACAGGCTACCTCCAGACGGAAAAAAAGACAGCCTGCATTCACTAAGAGGGAGTTGCGTGTCTTGGTCACGCAGGCCATGGCCAAAATACATAGAGGGCCAAAAAACATGGGTGCTGCTTCAAAAGAACGCATCTGGAGAGACATCACAAAATCTGTGAATGAAGTTGGCTCTGTCGTCAGAACATCACAGGAAGTGAGACGACGGTAAGTGCATCTTGACAATCCATTTTCTGTGCTAAGTTGATCAAAAAATATAGTTACATATCATGTTCTGTCTAGCAAACACAAGCAGAACATGTGTGCTATATATTTTCTACAACCAATAATAATACTCAACTTTGTCCCTCTTTCACAATACATATGTAGGTGGGCCGACTTCAAATCCCGCCTGAAGGCAAAGAGGGCTGCGGAGTGGAATGCCTCAAGGGCTACAGGGGGTGGACCACCTGTCGCTGTGGAGTATACTGACTTGGAGGAGATGGCGATGGACTGTGTCAGTTATGAGGAGGGCCAAGGGGTGTCTCATATGGACACGGACCTGCCTGAGATTCTGACGGGACATGACTTGGAAGGTAAGTTTACACATTTATTTGTCTGTAATTTGAACTGTATTTAGAATCTTTAACTAATTTATACTCCAACTTTTTCCCCACACATTCTTCTATTTGCTTGGCACAAAACACAGCACAGGGTGGTGAACAGTTTGAGTCACAGGCCGGTTATGTGGTTGAGGCTGAGGTGGAGGGACCTAGTGGGTCTGGCAGTGTGGGCCAACAAAACCCACCTATGCAGGTTCCTACTGGCCCCCCCACCCAACCCTCTGCTATCCCGGAGATCCTGCTTGAAATTGCTAGGTATGGTGAGAGCCTAAACACATTTCAAGACGGGGTCATCCGGGAGGTAAGCCAGATAGCTGTCCAGCTCACTGAGATCCGAACCTGTGTTGAGCAAGGTGTTGCTCAACTCTGCCAAGGTCTGGCAGAGATCAGGCAGGCCCAAGAACAACTGGCCTCCTCAAACCAAAGCCTTGCAAATAACATCTTGCAAGGGCTCCAGGCCATCGCTGTCTCCCTTGCCCACAGTGGCAGAGAGCCAACCACATCGGCTCCCTCCCCTGCCCCTGCCCAGGAAGAACAGGCCACTGGGCAGGCCCAACGAAGGTCACTCCGCAGACCAAGCAAAGAAGATCAGCCTCAGGCGGGGAGAAAAAGAAGAAAGTGATGTCTCTCCAGATGGGCAGCACCCATGTTTTTGTAGTTGCCTCTATGTTATTTTGGAGTTGGCTTGTGTGGCCAGAATGGATCACTCCCTCTTAGTGAAATGTCTTTTTTATGTTTGGAGGAATTGTAGCCTGTGAGTTTCTTTGAACAAACAACAGAGCCATCTTCCTCTCACTAGTGTGCTGTGTATTGTTGTGTTTGTGTGGTGGATACTAATTCTTTTTCATTTGGTATCAAATTTGTGTGTGGCAGGGTGTGTAATATGTTTAATTTATGCATTTAAAAGATACTTTTGTCAGAAGCAGAAATTTGCAGAGTACTGAGTTCTGCTATATAATTATTGTCAGTGCCATCTGCTTGGTGCTTGGTCTATCTCTGCCTGTGAGACTCATGTGGAGCCATGTTTAAATGTTGTGTAATATTATTACCGTAATAAAAAAAAATTAATACAAATGTGTGCAATTTCTTGAAGGTAATGCATTAGCAAAATCTTAGTTACCAAAAGATTAGGTCAACATATAGACACTTGATGACCAATCTGCTAATTCTCCTTAAAATTATAAATATTTTTTAAAAAAAGGTATGCTTTGCACCACACTTTAATGTCCATATTAATAAAACAGACACGACAACTTGATTAAATATCTTTGGTCAACATGACATCATTGAAAACATTGACAGATATTATAAACATATATTATTGTGACTTTTCAAACTAAATCATAGTGTATGCTGCATTATGTGGGTGTTGGTTAATTGATAAGAATGTAGCAGAATTCTCTAACTTTATCTAAAAATGTAACTTGTTTGTATTTAGTAGTCTAACACACATTAAAACATTTCTACAAAATGCTTACACACCAAGGTAAACACAAATAACAACCTTATTTGACAGTGTGTGAGATTAATATGTGAGTAGAATAAACATGTAATGTGTGTTCAGTCAATTGGTGGTTGGTAACTTTCATGTGCTCAGTAATTAACAAGTAATTGGACATCAGATGAATGTGCTCTCCAATTAACTGCTAATTACTGCATACACACTTGTACCAGTACTTCGCAAATGTAGAGTAACTGCAGACCTACTCTGCTGCTGCGTGAATGTTGCTACGGTTTCCTATGTTAGTTTTAACAGCGACAATGTTTATTTGCGAAAACCACGCCCAGTGCTAGTTGCATACTCCCACACAGTACGCCCACTTTCACGCCCATGTCGGAGCATTGCGAAGTCTCGCCTCCGCCACGCCCACGCCACTCCTCGTTTTCGTTTGGCAGTTACGGCTTTTTTTTTCCTAAGTAATTTTGCACAGTTGTCGTACGTATGTCGTCGCGCATGCGTAATCACGCATTTGCGCATGCGCAGATACTTACATTTCGGACATTTGCGATGCGATGACTCTTAGCGATCAACTCGGAATGAGGGCCAATGTTTTTCTACATACAAGCTTGCCGCTGACGACAGGTACATGCCCTGAAAAGTCTATGACACGCCTGCGTTTCTCCAACCGCTCCCCCCGTAAACTCTAAGTTAACACCTTGAATCAGCCACTTCCTGTCAATCACTTTTCCACTTTGCAAGTGGTATCGCAGCGGCACCTTGATGCATGTGCATTGCAATCACAGCACATGCGCAGTCTACTGATAATTGCTCTGTTTGCGTGAACATCAGCTATTGCGCACAAACATAAATTAGGCCCATTGGCGGTCATTCCGAGTTGATCACACATAGCAACTTTTTGCTGCTCGTGCGATCAACTTAATGCCGCCTATGGGGGAGTATAATTCTCCATAGCAAGGCTGCGATTGCTTGTGCAGCCCTGCTATGCTAAAAAAAGCTTCCTGCAAAACAAGACCAGGGTCAGACCTACTTACCCTGTGCGATGGATCCAGTGACGAAGATCCCGGGATTGACGTCAGACATCTGCCCTCCAAACGCCTGGACACGCCTGCGTTCGCCTCACCACGCCTGGAAAACGGTGATTAGACGCCCCGGAACGCCTCCCCGCCATCAATCTTCTAGCGATCGCCGCTGCGATCACTTTCAGCGCTGGCGGCATCACTGCCCGGCGACAACATCGCCAGGAAACAACGCGCGTACGAATTGTGGGCATCGCCCAGCCGCAGTACCAACCCGTTTGCACCGCAGCGAAGAACCGCTGCGTGCGAACGGGTCGGAATGACCCCCCTAGTGCGGAGTCTTCCTGAATGATCAGTCACAAAGCAGAGTTCTGGGGAGCAGGTTAGAAAGCGGTTCTCATTTATTGCAGCATACACAGTCAGCAGTCACATATTCTTGTGATCAGTATATAACACATTCAAGGGTGGTAGTCATGTGACCGCCGATCGGCTGACCGACAGTCACATGACCTCCTCCGTGAGCCCGACGGCTCACTATCCCGATGGTCGGCATGCCGACCAACAGGGACTATTTCCACTCGTGGGTGTCCACGACACCCATAGAGTGGGAATAGAACCCGTGGCGACTGCAGGTCGCCACCGAGCCCGCAGCGTGGCGAGCGCAGCGAGCCCGCAAGGGGCTTGCTGCACTCGCCCCTCCCGCCGGGATCCCGGCGTCGGTATGCTGCCGGGATCCCAGCGTCGGTAAGGTGACCGGCGGTCAGGAGACCGCCGGTCACCCGTACTACACCCCACATTCAATATGCTAGTGCCATGGTATAGTACAAAACAAATAGCACGGATGGTGTAATGGTTAGCATTAATGCCTCACAGCACTGAGGTCATAGGGTTCAATTCCCACCATGGCTCTAACTGTGTAGAGTTTGTATATTCTCCCTGTACTTGCGTGGGTTTCTTCCGGGTACTCCGGTTTCCTCCCACAATGCAAAAATATACTGGTAGGTCAATTGGCTCCCAACAAAATTAACCCTAGTGCAGGGCCGTCTTAACAGCAGTGTGGGCCCCTGGGCACAACAATGCACTGGTGCCCCTACCTATCCTCCAGCGGTAGGGGTTGGGGGTGCTATCAGTGGCAGCTTTGATGTCCCGCGGGCGGTAGGGGGTGCTCTATCTTCTGCTCAGCATGTAGGACATGGAGCAGTAATTTCTGTTAAATACTCCCTTACTGCACAGAGGTGGCGGAGGGAACACTAAACTGGATAAGAGGGCATTGTGCTGAATGAAAGGGCTCTGCCTGGTACATGACTTCCAGGGTGGTAGGGGGTTTTTAATACGCAGGGGAGGGGTGGATAGTGGAGTGGGCTTAATATTCACCATTTTCTGGTGGAAGGGCAGCTTGCTTGACTGCAGATATCTCCAGTTCCTGGAAATAGATTTCTTAGCTTTTAATCAGTGGCGGTTCTTGCCACGGGCAAGCGGTACTTTTGCCCGGGGCGCCGCCTTCTGGAGGGCGCCGGCGCCATCCGGAGGGCGCCGCACCAGGGCAAGATCCGCCACTGTGCCCCCCGCAGTGCCCTGCTGTGCCCCCCCGCTTTGAAGGGAACCAGACGCGTAGCGTCTAGTTTCCCTTCATTGAGAGGACCTTAGTTGTGCGGTGCGCGATGACGTCATCGCGCACCGCACAGCAACGGTCCTCTCCATGAAGGGAAACTAGACGCTACGGTCTAGTTTCCCTTCGTGTAGAGGACCTTTGCTGTGCGATGCGTGATGACGTCATCGCGCACCGCACAGCATAGTGGCACAGACACTAGGGGTCATAATTGACCTCTAGTGTCTATGCTGTTCTATGGGAGAGACGTAATAACGTCTCTCCCATAGATCGAAGAGAAGAGAGAGGGGAGAAGAGCGGTGCCGCCGGCGGAGGGGGTCTGGATCAGGAACGGGGATGGTAAGTATAATTTTTATTTATTTATTTATTTTCTTGCAGCGTCGTGACCAGCCACGCCCCCATATTTTGCCCGGGGCGCCACAAGTCTTAGAACCGGCCCTGCTTTGAATGGGATAAAAAATTAAAAACACTAAAGAGTCCAACCTTTCAGGAGGTGCTGGGGACATGGGGATCAGAGTTCAGGAGCCAGAGCAATCCACCGATGAAAATATAAAACTGCATAACAGGCGTGTGGAGCTGGAGCAGCAGGGACAAGCTGCTGGAAAGCTGATATCTCTGGTTCTGGGCATAGTAGAGACAAGTTGCCAGTGTCCACTAAAAGGGGAGAGTCACAGCTTTTGGAGTATACCCTCAAGAAATCTCTAAGTTAGACAGAACCCAAGATATCTGGCTGGGGAGAGCAATTAGCAGGCTTGGATGGGGACCACTGCTTTGAAGTCAGATATCTCCGGTTCCCCTGGCCCGATTTAAAAAAATCTGGTACCACTAGAAAGAGGGGACCCTCAGCTATCACCCTAGGGCCCTTATACTCCTGGGGCCCTTGGGCAAGTGCCCATTGAGCCCATACGAAAAGATGGCCCTGCCCTAGTGTGAATGTGTGTGTGTGAACATGTGATAGGGAATATAGGGGGTAATTCAGAGTTGATCACAGCAGCAAATTTGTTAGCAGTTGGGCAAAACCATGTGCACTGCGGGTGTGGCAGATGTAACATGTGCAGAGAGAGTTAGATTTGGGTGGGTTATATTGTTTCTGTGCATGGTAAATTCTGGCTGCTTTATTTTTACACTGCAATTTAGATTTCAGTTTGAACACACATATCTGCCCTCCCCCCCCCCCCCCTCCCCTGCAGTGCACATGGGCCGTCATTCCGAGTTGTTCGCTCGTTCTATTTCATCGTATCGCAGCGATTTTCCGCAAACTGCGCATGCGCAATGTTCGCACTGCGACTGCGCCAAGTAAATTTGCTAAGAAGTTTGGTATTTTACTCACGGCATTACGAGGTTTTTTCTTCGTTCTGGTGATCGTTGTGTGATTGACAGGAAGTGGGTGTTTCTGGGCGGAAACTGGCCGTTTTATGGGTGTGTGTGAAAAAACGCTGCAGTTTCTGGGAAAAACGCGGGAGTGGCTGGAGAAACGTGGGAGTGTCTGGGCGAATGCTGGGTGTGTTTGTGACATCAAACTAGGAACGAAACTGACTGAACTGATCGCAGTGGCAGAGTAAGTGTCGAGCTACTCAGAAACTGCTTAGAAATTTCTATTCGCAATTTTGAGAATCTTTCGTTCGCAATTCTGCTAAGCTAAGATTCACTCCCAGTAGGCGGCGGCTTAGCGTGTGCAATGCTGCTAAAAGCAGCTTGCGAGCGAACAACTCGGAATGAGGGCCATAGTTTTTCCCAACTGCTAACAAATTTGCTGCTGCGATCAACTCAGAATTAGGCCCATAGAGTGTAAGCTCAACTGAGGAAGGGACTGATGTGGCCAAATATTCTCTGTAAAGAGCTGCGGAATATGTGTGCGCTATACAAATAACTGGTAATAAAACAGAGTAATGTCTGGTGGCAGGTATACAATACAGACCCTTATAGATAGATGAACCCCGTTCTGCTGACAAATATATTACACCTTCTAACGGCTGATGTGTGTCTTGTGTGTGAGCCACATAACCTTAACTTAATCTTACATCAAATAAAGACACGGGGACAGTAAAATGGCATTAAAAGGTCAGCTATTTATTGAATGATCAACAAGTTACAGTAAAAACGATAGGATGGAAAGAAAGGACGGACGGTAATCAGCGAAGCCCAGCAATACACCAACTCAAACACAGAATATGCGCTGTATATGGGTACTTACAACAAAACACTGAGACTAACAACATAACAAATTACCCAATAAGGTGTAGTGTTGCCCTGGTGGTTCAGACTTCAGTCAAGGTGAATGTACCCCAAAAAAACCCAAATTAGCCACACCCGGACTGCCATTCCTTTCCGCAACAAGTAAATATCCGACGATCAGCCCAAATTAGATTAAGGGGAGGGAAAATTATTCACCAATATTATTTAACTAAATACATGTGACCTCAAACCTTAAATACCCTGTACTTTCACCCCACACCACGAAAACCGGCAGGCTCAAAACACACATGTGCCGCAAGCCCGCAATACAACCCCACCCCTAGCCTCATGATGTAACCCACGCCAGACATATTCTGCCTTCTGTTCTTCAATCCAGCAAAAGTGACAATATCTTTAGGTGGAGTGTTTTTAGGTAAAAACTTACCAGCCAGGTGCTTCAGTTGTATTGTCTTTTGTGTAACCGCCAAACTTTGGGCCTTATCCAGAGTCAATCAAAAAAGGACATGCAAATTACGATCCAATCGTGAAAGTCAAGCTGTGACTCCTTCCCCTTCGGTTGCAGCACCTTCCCTTGTCGTACCAGTCTGAGATGAGAATGGAGATGTGGTTACAGTGCACATTCGCAAAAAGTGTAAAATAACAGTACACAAAGCAATTGCATTACAGTGTATGTCTAGATAGAGAAGAAAATAAGTACCCAGGAGGTATGAGCCTGTAAAATGCAAATGGTAGCATATGCAAATATTTATTTATTTATTTTTATACATAGGGCCGGATGTAATAAATTCCAAATTCGTCGGCTGTGCGGGATGCCGCCCGAA
Organism: Pseudophryne corroboree; assembly: GCF_028390025.1. Taxonomy (NCBI): domain Eukaryota; kingdom Metazoa; phylum Chordata; class Amphibia; order Anura; family Myobatrachidae; genus Pseudophryne; species Pseudophryne corroboree. The sequence goes on from NC_086445.1 coordinate 68,835,820, forward strand.
TGCAGAGGTTTTTTTTATAGGGGCAATTATTTACAAGTCTAAACCGTGCCTTTTACACAACTGCCCCTTAAAAAAAATATCTGAGTTCATCCGGCATCCCGCACGGCCGCCAAACTCGGAGTTCAATACATACCGCATCGTACAAGGAAGGGGAGGGGTGTAAGCTGAAACCCCAGATGGACCAGCGCAGCTTTTCTTCAACATGTGAAATACCAGGGCAGGCAGAGTCCATCCATTTTTTATAATATATAATGCCTTGGTGAGAAAGTAGATTAGAAAGAATGTTAATAACACCATCCAAATGCAGGAGTTACAGTCAGCGGCGTGACTAAGGGGGGTCGAGCAGGGCACGTGCCCTGGGTGCCTTGGCAGGCCCAGCAGAGGGGGGCGCCGCCGGCGGCCAGGGCATCATGCCCACTTGCTCCCGCTACTGTTGCTCTGTCCCCGGGCCGTCCCCCATCCCGCTGCTATGTGAGGGGAAGACAACGCAGCGCCTCTCCTTCCCCTCAATGTGCTCAGTGTCTGGTCTCCGGTGGCGGCAGGGTGAGTCTCCTTGGTTTGATTAGTTAGCCAATCAGAGCTCGCGGACCGACTCCTGATTGGCTGCCGGTCCGCGAGCTCTGATTGGCTAACGAACCGGTGCCAAGATACCCACGGCTGGAAGCTGGAGACCGGACTTCATGGTGCATTGAGGGGCAGGAGAGGCGCTGTGCTCTCCTCCCCTCACATAGCAGATAGCAGCGGGCAGCGCAGCGGTGAGCGGGGTGGGGGGGGGGCAATGTCTATCTCTGTGGGGCAGTGTGTATCTGGCACTGTGTATCTGGCACTGTGTGGCAATGTGTATCTCTGTGGGGAAATGTGTATCTGGCACTGTGTGTCTCTGTGGGGAAATGTGTATCTGGCAATGTCTATCTGGCACTGTGGGGCAATGTGTATCTCTGTGGGGCAATGTGTATCTGGCACTGTGTGTCTCTGTGGGGAAATGTGTATCTGGCAATGTGTATCTGACACTGTGGGGCAATGTGTATCAGGCACTGTGGGGCTATGCATATCTCTGTGGGGCAATGTGTATCTGGCACTGTGGGGTAATATGTATCTGGCACTGTGGGGACATATATGTATCTGGCACTGTGGGGTAATATGTATCTGGCACTGTGGGGTAATATGTATCTGGCACTGTGGGGACATATATGTATCTAGCACTGTGGGGTAATATGTATCTGGCACTGTGGGGGCATATATGTATCTGGCACTGTGGGGTAATATGTATCTGGCACTGTGGGGGCATATATGTATGGCACTGTGGGGTAATATGTATCTGGCACTGTGGAGCAATGTGTAACTGGCACAGTGGTAATATGTATCTGGCACTGTGTGGTAATGTGTATCTGGTACTGTGTAAAAAGGGGACTCTGCCTGTGTACTGTGTAAAAAGGGGACTCTGCCTGTGTACTGTGTAAAAAGGGGACTCTGCCTGCGTACTGTGTAAAAAGGGGACTCTGCCTGTGTACTGTGTAAAAAGGGGACTCTGCCTGCGTACTGTATAAAAAGGGGACTCTGCCTGTGTACTGTGTAAAAAGGGGACTCTGCCTGTGTACTGTGTAAAAAGGGGACTCTACTGCCGTAATGTGCAAAAATTGAATGAAGGTGTGCTGAGAGACAACACAAGGGGGAGGATATAGTGTGCTGAGAAACGACACAAGGGGGAGGTGATAGTGTGCTGAGAGATGACACAAGGGGGAGGTGATAGTGTGCTGAGAGATGACGCACATACTTGATTTTGTGTTGTTTTTTTTCTTTTTCTTTTTTTTGGGGGGGGGGGGGGGGGCACTCTTCATCTTGCCCTGGGCTCCGAAAACCCTGGTCACGCCTCTGGTTACAGCACTTCCATTGGGAAGCCATCCACCTCCGTCCCCAGATCAGCGTCACAAGATGAACCAGAGGAATCCAAAATGCATCCGAGTTAATAAGTGAGCAGGGTCAAAATCATCTAATATATATACAATCTCCTAGCGCTTGTAAAGTAAATTGTTCTGCTCGTTTTTATATTATGATTATAGCTGCTCCCAAAAATGGTACTGCTGGAATACCAACACTTTTGTAAATATAGAGACAAGACTAATTACATCAAGACCCCACAGCAAGTAATAATAATTCTGAATTAAAACGAACACTGTCACTACGGACGAATACATTATTAGAGACACGGATGAGAGAGTTATTTATTCAGTTATATGTCTACTTTTTTAATATATAAATTGTATATTATTGATTTTTAATAAATTACATATTTCTTTGATTATAGCGCTTCCTGATATATTTATTATATCTTGTCTCAAAATCATGTAGCCATCCAGAAATATAGACATCCAGGCTCAGAGATAGAATTGTGCATTTCCCTGTCGAGTGGGCTTAGCTGAGGAAAGGAAATCACTCCCTCCATGTGCATAAATCTAAGCCTTCTTATATGCCACTTTATTTCATAAAGGTTTAGGAAGACTAAATCATTTATATTTCTCTAACGTCCTAAGTGGATGCTGGGACTCCGTAAGGACCATGGGGAATAGCGGCTCCGCAGGAGACTGGGCACAACTAAGAAAGCTTTAGGACTAACTGGTGTGCACTGGCTCCTCCCACTATGACCCTCCTCCAGATTTCTGTGCCCGGCTGAGCTGGATGCACACTAGGGGCTCTCCTGAGCTCCTAGAGAGAAAGTATATTTTAGGTTTTTTATTTTACAGTGAGATCTGCTGGCAACAGACTCACTGCAGCGAGGGACTAAGGGGAGAAGAAGCGAACCTACCTAACTGGTGGTAGCTTGGGCTTCTTAGGCTACTGGACACCATTAGCTCCAGAGGGATCGACCGCATGGAACCGGCCATTGATGTTCGGTCCCGGAGCCGCGCCGCCGGCCCCCTTACAGAGCCAGAAGCAAGAAGAGTCCGGAAAATCGGCGGCAGATGACATCAGTCTTCACCAAGGTAGCGCACAGCACTGCAGCTGTGCGCCATTGCTCCTCATACACACTTCACACTCCGGTCACTGAGGGTGCAGGGCGCTGGGGGGGGGCACCCTGAGCAGCAATAAAAACACCTTGGCTGGCAAATATATCACAATACATAGCCCCAGAGGCTATATATGTGATAAATACCCCTGCCAGAATTCATTAAAAAGCGGGAGAAAAGTCAGCCGAAAAAGGGGCGGAGCTATCTCCCTCAGCACACTGGCGCCATTTCTCCCTCACAGCTCCGCTGGAAGGAAGCTCCCTGGCTCTCCCCTGCAGTCTACACTACAGAAAGGGTAAAAAAGAGAGGGGGGGCACTAAATTTAGGCGCAATATACATATAGCAGCTATAAGGGGATATAATTTAGTTAATCCCTGTATTATATAGCGCTCTGGTGTGTGCTGGCATACTCTCTCTCTGTCTCCCCAAAGGGCTTTGTGGGGTCCTGTCTCCTGTAAGAGCATTCCCTGTGTGTGTGCGGTGTGTCGGTACGGCTGTGTCGACATGTTTGATGAGGAGACTTATGTGGAGGCGGAGCAAATGCCTGTAAATGTGTTGTCACCCCCTGCGGGGCAGACAACTGAGTGGATGGACTTGTGGAAGGAATTACGTGAAAGTGTCGACTCCTTACATAAAAAATTTGATGACATGCCAAATGTGGGACAGCCGGCTTCTCAGCTCGTGCCTGCCCAGACGTCTCAAAGGCCATCAGGGGCTCTAAAACGCCCGCTACCTCAGATGGCAGACACAGATGTCGACACGGATACTGTTACCAGTGTCGACGACGAAGAGACTAATGTTATGTCCAGTAGGGCCACTCGTTACATGATTGAGGCAATGAAAAATGTTTTACACATTTCTGATGTGACCCCAGGTACCACAAAAAAGGGTATTATGTTTGGAGAGAAAAAACTCCCAGTAGTTTTTCCCCCTTCTGAAGAATTAAATGAAGTGTGTGAAGTAGCGTGGGCTTGCCCAGATAAAAAATTGGTAATTTCTAAAAAGTTACTAATGGCGTACCCTTTCCCGCCAGAGGATAGGTCACGTTGGGAAACACCCCCTAAGGTGGATAAAGCGCTTACACGCTTATCAAAAAAGGTGGCACTACCGTCTCCGGATACGGCCGCCCTGAAGGAGCCTGCTGATAGAAAGCAGGAGGCTCTCCTGAAGGCTATATATACACACACTGGTATTATACTGAGACCAGCTATTGCTTCAGCATGGATGTGCAGTGCTGCTGCTGCATGGTCAGATTCCCTGTCAGAAAACATTGACACCCTAGACAGGGACACTATATTGCTGAACGTAGAGCATATTAAAGACGCTGTTTTATACATGAGAGATGCACAGAGGGATATTTGCCGGCTGGCATCTAGAATAAGTGCACTGTCCATTTCTGCCAGGAGAGGGTTATGGACTCGGCAGTGGACAGGTGATGCAGATTCTAAAAGGCACATGGAAGTTTTGCCTTATAAGGGTGAGGAGTTGTTCGGGGATGGTCTTTCAGACCTAGTGTCCACAGCAACGGCTGGGAAGTCAGCATTTTTACCACATGTCCCCTCACAACTAGAGATGAGCGGGTTCGGTTCCTCGGAATCCGAACCCGCCCGAACTTCAGCCTTTTATGCACGGGTCCGAGCAGACTCGGATCCTCCCGCCTTGCTCGGTTAACCCGAGCGCGCCTGAACGTCATCATCCCGCTGTCGGATTCTCGCGAGACTCGGATTCTATATAAGGAGCCGCGCGTCGCCGCCATTTTCACACGTGCATTGAGATTGATAGGGAGAGGACGTGGCTGACGTCCTCTCCGTTTAGAATAGATTAGAGAGACACTTGATTTACTAATTTTGGGGAGCATTAGGAGTACTCAGTACAGTGCAGAGTTTTGCTGATAGTGACCACCAGTTTTATTTATAATCCGTTCTCTGCCTGAAAAAAAACTACACACAGTCACATACCATATCTGTGCTCAGCCTCAGTGTGCTGCATGATATATCATCTATGTATATCTGACTGTGCTGAGTGCTCACTGCTCACACAGCTGAATTGTGGGGGAGACTGGGGTGCAGTTATAGCAGGAGTACAGTGCACACTTTTGCTGCCAGTGACCACCAGTATATTGTCTGCCTGAAAAAGTTAAACACTCCTGTGGTGTTTTTTTTTTTTTTATTCTATAGTATAAACGCATTCTCCTGACAGTGTCCAGCAGGTCCGTCATTCATTATATTATATAAATATTTACCTACAGTAGTGTTATATATTTTTTTTTCATCTCTATCATCTTTATCATCTCTATATTAGCAGACGCAGTACGGTAGTCCACGGCTGTGGCTATCTCTGTGTCGTCAGTGCTCGTCCATAATTGTATACCTACCTACCTGTGGTGGGTTTTTTTTTCTATCTTCTTCATACTAGTAGTTTAGGAGTCTGCTGACAGTGTCCACCAGGTCCGTCATTATAATCCTACAGTAGTAATATATTTAGTATATTATCTATACTAGCAGATGCAGTACAGTAGTCCACGGCTGTGGCTATCTCTGTGTCATCAGTGCTCGTCCATAATTGTATACCTACCTACCTGTGGTGGGGTTTTTTTTTCTATCTTCTTCATACTAGTAGTTTAGGAGTCTGCTGACAGTGTCCACCAGGTCCGTCATTATAATCCTACAGTAGTAATATATTTAGTATATTATCTATACTAGCAGACGCAGTACGGTAGTCCACGGCTGTGGCTATCTCTGTGTCGTCAGTGCTCGTCCATAATTGTATACCTACCTGTGGTGGGGGTTTTTTTTCTATCTTCTTCATACTAGTAGTTTAGGAGTCTGCTGACAGTGTCCACCAGGTCCGTCATTATATTATATATCTACTGTAGTAATATATTTAGTATATTATCTATACTAGCAGACGCAGTACGGTAGGCCACGGCTGTACCTACCTCTGTGTCATCACTCGTCCATAATTGTATACCTACCTACCTGTGGTGGGTTTTTTTTTTCTATCTTCTTCATACTAGTAGTTTAGCAGTCTGCTGACAGTGTCCACCAGGTCCGTCATTATATTATATATACCTACAGTAGTTATATATATATTTTTTTTATATCATTAATTATCATCTCTATACTAGCAGACGCAGTACGGTAGTCCACGGCTGTAGCTACCTCTGTGTCGTCAGTCACTCGTCATCCATAAGTATACTAGTATCCATCCATCTCCATTGTTTACCTGAGGTGCCTTTTAGTTGTGCCTATTAAAATATGGAGAACAAAAATGTTGAGGTTCCAAAAATAGGGAAAGATCAAGATCCACTTCCACCTCGTGCTGAAGCTGCTGCCACTGGTCATGGCCGAGACGATGAAATGCCATCAACGTCGTCTGCCAAGGCCGATGCCCAATGTCATAGTACAGAGCATGTAAAATCCAAAACACAAAAGATCAGTAAAAAAAGGACTCAAAAATCTAAATTAAAATCGTCGGAGGAGTAGCGTAAACTTGCCAATATGCCATTTACCACACGGAGTGGCAAGGAACGGCTGAGGCCCTGGCCTATGTTCATGGCTAGTGGTTCAGCTTCACATGAGGATGGAAGCACTCAGCCTCTTGCTAGAAAAATGAAAAGACTTAAACTGGCAAAAGCACAGCAAAGAACTGTGCGTTCTTCGAAATCACAAATCCACAAGGAGAGTCCAATTGTGTCGGTTGCGATGCCTGACCTTCCCAACACTGGACGTGAAGAGCATGCGCCTTCCACCATTTGCACGCCCCCTGCAAGTGCTAGAAGGAGCACCCGCAGTCCAGTTCCTGATAGTCAGATTGAAGATGTCAGTGTTGAAGTACACCAGGATGAGGAGGATATGGGTGTTGCTGGCGCTGGGGAGGAAATTGACAAGGAGGATTCTGATGGTGAGGTGGTTTGTTTAAGTCAGGCACCCGGGGAGACACCTGTTGTCCGTGGGAGGAATATGGCCATTGACATGCCTGGTGAAAATACCAAAAAAATCAGCTCTTCGGTGTGGAAGTATTTCAACAGAAATGCGGACAACAGGTGTCAAGCCGTGTGTTGCCTTTGTCAAGCTGTAATAAGTAGGGGTAAGGACGTTAACCACCTCGGAACATCCTCCCTTATACGTCACCTGCAGCGCATTCATCATAAGTCAGTGACAAGTTCAAAAACTTTGGGCGACAGCGGAAGTAGTCCACTGACCAGTAAATCCCTTCCTCAAGTAACCAAGCTCACGCAAACCACCCCACCAACTCCCTCAGTGTCATTTCCCTCCTTCCCCAGGAATGCCAATAGTCCTGCAGGCCATGTCACTGGCAATTCTGACAAGTCCTCTCCTGCCTGGGATTCTTCCGATGCATCCTTGAGTGTAACGCCTACTGCTGCTGGCGCTGCTGTTGTTGCTGCTGGGAGTCGATGGTCATCCCAGAGGGGAAGTCGTAAGACCACTTTTACTACTTCCACCAAGCAATTGACTGTCCAACAGTCCTTTGCGAGGAAGATGAAATATCACAGCAGTCATCCTGCTGCAAAGCGGATAACTGAGGCCTTGGCATCCTGGGCGGTGAGAAACGTGGTTCCGGTATCCATCATTACTTCAGAGCCAACTATAGACTTGATTGAGGTACTGTGTCCCAGGTACCAAATACCATCTAGGTTCCATTTCTCTAGGCAGGCGATACCGAAAATGTACACAGACCTCAGAAAAATACTCACCAGTGTCCTAAATAATGCAGTTGTACCCAATGTCCACTTAACCACGGACATGTGGACAAGTGGAGCAGGGCAGACTCAGGACTATATGACTGTGACAGCCCACTGGGTAGATGTATTGACTCCCGCCGCAAGAACAGCAGCGGCGGCACCAGTAGCAGCATCTCGCAAACGCCAACTCTTTCCTAGGCAGGCTACGCTTTGTATCACCGCTTTCCAGAATACGCACACAGCTGAAAACCTCTTACGGCAACTGAGGAAGATATTCGCAGAATGGCTTACCCCAATTGGACTCTCCTGTGGATTTGTGGCATCGGACAACGCCAGCAATATTGTGCGTGCATTATATCTGGGCAAATTCCAGCACGTCCCATGTTTTGCACATACCTTGAATTTGGTGGTGCAGAATTATTTAAAAAACGAGAGGGGCGTGCAAGAGATGCTGTCGGTGGCCAGAAGAATTGCGGGACACTTTCGGCGTACAGGCACCACGTACAGAATACTGGAGCAACACCAAAAACGCCTGAACCTGCCCTGCCATCATCTGAAGCAAGAAGTGGTAACGAGGTGGAATTCAACCCTCTATATGCTTCAGAGGATGGAGGAGCAGCAAAAGGCCATTCAAGCCTATACATCTGGCCACGATATAGGCAAAGGAGGTGGAATGCACCTGTCTCAAGCGCAGTGGAGAATGATTTCAACGTTGTGCAAGGTTCTGCAACCTTTTGAACTTGCCACACGTGAAGTCAGTTCAGACACTGCCAGCCTGAGTCAGGTCATTCCCCTCATCAGGCTTTTGCAGAAGAAGCTGGAGACATTGAAGGAAGAGCTAAGACATAGCTTAATTCGCTTAACCAGGATTCACGGGTGGTCAATCTGTTGAAATCAGAGCACTACATTTTGGCCACCGTGCTCGATCCTAGATTTAAAACCTACGTTGGATCTCTCTTTCCGGCAGACACAAGTCTGCAGGGGTTCAAAGACCTGCTGGTGGGAAAATTATCAAGTTAAGTGGAACTTGATCGGTCAACAGCTCCTCCTTCACATTCTCCCGCAATTGGGGGTGCGAGGAAAAGGCTCAGAATTCCGAGCCCACCCGCTGGCGGTGATGCAGGGCAGTCTGGAGCGACTGCTGATGCTGACATCTGCTCCGGACTGAAGGACCTGCCAACGATTACGGACATGTCGTCTACTGGCACTGCATATGATTCTCTCTCCATTGAAAGAATGGTGGAGGATTATATGAGTGACCGCATCCAAGTAGGCACGTCAGACAGTCCGTACGTATACTGGCAGGAAAAAGAGGCAATTTGGAGGCCCTTGCAGAAACTGGCTTTATTCTACCTAAGTTGCCCTCCCACAAGTGTGTACTCCGAAAGAGTGTTTAGTGCCGCCGCTCACCTTGTCAGCAATCGGCGTACGAGGTTACTTCCAGAAAATGTGGAGAAGATGATGTTCATTAAAATGAATTATAATCAATTCCTCCGTGGAGACACTGACCAGCAGCAATTGCCTCCAGAAAGTACACAGGGAGCTGAGATGGTGGATTCCAGTGGGGACGAATTGATAATCTGTGAGGAGGGGGAGCTACCTCATTGCGCCTCTTTTTTTTCTTCTTTGCGTCATGTGCTGTTTGGGGAGTATTTTTTGGAAGGGCCATCCTGCGTGACACTGCAGTGCCACTCCTAGATGGGCCAGGTGTTTGTGTCGGCCACTTGGGTCGCTGAGCTTAGTCACACAGCTACCTCATTGCGCCTCTTTTTTTTCTTCTTTGCGTCATGTGCTGTTTGGGGAGTGTTTTTTGGAAGGGCCATCCTGCGTGACACTGCAGTGCCACTCCTAGATGGGCCAGGTGTTTGTGTCGGCCACTAGGGTCGCTTAGCTTACTCACACAGCTACCTCAATGCGCCTCTTTTTTTTCTTCTTTGCGTCATGTGCTGTTTGGGGAGTATTTTTTGGAAGGGCCATCCTGCGTGACACTGCAGTGCCACTCCTAGATGGGCCAGGTGTTTGTGTCGGCCACTTGGGTCGCTGAGCTTAGTCACACAGCTACCTCATTGCGCCTCTTTTTTTTCTTCTTTGCGTCATGTGCTGTTTGGGGAGTGTTTTTTGGAAGGGCCATCCTGCGTGACACTGCAGTGCCACTCCTAGATGGGCCAGGTGTTTGTGTCGGCCACTTGGGTCGCTTAGCTTAGCCATCCAGCGACCTCGGTGCAAATTTTAGGACTAAAAATAATATTGTGAGGTGTGAGGTGTTCAGAATAGACTGAAAATGAGTGGAAATTATGGTTATTGAGGTTAATAATACTTTGGGATCAAAATGACCCCCAAATTCTATGATTTAAGCTGTTTTTTAGGGTTTTTTTAAAAAACACCCGAATCCAAAACACACCCGAATCCGACAAAAAAAATTCGGTGAGGTTTTGCCAAAACGCGTTCGAACCCAAAACACGGCCGCGGAACCGAACCCAAAACCAAAACACAAAACCCGAAAAATTTCCAGTGCACATCTCTACTCACAACCAAAGAAAGTACCGTATTATCAGGTACAGTCCTTTCGTCCCCAAAAGAGCAGGCGGGGTAGAGGCACGTCCTTTCTGCCCATAGGCAGAGGTAGGGGAAAAAAGCTGCAGCATACAGCCAGTTCCCAGGAACAAAAGTCCTCCCCCGCTTCTTCTTCTAAGTCCGCCGCATGACGCTGGGGCTCAACAGGCGGAGCCAGGTACAGTGGGGGCCCGTCTCAAAAACTTCAGCAATCAGTGGGCTCGCTCACAAGTAGATCCCTGGATCCTTCAAGTGGTATCTCAGGGGTACAGGCTGGAATTCGAGACATTTCCCCCCCGCCGTTTCCTCAAATCTGCCTTGCCAACAACTACCTCAGGCAGGGAGGCTGTGATAGAGGCAATTCACAAGCTGTATTCCCATCAGGTGATAGTCATGGTGCCCCTACTTCAACAAGGACGGGGTTACTATTCCACAATGTTTTTGGTACCGAAACCGGACGGTTCGGTGAGACCCATTTTAAATTTGAAATCCTTGAACACATATATAAAAAAATTCAAGTTCAAGATGGAATCGCTCAGGGCGGTTATTGCAAGCCTGGAAGAGGGGGATTACATGGTATCACTGGACATCAAGGATGCTTACCTGCATGTCCCCATTTACCATCCTCACCAGGAGTACCTCAGAATTGTGGTACAGGATTGTCATTACCAATTCCAGACGCTGCCGTTCGGCCTGTCCACGGCACAGAGGAAATTTACCAAGGTAATGGCCGAAATGATGATACTCCTTCGAAAAAAGGGAGTTTTAATTATCCCATACTTGGACGATCTCCTGATAAAGGCGAGGTCCAGAGAGCTGTTGTTGGTCGGGGTAGCACTATCTCGGGAAGTGCTACAACAGCATGGCTGGATTCTAAACATTCCAAAGTCACAGCTGGTTCCTGCGACACGTCTACTGTTCCTGGGGATGATTCTGGACACAGTCCAGAAAAAAGTGTTTCTCCCAGAAAAGCCAAGGAGCTGTCATCTCTAGTCAGAGGCCTCCTGAAACCAAAACAGGTGTCGGTGCGTCACTGCACGCGAGTCCTGGGAAAGATGGTAGCTTCCTACGAAGCAATTCCATTCGGCAGGTTCCATGCCAGAACTTTTCAGTGGGACCTGTTGGACCAATGGTCCGGATCGCATCTTCAAATGCATCGGCTGATAACCCTGTCTCCAAGGACCAGGGTGTCTCTGCTGTGGTAGCTGCAGAGTGCTCATCTCAGAGAGGGCCGCAGATTCGGCATACAGGACTGGGTCCTGGTGACCACGGATGCCAGCCTTCGAGCCTGGGGGGCAGTCACACAGGGAAGAAACTTCCAAGGACTATGGTCAAGTCAGGAGACTTCCCTACACATAAATGTTCTGGAACTAAGGGCCATTTACAATGCCCTAAGTCAGGCAAAACCCCTGCTTCAAAACCAGCCGGTACTGATCCAGTCAGACAACATCACGGCGGTCGCCCATGTAAACCGACAGGGCGGCACGAGAAGCAGGACGGCGATGGCAGAAGCCACAAGGATTCTCCGATGGGCGGAAAATCACGTGTTAGCACTGTCAGCAGTGTTCATTCCGGGAGTGGACAACTGGGAAGCAGACTTCCTCAGCAGGCACGACCTCCACCCGGGAGAGTGGGGACTTCATCCAGAAGTCTTCCAAATGATTGTAAACCGTTGGGAAAGGCCACAGGTGGACATGATGGCGTCCTGCCTAAACAAAAAGCTAGAAAAGTATTGCGCCAGGTCAAGAGATCCGCAGGCGATAGCTGTGGACGCTCTAGTGACACCGTGGGTGGGTGTTTATGTGTTCCCTCCTCTTCCTCTCATACCAAAGGTACTGAGGATAATAAGGAGAAGAGGAGTAAGAACCATACTCATTGTTCCGGATTGGCCAAGAAGGGCTTGGTACCCGGAACTTCAAGAAATGATCTCAGAGGACCCATGGCCTCTGCCGCTCAGACAGGACCTGCTACAGCAGGGGCCCTGTCTGTTCCAAGACTTACCGCGGCTGCGTTTGACGGCATGGCGGTTGAACACCGGATCCTGAAGGAAAAGGGCATTCCGGAGGAAGTCATTCCTACGCTGATTAAAGCTAGGAAAGAAGTAACCGCAAACCATTATCACCGCATATATGGCGGAAATATGTTGCGTGGTGTGAGGCCAGGAAGGCCCCAACGGAAGAATTTCAGCTGGGTCGTTTCCTGCACTTTATACAGTCAGGGGTGACTATGGGCCTAAAATTGGGTTCCATTAAGGTCCAGATTTCGGCTCTGTCGATTTTCTTCCAGAGAGAACTGGCTTCCCTACCTGAAGTTCAAACGTTTGTTAAGGGAGTGCTGCATATCCAGCCCCCTTTTGTGCCTCCAGTGGCACCTTGGGATCTCAACATGGTGTTGAATTTCCTAAAGTCACATTGGTTTGAGCCACTTAAGACCGTGGATTTGAAATATCTCACGTGGAAAGTGGTCATGTTGTTGGCCTTGGCTTCGGCCAGGCGTGTATCAGAATTGGCGGCTTTGTCATGTAAAAGCCCTTATCTGATTTTCCATATGGATAGGGCAGAATTGAGGACTCGTCCCCAGTTTCTCCCTAAGGTGGTATCAGCTTTTCACTTGAACCAACCTATTGTTGTGCCTGCGGCTACTAGGGACTTGGAGGACTCCAAGTTACTGGACGTAGTCAGGGCCTTGAAAATGTATGTTTCCAGGACGGCTGGAGTCAGTAAGACTGACTCGCTATTTATCTTGTATGCACCCAACAAACTGGGTGCTCCTGCTTCGAAGCAGACTATTGCTCGCTGGATTTGTAGCTCAATTCAGCTTGCGCATTCTGCGGCTGGACTGCCGCAGCCTAAATCTGTAAAAGCCCATTCCACGAGGAAGGTGGGCTCTTCTTGGGCGGCTGCCCGATGGTTCTCGGCTTTACAACTTTGCCGAGCTGCTACTTGGTCAGGGGCAAACACGTTTGCTAAATTCTACAAATTTGATACCCTGGCTGAGGAGGACCTTGAGTTCTCTCATTCAGTGCTGCAGAGTCATCCGCACTCTCCCGCCCGTTTGGGAGCTTTGGTATAATCCCCATGGTCCTTACGGAGTCCCAGCATCCACTTAGGACGTTAGAGAAAATAAGATTTTACTCACCGGTAAATCTATTTCTCGTAGTCCGTAGTGGATGCTGGGCGCCCGTCCCAAGTGCGGACTGTCTGCAATGCTTGTATATAGTTATTGTTAACTAAAGGGTTATTGTTGAGCCATCTGTTGAGAGGCTCTGTTATGTTCATACTGTTAACTGGGTATAATATCACGAGTTATACGGTGTGATTGGTGTGGCTGGTATGAGTCTTACCCGGGATTCAAAATCCTTCCTTATTGTGTCAGCTCTTCCGGGCACAGTATCCTAACTGAGGTCTGGAGGAGGGTCATAGTGGGAGGAGCCAGTGCACACCAGTTAGTCCTAAAGCTTTCTTAGTTGTGCCCAGTCTCCTGCGGAGCCGCTATTCCCCATGGTCCTTACGGAGTCCCAGCATCCACTACGGACTACGAGAAATAGATTTACCGGTGAGTAAAATCTTATTATTTTTTTATATATTTTTTTTCTGTTTATAATAATATTTATAATAACTAATAATACAATATGGTAGTCACTATTCCTTGAATACTGTATGTCAACTACATAGGCAGATAGTGAAAACATGACATCATTTACAATCATAATGGGTAAAAGGCACAATAATTTGCCCTGGCGGGGCCCTGCCTATTCCGTCAGTCCTGGGTCCGCAATTTCTGATGGCAGCCCTGGATATGAGACTTGGAGGTACAGTATCTATCTCCTGGAAGGGGGCAGCAATACTAGAAGTAGCCTCATGGAATTTTGTAATGTGGTCCAGACAAGACTCTAGTTGGTTACAACGGTCATCAAAGTACGGGTGAGAATTTTGCTAAATTCTTTTACCAGATGAGCTTTAAAAGTAACATCCACAAACCTAGGCAGAGACTGCCATAGTCGGCTGAAGGGAAGAGAGTGACAAAGGGGGAGAGCCAGTGTCAGACAAGGTGTCAGACAAAACAGCAACCATGATACCTTAATAGTATGGGATATATGACTCTGTTGATCAGAAATTGCTGGTCCGAGAAGATCAAGTCTGTTATAAAGGCGCACAACTGTGGTGCTGGCGGGGAGGGGGACCAGCTGACCACAAACAGAGGGGTTCTGGGACAAGTCCAAACAGCAGGACCCTCAGCAAAGGAAGTGCCACTGGAGGATCAGCCTCTCACCGGAACGCTCTGACGATCAGCAGCGCTTCAGGAGCGTCACCTCAGGTATTCCAGTGGAGCACCTGCAGAGTTAGCTTGCAGATAGTGTAGTCAGAAGCAGGGAACACCGGGCAATGCACAGTTCAGCTGAAGCCAGCTCGCCGCTTGCAGATAACAAAGGTCAACAAATCAAGTTTGACTTCCTGAGAGAGTCCAGCTCAGCCTCAGACCCCTCCAAAATTAATCCAATCCAGGAAAGTCCACAACAGTCTTGACAGTGTTGTACGAGAAGGAGAGCTGCGATCCAGAACCGCTGCCACCCCCCCAGACCCAGGAAACCGGTGTAAAAAGAGACCAGGTCCAGGAGAGATGTCCGGCATAACGGTTAAGCATGATATCTGCAGAACAGGTGTATAAGCGCTGTAGACTGTCTTGCAACCAGGCAGCATCTGCAGTCTCTGATGCAGAGGAAGACAGACAAAACAGGGATGTCAATCACAACAGAAGAAGCTTTCAACTTCTCCCAACTTCTCGCGCCCAAGATGGCTAGTGGAGGTTATATATGCCTGTACCTTGCAGGCTCGATTCCGGCGGAAAAATGGGAACGCCAGCCCCAGTATAGGAACAAACCTCTCCTTGAAGTAGTGGCACTGCAACTATCAACTTGGAAGGGGAAATACAGTAAAATATCCCTCATTTTAGGTCAGTTAAGAAGTTGAAGTCCAGATGCCAGATAAATGCGGTCACGTTTGGTGCCGCACCCCAGGATTGTTTTTTTTAATGGCAATATTTGTACAGGCTTCCCCATCCCCAATTAAGTATAAAGCATTATTTATTTGTGTAAAATGAGAGTGTATTGCAATGCTGAATCACTTTAAAACACTGTTGCATCAATTATAGAGATTTACATGGGTGCGATTTCATCATTTGTAACCAATCGCATGCAGTCATCACTATCAACACGCAGTCCGATCCCCACCAGAGGGGAATGTCTCTAATTTCTCACCAGTCGTTTTAGTCGCACTCTGCAATTGCCTGTCCACACAACCCCCTTACAGTACTTTGACTGCACGCCCACTGCGATTACACTCACACCCACTACCAGCGACTCAATGCCAATTCCAGCCCCAGTCTTAGGGCCTAATTCAGACTGGATTGCTGCAGCGGTAGCGATCGCAGTCTGAATCCTTATGTGGAGTGCACTTGGGGGCGGGCCGTGATGGCTGCGTGACGTCACACGCAGCCGCTGCGACTCGGGACACGGCGACTAGCTGCCTGTAAGTGCGCAGGAGCTGCGCTGGCAGGGAGCTACTCAGCAGGTGCAAAAGCATTGACGCTGTGCGATGCTTTTGTACCTGTGTGTGTGTGTGGGGGAGGGGGGGCCTGATTGTGGGGCGGACTAGCCCTGTGCTGGGTATCCCCCTGCATGTCAGAGAAACTGATCGTAGATGTGCTAAATTTAACACATCTATGATCAGATCTGAGTTACCCCCTTAGTTCATTATTTGCACACTGTCTGAAGTTGCGTTTGACATTGAAAGAAGATTGTGAAACTTCACACATGTGCAACGTGAGACCAAATCATTTGCAAATACAATTAAGTTTGACTCTGAATAAGGTGCGTTATAATGTGTGACTGACTAGCGGCATAGTATACATGCTATTCAGTTGGAGTTTAGTGCCTCACTTTAACCCCGGCCTGGCATTGGGGGTCATTCCGAGTTGATCACACGTAGCAACTTTTTGCTGCTCGTGTTATCAACTTGACGCCGCCTATGGGGGAGTGTATTTTAGCATAGCAGGGATGCGATCGCTTGTGCAGTCCTGCTATGCTAAAAAAGTTTCCTGCAAAACAAGACCAGGGTCAGACCTACTTACCCAGTGCGACGGATCCAGCGACGAAGGTCCCGTGATTAATGTCAGACATCCGCCCTCCAAACGCCTGTATCCATCTGCGTTCGCCTCACCGCGCCTTGAAAACGGTCAGTTGATGCCCCGGAATGCCTCCCGCCTGTCAGTCTTCATGTGATCGCCGCTGCGATCACTTTCTGCACTGGTGGCACCGCTGCACGGCGACGATCGTCGCCTGGCAACGACGCGCGTGTGCATTGCGGGCGCCGCGCAGCCGCAGTCCCGTTTGCACCGCAGCGAAGAACGGGTCGGAATGACCCCCATTGTTCATTACAGATTATTCCTTGATGAAGCCTGGGTGCAAAGTCTTTGGATTGACTTCCTGTTGTTGAACTTCCTGTTCCTTGCTCTTGGCCCCTGTATTTTTTTTATTTTTTATTATAATTTTGTATTAGAAATTCTATAATTTCTCTCACTAGTGTGGTACCTTGGCGTAGTTTGGTTGGGCTGGCCTGGGGGTGTCCCATACCCTGGACTTGAACCTTCAGAGTGTTAGGGTCCTACCCAATGAACGTGGTGGGTAGTGTCGAAGTAAAAAAATATTACATCAAGAGAACATACAAACTACACACATTTAAGTCGCTATACTTGCAAATACGCGCAGCGAGCACAGAAAAATATGGTAACACACGCATTTACATGGACATGCCACAGAGATGGATTCGACACTTATTTCATACAGTACATAATTATAATAATATCAAGCGCCAGACATCATGATGATTTAGAATTGTATATGTAATGAAGTGGTGTCATGTATGTGTATTATTTGAACTGAACCAGATAGACCTGTCATGTTTACTATTGAAGCAACCAGCTTAATGTGTAGATTAATTTGATACTTGTTATTAAGTTGTAGTACATTGCAAGTTTTGCAACACGGAATTATGATTACATGTATAAAAGCTAAAATCACTTTGTTAGAACAATGAATGTTACAGTGGACAGGGAACTCAGGCCAGCCCTTTGGATGTCTTCAAGGCTGAGTCTGATTACCATATACAAAGAGAATAGTGACTCACCATGAACCCCTCCCCCAGAAACTAGATAATACTCTGCTGACCACACAGGAGGTTACTTGCTTTTTGGTCTCAGAGGATGATGAACTTGCTGCCAGTTCAGTTCCTGGTTTGGTCTCAGAGGAAGATGGAGTCCCAACATTACTTTACAGAGAAAGAGATATATAAGATACAGTGAGGGAATGGTATTGTATCGCTGGCATGTAACTGTATGTAACTTTATGTATTAACTGCTTACTGTATGAGTTGTAACTATAGGTATAAAATAATAATAATAATTTTATTTATATAACGCTCTTTCTCCAATAGGACTCAAGGCGCTTAACAGATACATAGCATAATATAGTACAGAAAATAATGAAGTACATTTTCATAAAATACAGAAGCATGAAGATACTAAAATGGACATTATGGAAATACTTGAGTAAACAGAAAAGTCTTGAGTCTACTTTTGAAGGATTCTATAGTTGGGGCCTCTCACACTGTGCGGGGAAGTGAGTTCCATAGAGTTGGAGCCGCATGACTAAAAGCTCGACCCCCAGATGAATTACGGTAGATTCTAGGTACTGCTAAAAGTCCTTCATCTACAGATCGCAGTAATTGAGTGGGGCAGTATGGGTTCAGAAGCTGTTTCAGGTACCTTGGGCCTTGGTCATGTAATGCTTTGAAACTCAGTAAGCCAATCTTGAAGATGATTCGCCATCGTACAGGCAGCCAGTGAAGGGAGTAGAGGATGGGTGTTATGTGGCTAGAACGGGGCTGGTTGGTTAATAGCCTGGCAGCTGTGTTTTGCACCAGCTGTAAGCGCTGCAATTCTTTTGCTGGTAGACCAAGGTAGAGGGCATTACAGTAGTCTAATCGAGATGATACAAATGCATGTATGACTTTTGGCATATCATCTGAGGGAATTAAGTGCTTGATTCTGGCTATGTTCCCCAGGTGAAAGAATGAGGATTTGATTGTGGCTGATATCTGATGTTTAAGTGTCAAGCCACCATCCAGGACAACGCCAAGATTCCGCACATGATCACTGGTCTGTAATTCTGAATCCCCGAGTGTAAATCCAGTTGGTTGGCTATGCTGCAGTCTTGTCCTTTGATGTTGCGGTCGTATCATAAGGACCTCTGTTTTATCCGGGTTCAGTCGCAGCCAACTGGCGCTCATCCACTCCTGTAGTTCAGCTAGACAGCCATTTAGGGTTGCTATTGGGTTATCAGTGCCCGGAGCAAAGGACAAGTATAGTTGTGTATCATCTGCATAGCAGTGGTAGACCAGGCCATGGCGCCTGATTATTTCGCCCAATGGGAGCATGTATACTGCAAAAAGCATGGGG
Source organism: Pseudophryne corroboree (assembly GCF_028390025.1). Classification (NCBI taxonomy): domain Eukaryota; kingdom Metazoa; phylum Chordata; class Amphibia; order Anura; family Myobatrachidae; genus Pseudophryne; species Pseudophryne corroboree. The sequence goes on from NC_086445.1 coordinate 68,854,597, forward strand.
ATAGTATAGAACCTTGTTGGACACCACATGGCAATGGCACTGGTGGTGATGAGTATAATCCAGATGATACTCTCTGTGACCTGCCTGTGAGAAATGATTTGAACCAGCTTAGGACTGTGCCATCCAGACCACAGAAATGTATCAGTCGCTCAATCAGAAGCCCATGGTCCACGGTATCAAATGCTGCCGAGAGATCCAGAAGGATTAATATTGAACAGTCACCTCTGTCTTTTGCCATCAGAAGATCATTTAACACACACACCAGGGCTGTTTCAGTGCTATGTCTTCTCCTGAATCCTGATTGAAATGGATCATAAATATCATGGGTTGTCAGGCGGGTTTCCAGTTGATTTGCAACGACTTTCTCAATAACCTTTCCTAGGAAAGGAAGGTTTGATACCGGTCTGTAGTTGGTCATGCAGTCGGGATCTAAATTAGGTTTTTTAAGAAGCGGTCTAACAATTGCTTCCTTTAGGGGTCCAGCAAAAATGCCTGTCTGCAAAGAGCATTGAACAATTTTTGTAAAGACAGGACCAATTATATCCATACAACCTATTAGAAGCTTGGTTGAGGCTGGGTCCAGATCACAGGTGGTGGGACGCAAAATCCGAGCAATTTCAGCAGTGTCCTTTACATCCACTGGATCAAAGCTGGTCCATGAAGGCAGGTAGCTTATATTGGCAGGCTTTGTAGTTTGGCACTCCTTTGATGGCACTGTGGAGATTCCAGCCCGGATGGTGGATATTTTATCTGCAAAGAAGTTTGCAAACTCGTTGCATCTTGCCTGGGAGAGGGTCTCATCAGTCTGCAGGCATGCTGGCTTGCAAAGCATCTCCACTGTGCGGAAAAGTTGAGCTGGCCTATTGTTTGCTGCTGTGATCTCATTTGACAGGAACTGTGCTTTCTTACGAGTGATTGTCGATTGATATTCTTCGTTATGCTTTATTAGTTTTATTTTGTCATCCACTAGGTTAGTCTTCCTCCATCGTCTTTCCAGTCTACGCCCCCTTTTCTTGAGCTGACTAACACTGTTGTCGAACCATGGAGCTTGACGTTGTGGTTTGCGAGGTCTTAAACGCACAGGGGTGATAATATCAATTGCAGCCATAACATCCCTATTATAATAACGGACTAGGGAACAGGGATCTTCACAGGCACCCAGTATAGCAGAGAGATCCAGATTTGCTGCAAGAGCCTGGGGAGTCATACCCCTCGTTGGACGATACCTGGTCAACTCCACGGGCAGAGATCTTAATTGAGGGTCAGATGGAGTATAGGGTAGAGAAGGGTCGTGGCGCCAAACCAATATGAGCTGCAACCTGCTGGTCAGATAGGCTAACCCCGTGGCCAAGTGTGTAAGTGGCAGAAAAAAGTTTAGACCAGATGGTGTGCGCTAATTGGTGAAAAAAATGTAGAATAGTACTTCCCTTATAGAGCTTCTAGGCGTGGGTTTTACCGCATATTCATATCACATTGATCCATATGTGGGAGAAAAATGAACATATATAGTGTAATACGTTTAAAATAGAAGGTTTTAATACAGAAACAATGACGGATAAGGTAAAAAATAATAATAATGATATAGGCTCCAAATTTTTGGTAATGAATGGAAAATTACCAGAGAGCAGAATAATACAGGTGTTTAAAAGTTAGCCTTAAAATTCATGTTGACTGCTTGATACTGATAATATTATAAGTCCAGGAGTCAAGTAAAGGTGGAGGTTTACCAGAATGGATGAAGTGAGTGCACATAAGATGTTGCCCAGGGGAGATAACGGCTCCGGAACCAGTACTCCAACGTCCACAACGCTTCGTCTGTCTGGTAAAGCTTCCTGTGATTTGCTTGTCATACAGTGCCGACGCGTTTCGGGATACCTCCCTTCATCAAGGCTGCAACTGAGAACCAGAGGGAGTAGTGGTCTGACCAGATGACTGGGTTTATTTTTAGGTCAGTGACTTCTAATCCAATCTGAAAGACAAGGTTGAGAGTGTGACCACTTTTATGTGTGGCAGAGGGAATGACCTGTGTGAAGCCCAGACCATTCATTGTGCACAGGAGGTCTTGGCCAAGGCGTGAGAGCTCATCATCCACCCATGCATTGAAATCCTCGAGGATGAGCCATCTTTGATGTTCCAGAACCAGGCCAGCAACAGTGTCTGCAATTTCTTGTAGAAATATCTTTCCATCTCCAGGTGGCCGGTAAATGAGAAGTACTCTGAAACCTAATCCTGTCGAACTCCGGGCAGCAATGCACTCAAATGAGCGAGTAGTTTCAATAGGGTGGACCCTAAGTTTAAGTTCTTTTTTGAAGCAGATAGCCACCCCGCCACCCCTGCGGTCCAGTCTTGGGTTGTGGATGACAGAGTAGTTTGTTTGTACTGCAGCCTCCAATATAGGTGCTGCATTTTCATCTAGCCAGGTCTCTGTAATACAGGCTAGATCTGCAGATTCAATAAGGTCAGCAATTGTTGCAATTATACTGTACTTTGTAATATATATTGAATCCATATCCTTTTTAATAACAAATATATACATCAATGAGCTTTGGAACTCAGATAATGTGTGGGTGTATTGTTTTCTCTTATGGGATGCAGTGTTGTGCGATGTACAGCGCACATTTATGGGATATGGTAATAAGATGTGCAGGCATTTACAATATATATTAGAGCGGGCATTTTAAATATTTGTGAGAAATCAATTTAGCATTCTTAGTAGTTCCATACGTTTGGCCAAAATTATGCAAAGAATCTCACTTTTACTTGATGTTAAATTGCTAAATTTCTTACAATTCTGATTAGTGATGTTTGAAGAGTGCGCCTTCTTTTTTTCTGTGTGCAGCACTACAAGTTTTAGCATGGGGGCACCTTTCATAATGTACAGTCAGGGTGTACAGTCTAGCCCCCCTCTATCAATTCTATGATTTGCCTGTTCTGATTTTGACTGTTTGACTGCTCTTTGACTTCCTGGCTGTCTAATAGCTTAGTAACCATGACTGTAAACATCGATAACACTGCACACATAACTATAAAATGACATTTATGGGAAACATCTCAATTCTATCTCTGTGAAAGGTTTCATACATCTCCCCCTTAGTCTGTCTCATCTATATTTTTATGTAAACTGCTGCACGCTCTTTGCAGTTTTCTTGCACTTGCTTTACTTGCCCGTGAAGCTGACGCACTGAGAGCCCCGTAGATCCTGATCTTGCTTATCTGCATCCTTCTTTTGCCCATCTCAACAAAAAAGAGGTTTAGCTTTGCAGTATGGCATATGAATATGAGCTGGAAGGAGAAGAGATTACATATATAAGAAGATGGTCTAGATCAGTGGTTCTCAACCGCGGTCCTCAAGTACCCCCAACAGTTCATGTTTTCCAGGTCTCCTCACAGGATCGCAAGTGAAATAATTTGCTCCACCTGTGGGTCTTTTAAAATGTGTCAGTGAGTAATGAATACACCTGTCCAACTGCTAGGTGACCTGGAAAACATGAACTGTTAGGGGTACTTGAGAACCACTGGTCTAGATGTCCAGTATACAAAGCTTCCCTGAAGATCATTTTTGTGCAGTCATTTACTAAAATGTAGGGGCGTAACAAGGTCAGAAGAGCACATTGTGAGCTCCTGTAGGGCGGATTGGCGTTGCCCCTGACCTGCAGCAGCCGCACCCAATCTACTGTATGTCGATAGTTCCTTCGCTGTCACCATGTCTACACGCTGATACAATATAATGCAGAGTAAATGGTATTTTACATACGTATATGATTTAGTGTGGATGAGGCAAATGGTTTCTATCCCTCAGCTATTATTTACCTATTAGCATGTACTATGCTGTGCTGTTTATTTGCACTAAATAGGCCTTTTAAAACACATTCAGGTGACTAATGAGTGAATGGTAATAACCCGGCAGCAGTAAACTTGCTATTACTTTAGATGTATGTAGTATCAGCACCCACGGGCCTTCCATCACTCGGAGAATGTGTCATTTATCCTTTTCACAGCAGCTGCATAAACCTATTGCTGAGACTGAGAGGTTCGGCACATGTGTTTTGGATTACACCGCTCCTGTCATTTGTCACCGGTTCCATCTCTGTGCCCAAGCAGCATCACCAGCTGCCAAAGTGAGACTGAGAAGCTGCCTCTGTATAAACCCTATATATCACTACTTTACGCTATACGGTCTATTGAATCATGGGCCAAGTATTGATTTTAATTGACAATGACCAAGATCGGAGCACATTGCATTGCAACAACTGAATGCAAGAAGAGTCAGTTCAAAGAAATAGCACATACAGTATGTATACAATATATATAATTTATACCAGTATGACGGACTCGGCATATGCTGCGCCACCTCAGTCTCTGCCCCTGCTTACTCCTCCCCCTCTCTTGCTGGCCCAACCTTCTCTACTGTCCTCCCTCCCCCTGCTATATAGCATCTTTGTCGCCCCCCTGTGATGTTAGTGTATTAGAATGCTTAATATTTGTAGACACTCCCCTACTAACATGTGTAAGTCTGAATCTTCAGTGATGGTCCCTAGGACCAGGGGGATGCTGGGAAGTGGGTGGTCCAGTGTGCAGTGTGCCTGTAGTTGGTGAAGGAATAAAGCAGCACAGCAGTGAACTCACATGTCTCTGTGTCCTGATGACTGGATTTACAAACATATAAACAAAACACCCCCCCCCCCCCCTCCACTCCCCCACTCCCATTCTTACCATGGCCGCCGGTCTTCCTCTCCTAAGTCTGACCCAACTCCCTCACTACTTTGATTATGGAACACCTCATGGTATGTAAGAAAATGGTAGTCATGCCATCTTAATGTTCACAGTACATGGGCAGCTGTGTAATGGGTTGGAGATTCTGCATTGCCAATGCCATGTCTGTCACCAGGGCAGTCGAGAGCCGGGCTGGGCCTAGGTACTTTTCAAGGGGCGTGGCCTAATCACAGGAGGTGTGGTCATGTACCCTTAGAAAAAATACTGAAAAAAATTGTATTTTAAGCACCTCTATGGCCACACTGTAGCCCAGTACACAGCAGAGTGTGCTGGGCTGAGGAGAAGAGCTGCTGCAGCTGCTGATGCCAGGTAAGGGGGAGGAGGCCTGGGCCCCTCCATCAGACCTGGGCAAGGGTAATTTGTACCCTCCCCCCCCCCTCTCTCTTGACACCACTGTCTGTCACAAGGGGAACTAAGATTGGTGGTACTGCCAAGAATTCTACTTTGCCGATTCCTAGTTATAGAATCCAAGCTCCTGTCCTGCCAGACTGTCCAGACTTCTCCAACCTTCATTCTTTGAGGGGCTTCCTCAAAACCCACTTCTTTGCTGTGTAGCCTACCCTCACTGATATTACTCCCTAGCTGTTATATTGTAATTATTGAAAGTGAAGTGTGCTACTGCGCAGACTCCATGTTGCTACTCCTCCAGGGAAGCTTCATTCCCTGTACTAAGATGACCACAGAGGCTACTACTGAGCATGCGCAGAGCCATCTTGGGACTGTGAGAGTGCCACAGTGGATGACAGTAGTCTTGATTACCTACCGTTATAGACGCTGTTCCAGCATCCTGCACTATTATTCAGTACCTACATACAGTACACTCACCGACTGGTGATCTGTATGACACCCCACTCAACTAAAGCTCCACTCCATCTACCAGCGTGTATAACAGTGAGTACGGTTGTACCTTCCTTATCTTCACGGGACTGTTCGTAGTTGTAAGGCTTCCACTGGTATGTACAGAAACTCTGCTACCTTCTCAAGCCTGTACACACATATTTATAATAATAATAGGTACTGTAGTCTCCTTATCAGTCAATGCAACCCTTGTCTTATGCAATGACTACTTGAAGATCATTTTTGGCCTTAAACTAGTTCAGTCCTATAGTGCAAGTGCTGTTGCTGATCATTGATGATGATGACGGCGATGATGATGATATCAGCAGGTTACGGCTCTACATACTATGTTGCTGGTTTGTTGGAAATATTGACTTGGTTCATAGGATCAATACTCCTAGTGCGGTTGTCTTTGATCTCCCAACCTGGGACAAAGCAAACTTGATCAGCTGGGATAAAGGCTAGGAAATAATTTCTTTATTGAGTAAAACATATAATAGCCATGCTTAGGAAAGAAACAGTATGAGCCCTGTAGTTGGGGCACCTGGATGGTTTTGTTTCCCTCTTTGGGAAGGACAGTTGTGTATGTGTCAAGCTACAGTAATTAAAGGCCTGTAAATGTAAAGACCAACTGGCTGCATAGTAATTGGTGGTGTAAGTGTTGTACTTGGACTTTGCTTCATTGAGTTTAATCTGCAAATGAAGAAGAAAAATGTAAACTATCCCTTTAGTGTTTTACCTTGGGTTTAATGGTTGGGTACAGGATCCCGGCAGTGAGGATGCTGACAGATAGAATACCGACAGCGGCATTCCGACGGTAAGAATCCCGACACTTTTTAGAAGGAAAGCTAACCCTACCCCTTACCCTCCCCCTAACCATCCCAACCCGCAGCCTGCCCCTAACCCTCCCCTCCTGAAGCCTAACCCTAATCCTCCCCCTAGTGTCTAACCCTAACCTCCCCTCTCTCACAGCCTAACCCTAACATCCCCACCATACTTATGATCGAGATTCTGGTGCCGGGATTTATTTAATGCACACAAACTCTGAAGTGGTTTGCATATTTACCCATTCACACCAATCCCTGCCCCGGGATATTTTTGGTGTTGCTCGGGGATAATATACAAACTCCATGGTAGGGTCAGCGGTGCAAGTATGCGAGTACGCTCGGGTACGGAGTACCCTTAAGAATTTGGCAGCGGGTACGCAGTACCACCTGTCACACTTTGCCATTACCACAATTATAATGTGTCACAAAGCAACAAGACCATGGTGCTTGTCAGCATGACGGCTCCTCCCACTTTGTCAGGGTTACTGGGAGTGCAACAGTGACTGTATTTTCCTATATAATGGAGGCATTACTATATATTGGTATTAAATTGGGGGCATTTCTATAAATTTCTATTATACTGGAGGCATTACTTATATTTTTAGCCTTGCCACCAGATAAAAAAAAAAGGGGGCTCTCGTGTGGCTACGCCGATAGTGTCATGTAACCACTCCCACTAGCAGCATGTGGCCACACCCCTCACAACTCATGGTCACACCCATTTTTCGGCACTCAGTACCACTAAGAAAATATTTCTACTTGCACCACTGGGTAGGACCATGTGCTGTGAGGCAGTAATGCTAACTATTACACCGTTCATGCGGCCACGGATGGTGTTAATTCTGACTCCATGAAAATGTTGCCATGGAGCCCCCCCTAGTTACGCCCCTGGTGCTATTCCAGGCACCACAAAAGCCATAGGAAGGTGCCGTGGGACAAAGATGCTGCTGCCATCCGTTACTAGCCATTAGTATACTGTATATCACATGCTTGCGTACTCTAGTTCACAGTTAATGGAAGACACTCAGTCATCTCTCAAGTACTTTATGCTTTGTATAATTATTATTGAATACAACTATGACTTTATTTTATTTTAATCCACAAGAGTTCAGGTCAGGTTTCTCTTTTTCTTTTGAATTACACTTCACAAGTATCACTGCACAGCATAAAACAAGCAGACGCTGAACAGACAGCCATTTCAAAAGGAGATATAATTCTCAGCAGCCGCCGTTAAACATTATAAAGAGATATATGAACATAACAAAATGACTGAAGCGGAAAAGCACAGTTTTGCATGAATCTATCACAGCCCATAATTCACCCTAGTTTAATCATAATAGAGAAAAGTTCCTTTGTAGAAAAAAAAATATCTTGTTTTAGAAATCCCGGCAGTTTCACAGAGGCCTTTATTTGTCATCTCTGAGTGTTAACGAAACAGGCATTTATTTTCCTCGTTGTGTTTTATAAAACAGATCAAAGACTTTGGGCTAGATGCATCATCGCTTAGAAAGTGATAAAATGGAGAGTGATAAAGTACCAGCCAATCAGGTCCTAACTTTCATGTCACAGGCTGTGTTTGAAAAATGGCAGTTAGGAGCTGATTGGCTGTCACTTTTCCACTCTCCATTTTATCACTTTCCAAGCGATGGTGCATCTGGCCCTTTATGTTTGATCATTCACGTTCTGTGGTTTCAGTCGCTGACTAAAATAAAAGTGGGAATGTAGTTATAATCTAGGCTGTGGCAGCAGAGAGTTAGGGTGCGCACACACTAGGTGATAATGCGTAAGATCTGGCCTATATCGGCTGGTTCAGAAAGTTATCTTCTAGTGTGTACAGATGATATATCGCACGGTGTCGGGCAATAACGCAGACGAGGACCATGCAGTCGATTGCAGCATGATTGGCCCCAGACATCGGCAAGTGTGGCCCCAGACATCGGCAAGTGTACCGTATATGCACTTGCCAATGCCGGGTCCCGTCGTAAACGATGTTGCATCGATCGCACATCATTCTGGTGTGTACGCATCTTTAGGGTTGGACTGTGGGAGGGGAGGGTTAGAGGTAGACACAAGTGGGGGGGTTAGGCTTATAGGATGGGAGGTTTGGGGTAGGCACACGGAGGAGGATTAGGCACTAGGGGGAGGGTTAGGCTATGGGAGGAGAGGTTAGGGGTAGGCACTAGAGGGAAGGTTATGGTTAGGCACTGGGTGAAGTGTTAGGCTATGCAGGGCTGACAAGAGAAATCCTGGGCCCTGGTACAACAACTTCCTGCCCCCACTCCGGAGGGGGTGTGACTACAGCATGCTGGGGGCATCGTCACACCTTTTTGGTGGCATGTCTAGCACATGAGCAGCACCCACTCACAGGAGCATGGCATGGCTCCCAGACAGGGCAGTAGGGAGCCTGGCTGGGCCCAGGTACTTTTCAGGTAGGGTGCCCTAATGGCCATGCACCCTTAGAAAAAAAAAATACAGAAAAATTGTATTTTAAGCGCTTCCCTGGTCACACTGCAGCCCAGCATATAGCAGCGTGTGCTGGGCTGAGAAGAAAAGCTGCAGCTGCTGCTTCCAGGTACAGGGGTGGACCTTGGCCCTCACTGGACCCCTCCATCAGACCTGGGCCCAGGTAATTTTTACCCTTCCCCCCCCCCTCTCTCAGCGCCACTGAGGCTATGGTAGGGTATGGTTGCGCAATATGGTTGATAGGGTATGGTTGCGCAATAAGGGGATGGTTAGGGTTAGGCTATGGGAGGCGAGGTTAGGGTTAGGTACTAAGAGGAGGGTTTGGCTATGGGAGGGGAGGTTACAGTTGCACACTAGGGGGAGGGTTAGGCTATGGGAGGCGACGTTAGGGTTAGGTACTAAGAGGAGGGTTTGGCTATGGGAGGGGAGGTTACAGTTGCGCACTAGGGGGAGGATTAGGTTATGTTAGGCGAAGTTACAGTTGTGCACTAGGGTGAGGGTTAGGTTGTGGGAGGATTAGGCAGTAGGGGGAGGGATAGGGTATGGGAGCGGAGGTTAAGGTTGCACAATAAGGGGAAGATTAGGGTTAGGATATGGGAGGGATAGGGTTAGGCTATGGGAGGCAAGCTTAGGGTTGGGCACTAGTGGAAGGGTTGAGGTTAGGGTGTGGGAGGGTAAGTCACTAGGTGGAGGGTTAGTCTATGGGAGGCAAGGTTAGGGTTAGGTACTAAGGGGAGGGTTTGGCTATGGGAGGGGAGGTTAAAGTTGCACACTAGGGGGAGGGTTAGGGTTAGGCTGTGGGAGGGTTAGGCAATAGGGGGAGGGATAGGATATGGGAGCGGAGGTTAAGGTTGCACAATAAGGGGAGATTAGAGTTAAACTATGGGAGGGGAGGGTTAGGGGTAGGCTATGGGAGGCAAGGTTAGGGTTGGGCACCAGTAGAAGGGTTGAGGTTAGGCTGTGGGAGGGTTAGTCACTAGGTGGAGGGTTAGGCTATGGCAGGAGAGGTTAGGGTTGGGCACTAGGGGTAGATTCTCCACCAGAGGTGCTGTAGGATCCACCCAAAGTCATTAGGATATCACCACCATTAGTCCTGGAAGATACAGCTGGAGCCGTTGGACCCACCATGCCAGTCACCACTAGACCACCAGGGATGTTTTCTCAACATTCTACTCCTGACGATATTTCATCAGTGTCGACATAATGAATGTGTACGTGGTCAATGTAGACAAGCCAAGCATGTTGACACGCTGCATGTCAACATGAAGACCAAGTACACATTCTCATGTCGAAATTATGAATGTCAACATAATAAATAACGACAAAATATACCACAGCCATAAAAGTGATCTAAACATTAGGACATTGATAAAAATGAGTTTGTAGGCAACACTAGTGCATGCTGTATACAGTATATACCTAAGCAAACTTATATGTACCGGTAAATTATATAAAAATGATATTCTAACCAAAAAGTCAGCAAAAGTATTAACAGAGCTGGGTAGAGCTTAATAAAAAAGAATAATGATATTCCATAATGTGGGACGGGTAAAATCATTTTTGATTTGTAAAGTAGAAAACATGGTGAAACGTCTGTCATCTAAATTATATTTTTGTTTGATTTTAATATGCACGACGGAGATATTATTTAATCCCAAAATTAAAAAAGTCTTTGTATAAGGAATATAATTTCTAAATATGTTTCATAGTATATAATGTCATTACATTCTTAACAAATGAATTATTATCATTTGTAAGAATTAACAGTTTTGCAGAAACAGCTGAAATATTGTTCCAAGAATGTAAAATCATGATAGTAGTCCAGTCTCCCTGCCAAATTCTATACAGAATATGGATGGTCAGGGCCGCAGAGACATCTCACAGGCCCTGGTGGTAGAGTGGGGGCATGGCCAAACACAGACATGGCCACATCTATTACCAAAAAACAAGAAAGTTGTGTGTACCGTGAGGGAACGTTGCTCTGCCTCCATGGCTGCTCTGTTCTTCAGACAGCATTACCCAATAGATGCCTAAGGGCTTCTTTTCGTGCTTCTTTGCACTGATAGGGATCCAACCGGATCCCTCCCTGTGTCCCCTGCGGTGTGTGAATCATGGGAGAGCTGTCCTTCGCTTAAATCTTCATTCATATAGCGTTAATAGATGCTGATATGCATGCTATCATTGGTGCGATACATCACATTCAAAATGTGATGCTTGATGCAGGCAGCCTGCCCAAAGTGAGACAAATAACCTTTACTATATGCCTATGCAGGTAAAGGGACTCTCTCTTAACCTTTCTTTCAGCAGACAGTGGGGAAATGTCCTTAGCAACCAATCAGATTCTAGCTACCATATTATAGACTGTGGTAGATAAATAATAGCTAGAATCTGATTAGTTGCTGTGGGAAACAGCCACACTTATCCTCCACAGTGTGTTGTCAAATACAAGGGGGGTGGAGGTGGAAGGGGGGGGGGGGTCGCGCTGACAATTGCCTGTCACTAAACAGTCACATGCATTGCAGTGGAGCGCTGTACCCCGTAATATTTATCTTTACAGATACAGTAGTGATAGAGTTATTTTGGAAAAAGTTTACCAGAAGGCAGCACGAAAGTATGTACAGCAAATCGGGTTGGGTATGCATGAACCGGCGGTCAGGAGCCCGCCAGTCACCATACTGGCGCCAGGATCCCAGCATCGAGATGGCTGGCTGTGAGCGCAACAAGCCCCTTGCGGGCTCTGTGGCTCGCAGTGCTCTCCACAGGTTCTATTCCCACTCTGTGGGTGTCCTGTACACCCACGAGTGGGAATAGTCCCTGCTAGTCAGCATGCCGACTGTCGAGATTCTAAGGGGCGGGATGTAGGGGGAGGTATTGTGACCGGCGGTCTAAGCTAATTATGACAGTTTACACCAGTAAATTCCTGGACACGGCAGCCTGCTTGCATCCTAAAGTTATCCTTCATTTATCACATTTCTGTGATTGTGTATTCGGTTGACCATATTTTAAACACAAATAAGGGTATGCACATGGGCGTAAAGATAGTGGGTGCAAGGGGTGCCGATGCACAGCCTGAATTTATGACATTATATTATCAGTGAGAGGAGTGTAGTGGATGTTATAATGGTAAGGGGGCACTGTAATGTGGCACAAAGTGACCTGGAGGGCACTGTAATGTGACATCAGTGCCGTAACTAGGTGTATGCAGAAGGTGCATTGCCCACAGCGCACTTGCCCTGTGGGCGCACCTTCTACATACACCCCAAGTGCCCGCATATCCCTCCCACTGACCGCCGCCCTCCCGCTCCCCTTTACCTGCCGCCCGCAGCCCCATGCTCCGCCAGCTGGAGCCTCTGCCGCTGATCGCTGTGTATAGCCAGTGGAAGCGATGGACAGTTTATCCCCCTTGTGCTGCTGTGCTCCCGAGTCCCGCAGCCCACCCCCTCTCTGTCTGTGAAGTGTACAGTGTTCTGTACAGGAGCCAGCAAAAGCGCATCAAGAACGCAAACATCACGTAAATGCCTATACATACACTACACTACACTATATTACACTACACTTCACTACACTACACTATATTACACTATACTTCACTCCAGTACACTATACTATACTATACTACACTATATTACACTACAGTACACTCAACTACACTACACTATATTACACTACAGTACACTCCACTATACTACAGTACACTCCACTATACTACAGTACACTAAACTACACTAATCCCTAAGATTAGGGGGGGGGGGGGGAGGTAAAATGCTCTGTCTGCTGTAATGTGTAAAAGGGGGAATCTACCTGCCGTAATGTGTAAAAGGGGACTGTACCTGTCGTAATGCCTGCCGTATTGTGTGAAAGGGGACTCTACCTGTCGTAATGTGTAAAAGATGGAATCTACCTGCCGTAATGTGTAAAAGGGGGACTGTACCTGCCGTACTGTGTAAAAGGGGACTCTACCTGCCGTAATGCCTGCCGTATTGTGTGAAAGGGAAGTCTACCTGGTGTAATGTGTAAAAGGGGTAATCTACCTGCCGTAATGTAAAAAAGGGTCTCTGACTGCCGTACTGTGTGAAAGGGGACTCTACCTGCCAAAATGTGTAAAAGGGGACACTACCAGCCGTACTGTGCAAAAGGGGACTCTACCAGCCATACTGTGTAAAAGGGGACTCTACCAGCCGTACTGTGTAAAAGGGGACACTACCAGCCGTACTGTGTAAAAGGGGACTCTACCAGCCGTACTGTGTAAAAGGGGACTCTACCAGCCGCACTGTGTAAAAGGGGACTCTACCAGCCTAAATGTGTAAAAGGGGACTCTACCAGTTGTACTGTGTAAAAGGGGACTCTACCAGCCTAAATGTGTAAAAGGGGACCCTACCAGCCGTAATGTGTAAAATGGTGCTCTGCCTGCCGTAATGTGTGTACGTGGCGCTACAGTGTGGCACAAATTGAATAATGGAGACTACTGTGCAGCACACCCCTATATTTTTGGCGCGTGCTGGCCCTATGTTGAATATGATGCAGGGGGGGGGGGGGGGCATTGCTGTTTCTTGCACACAGTGCTAAAATGTCTAGTTACGGCACTGTGTGGCATAATCTGATCTGCTCATTGTAATGTGAAGAGCATTGTAATGTTACATAATATGAACTGGGGCACTGTAATGTGGCATAATTTGAACTTGAGGGCACTGTATGTCATAATATGAATTGGGGGTACATTTGTGGCCTAGTGTGTACTGGCATCCCTGCATTGTGGCATCATGTATTGTAAACTAGAGACCTATGATGGTTCATAAAATAAACCAGGGCATTACTATGGGGCATAATATTAAATAGGGCTCTACTATGGTTCAGAAAATGAGATAGGTCACCACTATATGGCATAAGATTACTGCAGAGAAGTGTCTCTCAAGAAGCATTGGGGCAGGGGCCCCTTCTATACAGTATGTTGCTATGGGGCCCACAAAGTTCTGTTACGCCCCTGGGTATGTACTCTGGGCACCACTTAAACGACGACATGACTGTGTTGTACTTGGGATGTGAGATCGGAGAACATAAATAATATAATAACTGCATTTTTGTAGTAGGCCAATATAAATAATAATAGCTTATCTGAGTGAGAAATGGCAAAGGAACTAAATAAGTTCAATAAGTTCTTTGAAATGTAAAACATAAGAATCAGTAAATTCTCCAAAAGAGAGAAATGATGCAAAATGATACTAAATGACAGAGAATCCACAGTCTTAAGAAAAATAAACTTTATTACATCTGCTGGGACGGAGAGAACGCAAAGCACGAAAGCCAAGTTAAATAGGAACTAGAAAATGGGTTTGTTCAGTGTGTGTTATTATCTGGAGGGGAATGCTCTATGGCGTTTTAGAGATTTGCTAAAGTGTAATTTGGCAGTCAGGAGGCTGAGGAGAGGAAAGCCCTTTTAGTGTTGGCATTGAAAGCTATGGCAAGATATATTTGCCATGGATTTTGCACGTAGACGTGTCAATGTAGTAAAGTTTTACGAATGAAAAACAAAAAATGACCTTAACGGGGAAATAGGGTAATAAAGGAGCCAATCATCCACTTAGTAGCACCCAGGCTTTGTGTTAAGAAGTAAATGAAAAATTAAATAGCTCTCCCTTTTGCAGACTGTTTATTATTTTGTTCCAGATTAGAATACCAGGGATTAAGTTAGGTTTGACTAATTTTGAAACCACGAGGACTGGCGACCATATAATTTCCTGGCTGTCAGAGCCAGTGGCCCCGGGAGGAAGGGTTGTCCAATGCCCTCTTGCCCTTCCCCTCCCCCCACCATTGTCTGACTCCGCACCACCCCCAGCCCTTGGTCTTCTTACAATGCTTCCTTCTTGCTATAATAACGTTTTGGCTCCAGGGAGGGCATGTAGTGGGTAAACAGCTTCACCCCTTCTCAGCACCCTCACTGGCACCCCACCACACCCAGTGGCGCACCCAGGGGGGGTTTCCGAGCACCCAGAAACCCCCCTCCACTAAAAAAAAATTATATATATATATATATATATTTTTTTTTTTAGCTGCATGAGTATTATTAATGGCTGTCTAGCGTCCTCTGCAGCCTGCTGTCTTCCTGGTGGCACTTGTAAGTGCAATAAAAGTATACTTTATTTTAATTATAGTACATATATATCCACGTGCATACATATATACACGACATGTATATACATACATACATACATACATATAAACACACACACACACATATGATATATATATATATATATACATGTGTATATATATGTGTACTGTATGTGTGTGTACATATATATATATATATATATATGTATGCATGTTTAATATGCTATGTATATGTGTATATGTATGTGTGTGTATGTATATATATATGTAGATATATGTGTATATATATATATATATATATATATATATATATATACACACACAGACACACTAGTTTTACGGACCCAGCATATACTGGGTCAACTCAGTCCCCACCCCCGTGATTGGCTCCACCCAGTTCTGGAAAAAAAAACCATGCAAATCCTGCGTTTGCCACTGACACCCCTGGCAGTCTTCTATGGCAAATGCTTCCATTGCCCCCAGGAGTTCCGCCACTGGTCAGATCTTCCAGTAACTGTGGCTGCTTTCTTTTAATAGTGAAGATTGGAGAAAGAGGGTAGGTCTATAAATAAGCAAGGTCGTCAAGTAGTGGACAATGCTTTTAGGTTAAAAATTGTATTAAAAAATATTATTAATGGCAAAACAGGCCAGATTAAAGAAGAACAGACTGTAAATATGGAAGCTTAGGTTGACATTCTAAGGTGCATCTACTATAAATATCGGACAGGTAAACCATCTGTAAAATGTCTTTGATTTAGTATTAAGTGCGTACGTACAGTAGTAATCTCTGCTGTCTTTTTTCATTTTCCTCAACAGTATATCAATAAGTTCCGTACAGCTGTTCTCGTCGTGCAAGTTATTCGCAACCTCATCAAAATTTATAGGTACGTTTTTTATAATCTATTAAGATTTAAAGGCTGCATTAGTAATAATTATTACAGCCAATTACATTGTCATGCAAAATTATTGCAATCTAACATAGCATATTTTAAGACTAATGATAAAAACATGTCTGTACATATTAAACATTTACTCAATAGTTCTGTCTTGGTGGTCTTACAATGAGCCCGAATTTCCCTTACTGCTTTGATTTTCCAAATTGTCAGATTTCTTTTCTTTTCTTATTTTCTTCTGCTAAAGTCAAGGGTTTTTTTTTTTTTTATATTAAACTAACATATCAATCTTGAATGTACAGAGTTTGTCAATGGCTCATTTGTTTCAATTAGATTTTTACATGAAGGGAACACGCTGAAAACCCAATTGAAGCAAATGAGCTAGTAATATAAATGTGAATGCTCTGTACCATTTGCATTCTCTACCCAAATGTATGTGATATAAATCAGTCGCAGGTGAGCCACATATTCCCAATTGCCCTATGGTCCTGTGATCAGAACCTTAGTTATTATTCGCTAGTGGGTTGGGAGGCGTTGGAGCGTTGACGCTGTGGAGGCAGGTGTCTCCATAGAGTCCTTAATAAAAAATAGGATTTATAAAAAAAAACAACCTGGTGCACCGAGAGGGTCTGTTTGGCATGATGGAAGCCACACTGTATAAAAACACAGCTGTATATGTAGGGGAAAATTTACCAAGGTGGGAGTCTCATAGAATGGGTGATATTGTTGGCAGCAACCAATCAGATTCTACGTAACATTTATCTAGCTGCTTCTAGAAGATAATAGATAGAATCTGATTGGTTACTATGAGCAACATCACCAGTTCTAAAAAAAAAAACTCCCACCTTAGTAAATCTACCCCATAGAGTCTCTGAGGTGCTCTTGCATTGTGCACCAGCATAACACTGTACCCCAAAGCAATTACTGGTCATTTATGAATGCTTAGTCTGGTCCCTTAGGCATACCTCCCAACATTTCTAAACTGTTGAGCAGGACAACTGCGCGGCGAAGCTGCGCCGCGCCCGGAAAGGTGACTTTGTGGGAGTGCTGCGCTCACAAACCACGTCCCCCATTTTTGTCACTTAGGGGGCATGCCCAGTGCTCTGTGAGCTGCTGGCATGCCCTCTCTCCCTCTGTCTCTCGTCAATAGACGCTGTGCGTATGTGCACAGTGTCTATCCACTGCTGAGCAGAGCGGTGAGTGACAGGAGCCTCCCAACTAAACCCCCCCCCCCCCGCAGGACACTGCAGTCTGCGGGTGGGACAGCGGTATAGTCCCAAAAAACTGGGACTGCCCTGCGAAAATCGGGACAGTTGGGAGGTATTGCCTTAGGCCATAATGGAATAGCGACCTTTACTCTCAGCGATTAGAAACTTCTGCCTTCATCTTCAACTAGGGAGGCCAATCCTGGGCCATTTTTTCAATCCCGGGGATCAGGATTGAAAAATGGTCAATCTTGGGATTCCCGGGATTGGCTTTCAACTGTGTCCGGCCATCCCCCATGCCCCCCCCCCCTCCCCTCCCCACCTGCCCCGCAGACATAAAAAAATGTACAAACCTGCACAGCCGGGTAGCGGGTGAAAAGGAAGCGGCGGGTGAGTGCAGGGGAGCCGCCGGGTGAGTGCAGGGGGAGTCGGGAGGAGGCGGCGGGTGAGTGCAGGGGGAGCCGGGAGGAGGCGGCGGGTGAATACCGCCGTACCTTCTTGCTCTGCGGCTGCTGACAGCGCAACGTGACCTCACATTCACAGGCCATGCTGCGCAGGGGGAGCCGGGAGGAAGGAGCCGGACAGCGTCTGAGCGTCTTGAGGACGCTCAACGCTGATCCCTGAATCCCGGACGTTTTTGGCCCTAAATCCTGGGATCCCGCCGATCCCGAACCCGGGATTGACCTCCCTATCTTCAACATATGAAAGATATTTTTTAGATTTCCTAGGTTTATCTCCTCTTTAACGGCAGAAAGGTTAATAATAGGTTAAAGGCTGCCTTGAAACTAGAAGCCAGAAGGCTGGTAATATTTCCAGCAAGCCCTAGTGTTTGCTTGGAGCGGGGAATTAATTTCTTACACATTCTTCCACATAATAAATTCTAGGTAATGAAAACACATTGGATTTATAGCAAGGGGTTGCTGACGATTTTGTACTGTATATAATATCTGTTAAACCTCTGAAAGTTGGAGTTACAGTGTGCTTCTGAAGTTAAACAAAAATACTACGCTCACAGTAAAGAAAGTATTTGCAAGGTTTATGTAGGGGATTCTGCTCTACACTGCAGACGTGGTATAAAGTGGGGGAAATTGAAGGATTTATATATTCTCTTTGCTGTCTCAGTGGAATATTTTCACACATGTGGATTACGTTAGCGAGTTGCATTACTTGAAATGTCTAAAACATGAAGATAACGTATATTGTAAGACACGACAGAATCAAGCTGATAATTTGTTGTTTGAGGCTGCTAGAATTTACACTCGGATCTGCAAAGCTTCAAAGTCAGTATCACCAATTCGTCTTAACACGTCTATTTTCGACGCGGGCATAACACTGCTGTAAAATGTGTTAAACCTTTCTGAAAGCCCCCAAAAGAGGGGAAACTTCTACAGCACAATATCTTGCTGGAAACTCGGTGCTGCCTGTGTGTGCCGAATTGTTCTATTTTTTATTTTATTTTATTTTCTCTGACGTCCTAGTGGATGCTGGGGACTCCGTAAGGACCATGGGGAATAGCGGCTCCGCAGGAGACTGGGCACAACTAAGAAAGATTTAGGACTACCTGGTGTGCACTGGCTCCTCCCTCTATGCCCCTCCTCCAGACCTCAGTTAGAATTTTGTGCCCGGCCGAGCTGGTTGCACACTAGGGGCTCTCCTGAGCTCTTAGAAAAGAAAGTATATTTAGGTTTTTTATTTTCAGCGAGATCTGCTGGCAACAGACTCACTGCTACGAGGGACTGAGGGGAGAAGAAGCGAACCTACCTGCTTGCAACTAGCTTGGGCTTCTTAGGCTACTGGTCACCATTAGCTCCAGAGGAATCGAACACAGGCCCAGCCTCGGTCGTCCGGTCCCGGAGCCGCGCCGCCGTCCCCCTTGCAGAGCCAGAAGCAAGAAGAACGTCCAGGAAGTCGGAGGCTGAAGACTCCGGTCTTCATTAAGGTAGCGCACAGCACTGCAGCTGTGCGCCATTGCTCCCCATGCACACCACACACTCCGGTCACTGATGGGTGCAGGGCGCTTGGGGGGGGGGGGGGGGCGCCCTGGGCTGCAATAATAGTACCTTAGCTTGGCAAAAAAAACACATAATATAGTCAGTAAGACTATATATGTGTAAAATCCCCTGCCAAAAATATCCTAAAAAAAGCGGGAGAAGTCCGCCGGGAAGGGGGCGTGGCTATCTCCCTCAGCACACTGGCGCCATTTCCTCTCACAGCTCCGCTGGAAGGACGCTCCCAAGGCTCTCCCCTGCAGTTTCCAGGCTCAATAGGGTAAAAAAGAGAGGGGGGGCACTAAATTTAGGCGCAAACTGTGTATTATAGCAGCTATAGGGGAAAAATCACTGTGTGTAGTGTGTATCCCTGCAGTATATAGCGCTCTGGTGTGTGCTGGCATACTCTCTCTCTGTCTCCCCAAAGGACTTTGTGGGGTCCTGTCCTCAGTCAGAGCATTCCCTGTGTGTGTGCGGTGTGTCGGTACAGCTGTGTCGACATGTTTGATGAGGAGGCTTATGTGGAGGTGGAGCAGGTGCCGATAAATGTGATGTCACCCCCTGCGGGGTCGACACCTGAATGGATGGACATGTGGAAGGAATTACGCGACAGTGTCAACTCCTTACATAAAAGGTTTGACGACATAGCAGATGTGGGACAGCCGGCTTCTCAGCCCGTGCCTGCCCAGGCGTCTCAAAAGCCATCAGGGGCTCTAAAACGCCCACTACCTCAGATGGCAGACACAGATGTCGACACGGATACTGACTCCAGTGTCGACGACTATGAGACTAGTGTACATTCCAATAGAGCCACTTGTTATATGATTACGGCAATGAAAAATGTGTTGCACATTTCTGATATTACCCCAGGTACCACAAAAAAGGGTATTATGCTTGGGGAGAAAAAGCTACCAGTGGTTTTTCCCCCATCTGATGAATTAAATGAAGTGTGTGAAGAAGCGTGGGCTTCCCCCGATAAGAAACTGGTAATTTCTAAAAAGTTACTAATGGCGTACCCTTTCCCGCCAGAGGACAGGTCACATTGGGAGACATCCCCTAGGGTGGATAAAGCGCTCACACGTCTGTCAAAAAAGGTGGCACTACCGTCTCCGGACACGGCCGCCCTAAAGGAGCCTGCGGATAGAAAGCAGGAGGCTATCCTGAAGTCTGTATATACACACTCAGGAATTATACTGAGACCGGCTATTGCTTCAGCATGGATGTGCAGTGCTGCAGCTGCGTGGTCAGATTCCCTGTCGGAAAACATTGATACCCTAGACAGGGACATTATATTGCTAACCGTAGAGCATATTAAAGACGCTGTCTTATACATGAGAGATGCACAGAGGGATATTTGCCGGCTGGCATCTAAAATAAACGCAATGTCCATTTCTGCCAGGAGAGGATTGTGGACTCGGCAGTGGACAGGAGATACAGACTCTAAAAGGCACATGGAAGTTTTGCCTTACAAGGGTGAGGAGTTGTTTGGGGATGGTCTCTCGAACCTCGTTTCCACAGCGACAGCTGGGAAGTCAGCATTTTTACCCCATGTTCCCTCACAGCCAAAGAAAGCACCGTATTATCAGGTACAGTCCTTTCGGCCCCAGAAAGGCAAGCGGGTTAGAGGCGCGTCCTTTCTGCCCAGAGGCAGAGGTAGAGGGAAAAAGCTGCAACATACAGCCAGTTCCCAGGAACAAAAGTCCTCCCCCGCTTCTTCTAAGTCCACCGCATGACGCTGGGGCTCCACATGCGGAGCCAGGTACGATGGGGGCCCGTCTCAAGAACTTCAGCGACCAGTGGGCTTGCTCACGGGTGGATCCCTGGATTCTACAAGTAGTATCTCAGGGGTACAAGCTGGAATTCGAGACGTCTCCCCCTCGCCATTTCCTCAAATCTGCCTTGCCGACAGCTCCCCCGGACAGTGAGGCAGTGCTGGAGGCGATTCACAAGCTGTATTCTCAGCAGGTGATAATCAAGGTACCCCTCCTTCAACAAGGACGGGGTTACTTACTATTCCACAATGTTTGTGGTACCGAAACCGGACGGTTCGGTGAGTCCCATTTTAAATTTAAAATCCTTGAACACTTATATAAGAAGGTTCAAGTTCAAGATGGAATCGCTCAGGGCGGTGATTGCAAGCCTGGACGAGGGGGATTACATGGTATCACTGGACATCAAGGATGCTTACCTGCATGTCCCCACTTACCCTCCTCACCAGGAGTACCTCAGATTTGTGGTACAGGACTGTCATTACCAATTCCAGACGTTGCCGTTTGGTCTGTCCACGGCACCGAGGGTATTTACCAAGGTAATGGCCGAAATGATGATACTCCTTCGGAAAAAAGGAGTTTTAATTATCCCGTACTTGGACGATCTCCTTATAAAGGCGAGGTCCAGGGAACAGTTGTTGATCGGAGTAGCACTAGCTCGGGAAGTGCTACAACAGCACGGCTGGATCCTGAATATTCCAAAGTCGCAGCTGGTTCCTACAACGCGTCTACTGTTCCTGGGGATGGTTCTGGACACAGAACAGAAAAAAGTGTTTCTCCCGGAGGAGAAGGCCAAGGAGTTGTCATCTCTAGTCAGAGACCTCCTAAAACCAAAACAGGTGTCGGTGCACCACTGCACGCGAGTCCTGGGAAAGATGGTGGCTTCTTACGAAGCAATTCCATTCGGAAGGTTCCATGCAAGGATCTTTCAGTGGGATCTGTTGGACAAGTGGCCTGGATCGCATCTTCAGATGCATCGGCTGATAACCCTGTCTCCAAGGGCCAGGGTGTCGCTGCTGTGGTGGCTGCAGAGTGCTCATCTTCTAGAGGGCCGCAGATTCGGCATACAGGACTGGATCCTGGTGACCACGGATGCCAGCCTTCGAGGTTGGGGGGCAGTCACACAGGGAAGAAACTTCCAGGGACAATGGTCGAGTCAGGAGACTTCCCTACACATAAATATTCTGGAACTAAGGGCCATTTACAATGCCCTAAGTCAGGCAAGACCCCTGCTTCAACACCGGCCGGTGCTGATCCAGTCAGACAACATCACGGCGGTCGCCCATGTAAACCGACAGGGCGGCACAAGAAGCAGGATGGCGATGGCAGAAGCCACAAGGATTCTCCGATGGGCGGAAAATCATGTGTTAGCACTGTCAGCAGTGTTCATTCCCGGAGTGGACAACTGGGAAGCAGACTTTCTCAGCAGGCACGACCTCCACCCGGGAGAGTGGGGACTTCATCCAGAAGTCTTCCAAATGGTTGTACACCGGTGGGAAAGGCCATAGGTGAACATGATGGCGTCCCGCCTCAACAAAAAGCTAAAAAGATATTGCGCCAGGTCAAGGGACCCTCAGGCGATAGCTGTGGACGCTTTAGTGACACCGTGGGTGTACCAGTCGGTTTATGTGTTCCCTCCTCTTCCTCTCATACCCAAGGTACTGAGGATAATAAGAAGGAGAAGAGTAAGAACTATAATCATTGTTCCGGATTAGCCAAGAAGTGCTTGGTACCCAGAACTTCAAGAAATGATATCAGAGGAACCATGGCCTCTGCCGCTCAGACAGGACCTGCTGCAGCAGGGACCCTGTCTGTTCCAAGACTTACCGCGACTGCGTTTGACGGCATGGCGGTTGAACGCCGGATCCTGAAGGAAAAGGGCATTCCGGAGGAAGTCATCCCTACGCTGATTAAAGCTAGGAAGGAGGTGACCGCAAACCATTATCACCGCATATGGCGAAAATATGTTGCGTGGTGTGAGGCCAGAAGGGCCCCAACGGAGGAATTTCAGCTGGGTCGATTTCTGCACTTCCTACAGTCAGGGGTGACTATGGTTCCATTAAGGTCCAGATTTCGGCTCTGTCGATTTTCTTCCAAAAAGAACTGGCTTCACTGCCTGAAGTTCAGACGTTTGTTAAAGGAGTGCTGCATATTCAGCCCCCTTTTGTGCCTCCAGTGGCACCTTGGGATCTCAACGTGGTGTTGGATTTCCTTAAGTCACATTGGTTTGAGCCACTTAAAACCGTGGAACTAAAATATCTCACGTGGAAAGTGGTCATGCTGTTGGCCTTGGCTTCGGCCAGGCCTGTGTCAGAATTGGCGGCTTTGTCATGTAAAAGCCCTTTTCTGATTTTCCAGATAATTAGGTTCCATTAAGGTCCAGATTTCGGCTCTGTCGATTTTCTTCCAAAAAGAACTGGCTTCACTGCCTGAAGTTCAGACGTTTGTTAAAGGAGTGCTGCATATTCAGCCCCCTTTTGTGCCTCCAGTGGCACCTTGGGATCTCAACGTGGTGTTGGATTTCCTTAAGTCACATTGGTTTGAGCCACTTAAAACCGTGGAACTAAAATATCTCACGTGGAAAGTGGTCATGCTGTTGGCCTTGGCTTCGGCCAGGCCTGTGTCAGAATTGGCGGCTTTGTCATGTAAAAGCCCTTATCTGATTTTCCATATGGATAGGGCGGAATTGAGGACTCGTCCCCAATTTCTTCCTAAGGTGGTATCAGCTTTTCATTTGAACCAACCTATTGTGGTGCCTGCGGCTACTAAGGACTTGGAGGATTCCAAGTTGCTGGACGTAGTCAGGGCCCTGAAAATCTATGTTTCCAGGACGGCTGGAGTCAAGAAAACTGACTCGCTATTTGTCCTGTATGCGCCCAACAAGCTGGGTGCTCCTGCTTCAAAGCAGTCTATTGCTCGCTGGATCTGTAGTACGATTCAACTTGCACATTCTGCGGCTGGACTGCCGCATCCTAAATCTGTAAAAGCCCATTCCACGAGGAAAGTGGGCTCTTCTTGGGCGGCTGCCCGAGGGGTCTCGGCTTTACAACTTTGCCGAGCTGCTACTTGGTCGGGTTCAAACACATTTGCTAAATTCTACAAGTTTGATACCCTGGCTGAGGTGGACCTTGAGTTTGCTCATTCGGTGCTGCAGAGTCATCCGCACTCTCCCGCCCGTTTGGGAGCTTTGGTATAATCCCCGTGGTCCTTACGGAGTCCCCAGCATCCACTAGGACGTCGGAGAAAATAAGAATTTACTCACCGGTAATTCTATTTATCGTAGTCCGTAGTGGATGCTGGGCGCCCATCCCAAGTGCGGATTGTCTGCAATACTTGTATATAGTTATTGCCTAACTAAAGGGTTATTGTTTGGAGCCATCTGTTTGAGAGGCTCAGTTGTTATTCATACTGTTCACTGGGTATAGTATCACGAGTTGTACGGTGTGATTGGTGTGGCTGGTATGAGTCTTACCCGGGATTCCAAATCCTTTCCTTATTGTGTCAGCTCTTCCGGGCACAGTTTCCTAACTGAGGTCTGGAGGAGGGGCATAGAGGGAGGAGCCAGTGCACACCAGGTAGTCCATAATCTTTCTTAGTTGTGCCCAGTCTCCTGCGGAGCTGCTATTCCCCATGGTCCTTACGGAGTCCCCAGCATCCACTACGGACTACGAGAAATAGAATTACCGGTGAGTAAATTCTTATTTTTTACCATCCTGTATAAATCAATGATTTAGTAAAAACAAAGGATTGTTTCTGAGTGGGGAGTAAAACAAGAAAGAGGAAGTAACTGCACCTGGACAAACCACAGGGTGCAAATATATGCTGTTTTAAAGGCATGCAGGGTAACTACTGGCTGCTTTTGTATGTAGCCCACAAATGTTGGACAGATTTATTTTTATACTGCAGTTTATACCACTTTCAGACCAAAATCCCAGGTCCAGTCAGGTATGATCAACAGAGCCGGCCCTAACCAATATGATGATCTAGGCAAGATTTTGGCTGGTGCCCCCTAGCACCGCCACTAGTTCTGCAAGAGATGCCTGGCATGAGTCATCTGGCAGCTCTGCTAACGTCTGGTGCCTTTTGTTTCTGAAAATGCATCTTATTTGCATTACTATGTGACTAGGATGCACAAGCAGCTTCTGATGATTAAAATGATATGCAGCATGCCTATATTCTGTGTGCAACTGCGACTGTATCCGCATACGAAATGCTACATTACAGTGATTTCCAGGAATACACTGCAATGTAGTATTTCGTATGCAGATACAGCCGCAGTCACACACAGAATATAGGCATGCCGCATATCATTTTCATCAGCAGAAGCTGCTGGTGCCCCTAACCATACCAAATGCCCTAAGCATTTGCCTAGTTTGCCTATGCCTAAGGCCGGCTCTGATGATCAACACAGTTTCAAACTGTGATGATAACTGTTTCAGACCCTTTACACCAAGTCAAGGACCCGGAATTTAGGTCTGATATTTTAAGGCCAATGTGGCAATTGAGTCGGTGTGAATTATTATTACTATTATTGGGGGTAATTCCAAGTTGATCGCAGCAGGAAATTTTTTAGCAGTTGGGAAAAACCATGTGCACTGCAGGGGAGGCAGATATAACATGTGCAGAAAGAGTTAGATTTGGGTGGGTTATTTTATTTTTGTGCTGGGTAAATACTGGCTGCTTTATTTTTACACTGCAAATTAGATTGCAGATTGAACACACCACACCCAAATCTAACTCTCTCTGCACATGTTATATCTGCCTCCCCTGCAGTGCACATGGGCCCTCATTCCGAGTTGTTCGCTCGCAAGCCGCTTTTCGCAGCAGTGCACACGCTAAGCCGCCGCCCTCTGTGATTGAATCTTAGCTTAGCAGAATTGCGAACGAAAGATTAGCAGAATTGCGAAAAGATTTTTCTGTGCAGTTTCTGAGTAGCTCGAGACTTACTCTTCCAGTGCGATCAGTTCAGTGCTTGTCGTTCCTGGTTTGACGTCACAAACACACCCAGCGTTCGCCCAGACACTCCCCCGTTTCTTCGGCCACTCCCGCGTTTTTCCCAGAAACGGCAGCGTTTTTTTCACACACTCCCATAAAACGGCCAGTTTCCGCCCAGAAACACCCACTTCCTGTCAATCACACTCCGATCACCAGAACGAAGAAAATAACCTCCTAATGCCGTGAGTAAAATACCAAACTTCTTAGCAAATTTACTTGGCGCAGCCGCAGTGCGAATATTGCGCATGCGCAGTTAGCGGAAAATCGCTGCGATGCGAAAAAAATTAACGAGCGACCAACTCGGAATGAGGGCCATGGTTTTGCCCAACTGCTAAAAAACTGTGATCAACTTGGAATTAACCCCATTTTCCTTTATTTATATGGTGCCACAAGGGTTCCGCAGCACCTGATTACAGAGTACATATGCACATAATCAAAACAGGAAAACAATGACTTACAGTTGAAGACAATATAGGACAAGTACAGGGTAACTAAGCATAACTACACTAGTAAACGGCATAGAGATAAGTTCCATGGTGGCCAAAAAACTGTGGGATTTGGGCAGTTGAGGATTATTAAAGTAAGAAAAGGATAAGCACATGAGGGAAGAGGGCCCTACTCGTGAGAGGTTACATCATACTTACCGACATTCTGGCTGCTCTCTGCGGGAGAGAGCAGCCAGGTCGGCTCAGCAGGCGAGTGCTGTGGTGTAAAGAGGGGGTGGACCGTAGGTGGGATGGGGGCGGAGCAAGGGCAGAACGGGGGCGGGGTAATGTGGTGCCTCCTTTAAGCCATGCCCCGCTCTGTAATGCCGCGAGCACCGGCATTAAACTGCAGGGGGCGTGGCTATGATGACGCGATTCACCAAGAATCGCGTCATGGACTGCCCGGACCACCCACTTTACACACTAAGTGGGCGGATGGGCAGGGGGACCCCTTAAATCGGGAAACTTGCCTGCTCTTCCGGGGGGGCCGGGAGGGTCACCCTATTTTCGGGAGCCTCCCGGCCATTCCGGGAAAGTAGGCAAGTATGGGTTACGTTCTATAGGGGAGGGGCAGACAGACAGACAGGGGATAGTGTTAAACAGGCATTAAGGAAATCCAGGTAGAGTAACCCGGGTCCCTTCTTTTACACCGCAGCCTACCGGGATCAGGGTCGAGAACTGAGGACAAATAACCTGGGTTGACCCTTTCACACCGACAAACAACCTGGGTTGCTCTGGCAACATCCCAGGTTCAAGGTGTGGTGTGAAGAAGGTATAAGATTTGAGTTTGGACACGCCCTTCCCAAATCTAAAGATGCCCACATACTATACAATAAATGGCCAGATTTGTCAATAATCTGGTGATGGGCCTGTTGTAATGCATAGTGAACATTCATGAGTGTTTCGAAAAAAAGGGTAAAAACCCCCCAAACATCCAGAAACGCTCTGCTTCAGTTATCCGGTCAGTCTTGACAAAAGATAGCCGCTAAAAGGTTCCGAGATTGTACAGTGTGTGTGCATTCTCCATCATCTGCCCAAATTTCCTATGGTTTATCCTGGTTTCGGTGTGGAATGGCAGAAAATCAGTGACTTTAACAAGACCTTCCACTGACAGAAAAAGTGTGGTGATTGTCGGTACGATCAAAAAAGTGCACACTGTGTAGCTAGCTTAAATCTCTGTACATTTAAAATCTGCCCAACCTGTAGTGCACCATGGTTTTGCCAAACGTGCAAAGTTTCTTGCTCATTTTTGCTTTACTTTTAATTCAGGCACTAATGGCGATGTTTATGTACAGTAGTTAAGCGATTTTTTTGCAACTGCACATGTGTAAAAAATTCCTAAAAAGACCCTCAGCGCATGTGTCCCGTGCTGGGTTCGCACAAATAATAATAATAATAATAATAATAATTTTATTTATATAGCATTCTTTCTCCAGTAGGACTCAAGGCGTTTAACAGATATTGGGGGTCATTCCGAGTTGTTCGCTAGCTGCTTTCAATCGCAGCGTGGCGATTAGGTGGAAAAGCGGCATTTCTGCGCATGTGTATGAGGCACAGTGCACACGCGCAACGCACTTTCACACAAAACTGTGCAGTTTCACACAAGGTCGAGCGACGCTTTTCAATCGCAGTGCTGGCCGCAGAGTGATTGACAGGAAGTGGGTGTTTCTGGGTGGTAACTGGCCGTTTTCAGGGAGTGTATGTTAAAACGCAGGTGTGCCCGATAAAAACGCATGAGTGGCTGGGGAAACGGGGGAGTGTTTGGCCGAACACAGGGCGTGTTTGTGACGTCAAACCAGGAACGAAACATTCTGAAGTGATCGCTAGGTAGGAGTAGGTCTGGAGCTGCTCAGAAACGGCACAATCTTTTTTTGTAGCAATTCTGCAAACCTTTCGGTCGCACTTCTGCTAAGCTAAGATACACTCCCAGAGGGCGGCGGCTTAGCGTTTGCACTGCTGCTAAAAGCAACTAGCGAGCGATCAACTCGGAATGAGGGCCATTGTGTGCATAATACAATACAGAAAATATGGATATAATAAAGAGGTTTAGCTTTGCATGAAATACAGAGACCATGGAAATAATACAAAGGGTGGGGCAGCCATTTTGTTTCAGCAGTTGCAGGGCTTATTCATCCTACCCACAAAGGTTCCAGATGAGGCAGCCATTTTAGGCGCACTACATAGGATTACAAGTGCTGGAATTGGAACTGATGACACATAATGGGAAAGATAAAAAGGTTGCAGTTGCTATCTACAGGGGCGTGTTATAGGGGTGTGACGGGTGTGTCACTAAAAGCGACTGTGTTCACAGACCTACAGCCACAGACATAGGAGGCCAGAGACAGGTAGAGCAACTGTGCCTTCCACGGAGCTGTGCAAGTTTAGATGGTGTCAACATTGTTGCGCCGATGATAGCGTCTATTACAGCGTCCAGAGACACTGAACATGGGCGTTCCAGTGCTGGTCCTGATACTAAGGGGGACATGTACTAAGCAGTGATAAAAGTGGAGAAGAAGTGAGCCAGTGGAGAAATTTCCCATGGCAACCAATCAGCTGCTCTATACAATTGTATAGTATGCAAATTAGAAATGTTAAGTCAATGCTGATTGGATTCCATGGGCAACTTCTCCACTGGCTCACTTCTCCACTTTTATCACTGCTTAGTACATGTCCCCTTAAGGCTGATGCTAGAAGCGACAGACGCAAGAGTGGACGTCTCTGAATCAGGCCATAGATGCACATTTTATTGCAGTTACACTGCACTTACCGGCTGTCCATGCACCATACAGCGCTGAGGCGCTCCGAGAGATGTAGCGTGCAATGCTTGTCTGACCCGAATGTCACCATCATTAATTAGTACAGCAATTAGTGTAGCCAAGTTCCCACCAGCATAATGTGTAACCTTTAGGCAAATACCACTGAGACACTGGCCCTCATTCCGAGTCGTTCGCTCGGTAATTTTCATCGCATCGCAGTGAAATTCCGCTTAGTACGCATGCGCAATATTCGCACTGCGACTGCGCCAAGTAATTTTACAATAAAGATAGTATTTTTACTCACGGCTTTTTCTTCGCTCCGGCGAACGTAGTGTGATTGACAGGAAATGGGTGTTACTGGGCGGAAACACGGCGTTTACGGGGCGTGTGGATAAAAACGCTACCGTTTCCGGAAAAAACGCAGGAGTGGCCGGAGAAACGGGGGAGTGTCTGGCCGAACGCTGGGTGTGTTTATGACGTCAAACCAGGAACGATAAGCACTGAACTGATCGCAGATGCCGAGTAAGTCTGAAGCTACTCTGAAACTGCTAAGTAGTTTGTAATCGCAATATTGCGAATACATCGTTCACAATTTTAAGAAGCTAAGATACACTCCCAGTAGGCGTAGGCTTAGCGTGAGCAACTCTGCTAAATTCGCCTTGCGAGCGAACAACTCGGAATGAGGGCCACAATCTCTCTTCCAGAAACAGACGGTCAGCCTGACCTGGATGTAACGGAGTTTGCCCTGTTACTAACACATCTCATATACAGCAGTAAAGTACATCAGACTATTTCTTAGTCTGCTGCGGACATGGGTTTATTTATTCATGGGAAGAGATAGGAATGACTGATTCCATTCAGCCTCCATTTCTAGGACACTCTGCATTCTTTAAAGATTGAAAAATAAATGATTTGTATTGATGCATGGAACACACTGCCTTCTCACTCACTGCCTCCCTAACTACAGTATAATATGTAACCATGACGGATTGTGCTTCTTCTCTATTCTGCAAAGAGACTACGCAGCCTCAAGAACTGAGCCCATTTCCTTCAGCGAGTACCTCGGATTTGAGACGGAGACGGAAAACCTTCTGTTTGACCGCTCCCTCTTCAAGGCTAAAATGGAGGTATAGTATAAATCATGTTACTCAAATAATAGCAAATTCATACCATTTGGTGACATTCTGCATCTCCACATTCATATCGACTTGGCCGTAATGCTGACATGCAAAACTGATGAAATGTCGACATTTTTAGAATGTCAACAAAACGTTCCTGGTGGTCTAGCGGTAACCTGATCAGCTGGTCCAACGGCTCCAGCAGTTTCTTCCTGGATCTGGCAGTCAGCTGACAGTGACTTCCAGCTGTTACTGTTGCGGTTCTGGCGGTATCACTAACACCTAACCATAACCCTTCTCAATGTGAACGTGTCAGCATTCTGCAGATGTGGACATGCACCATGTTGACATTTTAAAAATGTCGACATACAGATGGAGCCAGCGTTATTTCACCTGGCCGAGACGCAGGCGCGCACTCCCAGCGTGACTAGGCCATCCGTCCGCCTAGTCACGCCTGGAGTGCAGGACCCGCTTCCCATTCAGTGAATGGGGAGCGTTTCCGTCCGGGCGCACGGGCCTGTCCAGAAGGAGACGCTCACAGTGACTAGGGGGTCTATTCATGAAGCAATGAAAAAAGTGGATAAGTGAGCCTGTGGAAAAGTTGCCCATGGCAACCAATCAGCTGCTCCATACAATTGTATAGTGTGTAAATTATAAATGTTACTTCGATGCTAATTGGTTGCCATAGGCAACTTCTCCAGTGGCTCACTTCTCCACCCTTTTCACTGCTTCATGAATAGACCCCTAGGTGCGCCCAGACAGGCGCGCCTAGTCACATAAAGAGCCAAGATAAAGAAGGTTCCATCTGTAACTGTCAGTTTCTCTATCGTCCTAGTGGATGCTGGGGTTCCTGAAAGGACCATGGGGAATAGCGGCTCCGCAGGAGACAGGGCACAAAAAGTAAAGCTTTAGGATCAGGTGGTGTGCACTGGCTCCTCCCCCTATGACCCTCCTCCAAGCCTCAGTTAGATTTTTGTGCCCGGCCGAGAAGGGTGCAATCTAGGTGGCTCTCCTAAAGAGCTGCTTAGAAAAGTTTAGCTTAGGTTTTTTATTTTACAGTGAGTCCTGCTGGCAACAGGATCACTGCAACGAGGGACTTAGGGGAGAAGAAGTGAACTCACCTGCGTGCAGGATGGATTGGCTTCTTTGGCTACTGGACATTAGCTCCAGAGGGACGATCACAGGTACAGCCTGGATGGTCACCGGAGCCTCGCCGCCGGCCCCCTTGCAGATGCTGAAACGAGAAGAGGTCCAGAATCGGCGGCAGAAGACTCCTCAGTCTTCTTAAGGTAGCGCACAGCACTGCAGCTGTGCGCCATTTCCTCTCAGCACACTTCACACGGCAGTCACTGAGGGTGCAGGGCGCTGGGAGGGGGGCGCCCTGGGAGGCAAATGAAAACCTTTTTTGGCTAAAAATACCTCACATATAGCCTCCGGGGGCTATATGGAGATATTTAACCCCTGCCAGAATCCATTAAAGAGCGGGAGACGAGCCCGCCGAAAAAGGGGCGGGGCCTATCTCCTCAGCACACAGCGCCATTTTCCCTCACAGAAAGGCTGGAGGGAAGGCTCCCAGGCTCTCCCCTGCACTGCACTACAGAAACAGGGTTAAAACAGAGAGGGGGGGCACTAATTTGGCGTTAGAAATATATAAAAGATGCTATAAGGGAAAACACTTATATAAGGTTGTCCCTATATAATTATAGCGTTTTTGGTGTGTGCTGGCAAACTCTCCCTCTGTCTCTCCAAAGGGCTAGTGGGTCCTGTCCTCTATCAGAGCATTCCCTGTGTGTGTGCTGTGTGTCGGTACGTGTGTGTCGACATGTATGAGGACGATGTTGGTGAGGAGGCGGAGCAATTGCCTGTAATGGTGATGTCACTCTCTAGGGAGTCGACACCGGAATGGATGGCTTATTTAGGGAATTACGTGATAATGTCAACACGCTGCAAGGTCGGTTGACGACATGAGACGGCCGACAAACAATTAGTACCGGTCCAGACGTCTCAGAAACACCGTCAGGGGTTTTAAAACGCCCGTTTACTTTAGTCGGTCGACACAGACACAGACACGGACACTGAATCCAGTGTCGACGGTGAATAAACAAACGTATTCCTTATTAGGGCCACACGTTAAGGGCAATGAAGGAGGTGTTACATATTTCTGATACTACAAGTACCACAAAAGAGGGTATTATGTGGGATGTGAAAAAACTACCGTAGTTTTTCCTGAATCAGATAAATTAAATGAAGTGTGTGATGATGCGTGGGTTCCCCCCGATAGAAAATTATGGGCGGTATACCCTTTCCCGCCAGAAGTTAGGGCGCGTTGGGAAACACCCCTTAGGGTGGATAAGGCGCTCACACGCTTATCAAAACAAGTGGCGGTACCGTCTATAGATAGGGCCGTCCTCAAGGAGCCAGCTGACAGGAGGCTGGAAAATATCATAAAAAGTATATACACACATACTGGTGTTATACTGCGACCAGCGATCGCCTCAGCCTGGATGTGCAGAGCTGGGGTGGCTTGGTCGGATTCCCTGACTAAAAATATTGATACCCTTGACAGGGACAGTATTTTATTGACTATAGAGCATTTAAAGGATGCATTTTCTATATATGCGAGATGCACAGAGGGATATTTGCACTCTGGCATCAAGAGTAAGTGCGATGTCCATATCTGCCAGAAGATGTTTATGGACACGACAGTGGTCAGGTGATGCAGATTCCAAACGGCACAAAGGTGTATTGCCGTATAAAGGAAGAGGAGTTATTTGGGGTCGGTCCATCGGACCTGGTGGCCACGGCAACTGCTGAAAAATCCACCGTTTTTACCCTAAGTCACATCTCTGCAGAAAAAGACACCGTCTTTTCAGCCTCAGTCCTTTCGTCCCTATAAGAGTCATATCTGCCCAGGGATAGAGGAAAGGGAAGAAGACTGCAGCAGGCAGCCCATTCCCAGGAACAGAAGCGTTCCACCGCTTCTGCCAAGCTCTCAGCATGACGCTGGGACCGTACAGGACCCCTGGATCCTACATGTAGTATCCCAGGGGTACAGATTGGAATGTCGAGACGTTTCCCCTTCGCAAGCTCCTGAAGTCTGCTTTACCAAGGTCTCCCTCCGACAAGGAGGCAGTATGGGAAACAATTCACAAGCTGTATTCCCAGCAGGTGATAATTAAATTACCCCTCCTACAACAAGAAAAGGGGTATTATTCCACACTATATTGTGGTACTGAAGCCAGAAGGCTAGGTGAGACCTATTCTTTATCTAAAAAAATTTGAACACTTACAAAGGTTCAAATCAAGATGGAGTCACTCAGAGCAGTGATAACGAACCAGGAAGAAGGGGACTATATAGTGTCCCGGGACATCAGGGATGCTTACCTCCATGTCCCAAATTTGCCCTTCTCACTAAGGGTACCTCAGGTTCGTGGTATAGAACTGTCACTGTCAGTTTCAGACGCTGCCGTTTGGATTGTCCACGGCACCCCGGGTCTTTACCAAGGTAATGGCCGAAATGATGATTCTTCTTCGAAGAAAAGGCGTCTTAATTACCCCTTACTTGGACGATCTCCTGATAAGGGCAAAGTCCAGGGAACAGTTGGAGGTCGGAGTAGCACTATCTCGGATACTGCTACAACAGCACGGATGGATTCTAAATATTCCAAAATCGCAGCTGATCCTGACGACACGTCTGCTGTGCCTAGGGATGATTCTGGACACAGTCCAGAAAAAGGTGTTTCTCCCGGAAGAGAAAGCCAGGGAGTTATCCGAGCTAGTCAAGAACCTCCTAAAACCAGGAAAAGTGTCAGTGCATCATTGCACAAGGGTCCTGGTAAAAATGGTGGCTTCCTACGAAGCAATTCCATTCGGCAGATTTCACGCAAGAACTTTTCAGTGGGATCTGCTGGACAAATGGTCCGGATCGCATCTTCAGATGCATCAGCGGATAACCCTATATCCAAGGACAAGGGTGTCTCTCCTGTGGTGGTTACAGAGTGCTCATCTTCTAGAGGGCATCTCACATGAAAAGTGACCATGCTCTTGGCCCTGGCCTGGACCAGGCGAGTGTCAAATTGGTGGTTTTTTTCTCAAAAAAGCCCATATCTGGTTGTCCATTTGGACAGGGCAGAGCTGCGGACTCGTCCCCAGTTCTCTCCCTAAGGTGGTGTCAGTGTTTCACCTGAACCAGCTTATTTTGGTGCCTTGCGCCTACTAGGGACTTGGAGGACTCCAGGTTGCTAGATGTTGTCAGGGCCCTGTAAATATAGGTTCCAGGACGGCTGGAGTCAGGAAAACTGACTTGCTGTTATCCTGTATGCACCCAACAAACTGGGTGCTCTTGCTTCTAAGCAGACTATTGCTAGTTGGATGTGTAATACAATTCAGCTTGCACATTCTGTGGCAGGCCTGCCACAGCCAAAATATGTAAATGCCCATTCCACAAGGAAGGTGGGCTTATCTTGGGCGGCTGCCCGAGGGGTCTCGGCTTTACAACTTTGCCGAGCGGCTATTTAGTCAGGGGCAAACACGTTGGTAAAATCCTACAAATTTGATACCCTGGCTAAGGAGGACCTGGAGTTCTCTCATTCGGTGCTGCAGAGTCATCCGCACTCTCCCGCCCGTTTGGGAGCTTTGGTATTATCCCCATGGTCCTTTCAGGAACCCCAGCATCCACTAGGACGATAGAGAAAATAAGAATTTACTTACCGATAATTCTATTTCTCGGAGTCCGTAGTGGATGCTGGGCGCCCATCCCAAGTGCGGATTATCTGCAATACTTGTACATAGTTACAAAAATCGGGTTATTATTGTTGTGAGCCATCTTTTCAGAGGCTCCGCTGTTATCATACTTTTAACTGGGTTCAGATCACAGGTTGTACAGTGTGATTGGTGTGCCTGGTATGAGTCTTACCCGGGATTCAAAATCCTTCCTTATTGTGTACGCTCGTCCGGGCACAGTATCCTAACTGAGGCTTGGAGGAGGGTCATAGGGGGAGGAGCCAGTGCACACCACCTGATCCTAAAGCTTTACTTTTTGTGCCCTGTCTCCTGCGGAGCCGCTATTCCCCATGGTCCTTTCAGGAACCCCAGCATCCACTACGGACTCCGAGAAATAGAATTATCGGTAAGTAAATTCTTATTTTTTTCTTTAAAGAGTTTGGGGAGGATGCATCAGCGCTGATTTTCTCATAAGCACCAAGCGATACATTTTTGGATGCAATGGGCAACGCTGTCTTCAGTGGGCAACGCTGTGCTGTATGTACAGTACATAGTGAAATATTGCAGAATTATCCAGTAGAATGTGCTCTGTACTGTGTTTGCATTTTGAAAACTCTCAATACATCACAGAGATGGCCTCATTCAGAGGTGGACAAAGCATTTATGGCAGTCGTTAAATGTTTGTTCAGCAGTCGCAGAAATGATTTGGACACAGAGAGGGGCAATTTTTGGGGGAGTTCCAGGGAGGTAACAGGTATATGGCTACTCAGACGCGGGCGTGTCATGAGTGTGTTCAGCCAGGGACTGCATCCGAAGATGCAGTTTCAATGGCACCGGAGGAAATGTTCCGATGGACATTCTGAGCAACCAATAGGCGGCTCTAATGGCCAATATTATTACATACAGATGCTGGACAAAGAATTCACCAACAATTATAGGAGGCACTGTGCCTGATTCTTCAGTCTCACGCAAAGTATCCGTATCTGAGTACTGGAAAATAGCTTCGGATTTCCACCTGTATTCAGCCAGATGAGTCTGTGTGGGTGTCATAGACATCTATGTGGATCCATGTGGTTGTCATAGACACCCACGATTGGGAATATTGCTGGTGCGCCGGGATTCCGGCTGTCGGCTATGCCGGCTGTTGGGATTTTGGCATG
This sequence comes from Pseudophryne corroboree, assembly GCF_028390025.1. Classification (NCBI taxonomy): domain Eukaryota; kingdom Metazoa; phylum Chordata; class Amphibia; order Anura; family Myobatrachidae; genus Pseudophryne; species Pseudophryne corroboree. The sequence goes on from NC_086445.1 coordinate 68,890,696, forward strand.
AGTATCTTGAACGCTGGGATCCCGACAGCTGGAATTTTAACTGCAACCCGGAATCACTATCAGTGCGCATTCACCCCCAGCCATTTTGTGAGTGCAAGAGAACCGTCTATAGCTGTCAGATCTTGGCGTGCACTTACCTCTGAATAGGCCCCAATTTAGTCTACACGCCCACAACACACCTGCAGCTAACTTCTGCTAAGAGGGAACACCCCATTGTGCCCAGTTACACCCATTTATCTGAGTGGAGATCCAGCTGACTTCTGTGCTGCTCTGAGTAGCCCTGCTTATGTAAATAAGCCTCATTCTGCTCGTTTTGCGCGGTGTGAAAAATCGCAGCTGGGCCGCTCCGCATGTGGCTCTGAATCAGACTTTCTGTCAAATGTTAGCTGTGCACAATTACTTAGGGAAAATAGGAACCCAAAAAAAACGCACACAAATATATATGTAAATGTTTTAATACCTTTATTTTTGGTACTATATTTACATTTCAGTCTGATAAATGGATCCTCATTATCTCTGTCCTGAAACAGACTTAAAGGCAGGAAACATAGGAAAATAATTTTCCTCCACAATCTGTATAGTGTCTCTGGTCATTAATACATCTGCCCCAAAGAGATAAGAAGGTATGAAGTACAGTATGCCTGAGCAGTCACCACCGAAGGGATGAGTTCTCCTTCACCCTCTTCAATAGTTTTAATCTTAGCTGGGCTTCATGGGGAAGGGGCGTGGTCACAGTTATGCCACCAGTACTGTGCCCCCTGTAGCTGTGCCCTCAGTAGTAGTGCCCCCACTACTGTGCCCTCAGTAGCTGTGCCCCCAGTACTGTGCCCCTGTAGCTGTGCCCTCAGTAGTTATGCCCCCAGTACTGTGCCCCCTGTAGCTGTGCCCTCAGTAGTAGTGCCCCCACTACTGTGCCCCCAGTACTGTGCCCCTGTAGCTGCGCCCTCAGTAGTTATGCCCCCAGTACTGTGCCCCCTGTAGCTGTGCCCTCAGTAGTAGTGCCCCCAGTACTGTGCCCCTGTAGCTGTACCCTCAGTAGTTGTGCCCCCAATACTGTGCCCCCTGTAGCTGTGCCCTCAGTAGTTGTTCCCCAGTACTGTGCCCCCTGTAGCTGTGCCCTCAGTAGTTGTGCCCCCAGTACTGTGCCCTCAGTAGTTGTGCCCACAGTACTGTGCCCCCTGTAGCTTTGCCCTCAGTAGTAGTGCCCCCAATACTGTGCCCCCTGTAACTGTGCTGCTTACCAAAAAAAAAAAAACTCACCATCCTCGCTCCTGCTTCCCGACCGCTGCTGCCCTCCGTCTCCGGCCACCGGCGCCGCTCCTCGGATCTATTTGAGAGATATCATGACGTCTCTCCCATAGCACCGCATAGACACTAGAGGTCAATTATGACCTCTAGCGTCTATGGCCGCTCCCACAGTGCCGTGCATCGCGCACCGCACTGCACAGACACCAGTAGCGGATCTTGCCATGGCGGCGGCACCCTCGGGAGAGCGGTGCCCCGGGCAGAAATCCTGCTTGCCCGTGGCAAGATCCGCTACTGCTCACAGTGTATGTCACCAGATATTGACGCCCCTCCCTGGGGAGAAGACATTTCCCCGTTCCTTCCCATGTGAAGGAACAGGTGACTGTACATCAGTCGGCCCTGGCAGGGCATTCACTGCTTGATGCAGCCGACTGGACTCTTAGAAAATATCGAATCAGACGGATATGCTAGATGATCCAGCATGCCTAACTGATCAATATTTGCAGACCGGTCCCCCGCATACACGCTACAGTTATATGGCTGATCTGCTGATAACACTTGTGGTAACAGGGGAAGAGGGAGTGGATTTTACTCAACAAAAAAAGGATTGCTTAGTTAGTACATGGACCCCTATGTCCTCAGATCCTGAAAAACAATTCACTTTATCAAAGCTTTCATTATTTCAGCTAATCCTTAGCATCTTAGTCGCAACACAATGACTGAGTCTGTATATGAAGCATAACAAAACGGGTTGGATGCGGATACGGGATGCCGGCAGTCAGAATACAGACCTCTGACTGCCATAATCCCGGGCGTGCAACTAAACTAATCCTAACCCTTCCTTCCCGCAGCCTAACCCTCCCTTCCCGCAGCCTAACCCTAATCCCCAAACAGCAGCCCAACCCTTACCCTCCCATCCCGCAACCTAACTCTCCCTTCCCGCAGCCTAACCCTCCCTTCCCGCAGTCTAACCCTAATCCCCAAACAGCAGCCCAACCCTTACCCTCCCTTCCGCAGCCTAACTCTCCCTTCGCGCAGCCTAACTCTAATCCCCAAACAGCAGCCTAACCCTTATCCTCCCTTCCCGCAACCTAACTCTCCCTTCCCGCAGCCTAACCCTAACCCTTCCCCTGCAGCCTACCTCTTCCCCTGCAGCCTAACCCTTCCCCCGCAGTCTAACCCTAACCCTCCCCAGCATACTTACGGTTGGGATTCCGGCGTCACCATTTAGACAGGTGTCGGGATTCCAGCATCTGTCTCCTAATCGCCAACATCCCATACGTTGGGATGCCAAGTATATCCCCAACAAAACTTGGCGTGGAAAATAACCTTGGCCACTGCATTGCAGCACTTCGTATATAGATGAAGAGACTCAGTCGCATACAGATACAAGTATAGTATATCATATTAATCAGCACAGCCTCCTGGTGTGTCCTAGCTGCATCGCATTGCCTCTAGGACGCATTTTAGGCAAAAAAGATGTGAAAAAGTCGCCTGATGCTAGCGGAGCCTCACGAGACCGGGAGCTCCAAGAAGAGCTGTTTTGCGCAACTGCGGCAATGATATATAAGGACACATCTGTAATTGTTTTATGTGGCTTAAGCGTTAGACATTATTATATTGTTTTATGTTGGTTTAATGTTCTAAGATGTATGTATATTGTTTTCAGTCTATGCATTATTGTATCTCTCTGCAGATGGTTCTCAGTTCTGAAGCAAAACAAATACTAACCAGTCCCCCAGATAAGAGGACAGCAGAAGAGACAAAGGTGGTAAGTGTATGGTATGGGTATAAGGAATGAGGCCTACGCTGTACCTCCCAGCTTACAGACATGTGAAATCGGCCATGCCAAAATCTCTATTCAGATAGAAGCACCCACTTCTGGTGGAAACTCTGCACCCTTACAGGTCTGGGAATCCTGCAAAACCAGTACATGAAGAGGACGTGCTAGTGCTGTAACAGAGGAGCACCGCAGATGACAGTGGGATAGGATGTGTGTGTGTGCTGGGGGGGAAGGGAGGGTCAGGCACGGTACACAATGCCCGGACGAGGTAAGGGAATCAGAATGAGATCCTGGCTCAAGGGATCCCGGTGGTCGTAATACTGACGCTGGGATCCCGGTGATGAAAAGACCGTCAGGGGTGAGTAAGGGGTGTTCTCCCCACTCCCTAACCCTCCTTTTCCGCTGCCTAACCCTAACCTCCCTCCTTAATGCCTAGCCCTAACCTACCTGCAGAGGTGCCTAACCCTAACCCTCCCTCCCTCGCAGCCTAACCCTAACCCACCCTCCCTGCAGCCTAACCCTAACCCCCACCGGGGGTGTCTAACCCTAACCCTCCCTCCCTCCCCCGCAGCCTAACCCTAACCCACCCTCCCTGCAGCCTAACCCTAGCCCCCATCGGGGTTGTCTAACCCTAACCCTCCCTCCCTCCCCCGCAGCCTAACCCTAACCCACCCTCCCTGCAGCCTAACCCTAACCCCCACCGGGGGTGTCTAACCGTAACCCACCCTCCCCCGCAGCCTAACCCTAACCCACCCTCCCTGCAGCCTAACCCCCACCGGGGGTGTCTAACCGTAACCCACCCTCCCTGCAGCCTAACCCTAACCCAACCTTCCGTGCAGCCTAACCCTAACCCTCACCAGGGGTGCCTAACCCTAACCCCCACCGGGGGTGCCTAACCGTAACCCACCCTCTCTGCAGCCTAACCCTATCCCAACCTTCCGTGCAGCCAAACCCTAACCCTCAACAGGGGTGCCTAACCCTAACCCTCCCTCCCCCGCAGCCCATCCCTAACCCACTCTCCCTGCAGCCTAACCCTAACCAACCCTCCCTGCAACCTAACCCTCACCGGAGGTGCCTAACCCTAACCCACCCTCCCTGCAGCCTAACCCTAACCAACCCTCCCTGCAACCTAACCCTCACCGGGGGTGCCTAACCCTAACCCACCCTCCCTGCAGCCTAACCCTAACCCTCACTGGGGGTGCCTAACCTTCCCTCTCCCTCAGCCTAACCCTAACCCATCCTCCCTGCAGCCTAACCCTAACCCCCACCGGGAGTTTAGATTTGGGTGGGGTGTGTTCAATCTGAAATCTAAATTGCAGTGTATAAATAAAGCAGCCAGTATTTATCCAGCACAGAAACAATATAACCCACCCAAATCTAACTCTCTCTGCACATGTTATATCTGCCCCACCTGCAGTGCACATGGTGTTGCCCATTAGAGAAAGATTTTGCTGCTGCGATCAGGTCTGAATTAGGCCCATATTCCTCTGTGCATAATTAGATTTTGTAAATTGAAATCTTTGTAAAACCGACTTTTTAGCAGAAAATCCTCAGTGCCAGAACAGTGTCTTCATATTTCCCATTAATGTTGGATAACCAGGTGTTGGAACTGGTCCATTATTTGCAGTAAATCCAATCTACAATGATTGTGTTCCTTAATGATCATCCAAATGATATTTCAGTAACCTACAGTAACATACTGTAACTCCCATCACTGTGTACTTGGCAGCGGGAGTTCGGTGCACGAAGACTGGATCGTCCTCATACTGAAGCTGATTCTTAAGTCGATGATTTGTGACAATGCAATATAATCTTTACATATGCATGAGGCCGTCTCTTCAATTGCAGGCCATGCTGTCTCTGAGGATGACCGTGTCTTCTTTCGCTGGATATCCAGTTTATATACAGGAGAAAATAGCCAAAGTTGGCTGGTATGAATGGTAGGTACAATGCACATGTTTATTAACCAGTTGTGAGCTTGTTTTTACGTCAGCCGGTGGCAACGGAGTCTAACTTAGGACCTACAGATGGGTCCATGTTTATCTTGACCTTTAATAGGATTAACTGAGACTGGGCAGTCGGACTTAATCCATACCTCCCAACATTCAAGTATAGGAAGGAGGGACATCTTGGCGTGCGTTGCGTGGCCGAAAAGGGGGCGTGACCTGTGTGGAAGGGGGCATGGCTTCACGGAGGGTCCGTGATCACGAGCCACGCCCCAGTTTTCGTCACTGAGGGGGCATGGCCAGCGCTCTGGGAGCTGCTGGCATGCCCCCTCTCCCTCTAACTCACTGGAATAGATGCTGTGCGAAAATCGGGACAGTTGGGAGGTATGCTTAATCCCCTGCTGTAATGACTTAGGGGGTCATTCCGAGTTGATCGCTAGCTGCCGTTGGTTGTAGTGCAGCAATCAGGCCAAAAAAAAATCGGCATTCCTGCGCATGCATATGGTGCGCAGTGCGCACGCGCGTCGTACTTTCACAAAAGCCGACGTAGTTTCACACAAGGTCTAGCGACGCTTTTCAGTCGCACTGCTCGCCGCAGTGATTGAAAGGAAGTGGGTGTTTCTGGGTGTTAACTGACCGTTTTCAGGGCGTGTGCTGAAAAACACAGGCGTGCCAGATAAAAACGCAGGCGTGGCGGGGGAAACGTAGGCGTGGTTGTCCGAACGCAGGGCGTGTTTGTGACGTCATAACGGGAACTAAACAGTCTGAAGTGATCGTTAGCTAGGAGTAAGTATCGAGCTACTCAGAAACTGCACAATCTTTTTTTGAAGCGGCGCTGCGAACCTTTTCGTTCGCACTTCTGCTAAGCTAAGATACACTCCCAGAGGGCGGCGGCTTAACGTTTGCACTGCTGCTAAAAGCAGCTAGCGAGCGAACAACTCGGAATGAGGGCCTTAATCCCCTGCTGTATTGTTCCCTGTATTGTATTGCAGTTGAGAACAATAGATGAAGGGTTTATATTAATAAACCATGTTGTGCCTAGGTGCAGCAAACTAGCCAAGATAACTGTGGACCCATCTGTAATTCACTATGGATCGCTACTGAGGCTGAAATAGGACTTTTCTCAAACCTGCTACTGCTAAAAAATCACATGTGGAGAGCCGCCCAGAATGGATAAAAGAAGCGGACCGATGTGTTCGCAAACCTGTGTATGCATTAGCGCAATTGCAATGCATACGCAAAAAACAAGCACAATCGACAGCTGCGGCTGACCCCAGCGTACTCAAATCATTGAGAATGCAGTCACACCAGGTGCCATGGTTTTCATTGCAGTGTTCGCAGATTACGTCAGATGCATGCCTCGAAAACGCCCATGACACGCCACTCCCCACAAATGCCATGTTACCACCTACGAACGGTCAATTCCTGTCAATCAAAATGCAATCTCTTCACACTTAGGCTGCATACGCAGAGCGATCGCATTTTGACCTTCGTGTACGTGCAATGCGTTTGCAGCACATGCGCAGTGTGCCGATAATTGCGTTTTCACATTAGCAACTGATAGTGAATCAGGCCCCTAGGGGGTAATTCAGATCTGATTGCTGCTGGGAGTTTTCAAACTGTGTATACACCGCAATGCGCAGGTGCGACGGACTGCTGCAAAGAGGATCGCCGGTCAGCGTCAGGATTGTGCGAAAGATCCATTTGCACGGGCGTTCGCAAGGAGAATGACAGCAAGAGGGCGTTTGTGGGTGGCAACTGACCGTTTTCAGGGAGTGTCAGGAAAAAAGCAGACGAGATCAAGCGTTTTCAGGGCGGGTGTGTGACGTCAATTCCGGTCCCAGACAGGCTGATGTGATCGCAGCGGCTGAGTAAGTCCTGGGCTGCGCAGAGACTGCACAAAATCTGTTTGTACAGCTCTACTACACATGCGATCGCACACTTGCACAGCGAAAATACATTCCCCCTGTAGGCGGCGACTATCTGATCGCAGCAGTGCAAAAATCGCTGCCCAGCGATCAGGTCTGAATTAACCCCATATTGCGGAGTATTACAGTGCGGTCACAGTCTATTGGTGGTCATTGCGAGTTGTTCGCTCGTTGACGATTTTCGCTATGCTGCGATTTGTTGCAAATTACGCATGCACAAGGCACGCAGGGCGCATGCGCTTAGTTATTTACCTAAAAACTTAGCAGTTTTGCTGTGGATCCTGCGGCGCTTTTCAGTCGCACTGCTGATCGGTGAGTGATTGACAGGAAAAGGGCGTTTCTCGGAGGTAACTGAGCGTTTTCCAGGAGTGTGCTAAAAAACGCAGGCGTGTCAGGGAAAAACGCGGGAGTGTCTGGAGAAACGGGGGAGTTGCTGGCCGAACGCAGGGCGTGTTTGTGACATCAAACCAGGAACTAAACGGACTGAACTGATCGCAATCTGTGAGTAGGTCTGGAGCTACTCAGAAACTGCAAAGAATTATTTAGTAGCAATTCTGCTAATCTTTCCTTCGCACTTCTGCTAAGCTAAGATACACTCCCAGAGGGCGGCGGCCTAGCGTGTGCAATGCTGCTAAAAGCAGCTAGCGAGCGAACAACTCGGAATGACCCCCACTGTACGAGTTGTACAGGATTCCATTCAAAATGCATCAAACCTGCACAAAAACTGGAACAAAATACACAGATCCGGCACTTCCACCGATCTCCTTGTTGTAGGTAGAGACACGTGTGCCTGACGGGTGGTATTCATGTGACCGCCGGTCAGCTGACCGACAGTCACATGACCTCCTCCACCAGCCCGACGGGTCACTGTCCCGATGGTCGGAATGCCGACCAACAGGGACTATTTCCACTCGTGGGTGTCCACGACACCCATAGAGTGGGAATAGAACCTGTGGCGACCGCAGGTCGCCACCGAGCCCGCAAGGGGCTTGCTGCACTCGCCCCTCCCCGCCGGGATCCCGGCGTCGGTATGCTGCCGGGATCCCGGCGTCGGTAAGCTGACCGGCGGTCAGGAGACCGCCGGTCAGCCGTACTACACCCTTGTCTGATACACTCATGAATCAGACCAAGTTCATACAGTATGATTTATTGGTTTTAACAGTGGGTATTGACGGCAGTGCAACTATCAAATTATATATAGATATATAATGAGGGAGAAAGAGAGAGAGAGAGAGAGAGAGAGAGAGAGAGAGGGGTACATTTACTGAAAAGTGGTGATGTTGCCAATAGCAACCAATCAGATTCTGTCTATCATTTCTCTATTGCATGCTAGAAAATGCTAGACAGAATCTGACTGGTTGCTATGGGCAACATCAGCACTTTTCAATTTTAGAAGCTTTAGTGAATATACACCAGAGAGAGAGAGATAAAGGAAGAATTTCAGGGACTGATTCTTAGTTACACTCAGGTACAAATGCAGATGTAGTTTTAGCAAATTGCGCGTGTGTTATGGCCTGCATTCACAACTGAGTCACCCACATCTTTGCTGCTTCTCACGTAGGGCTGAATGGGTGGCAGTGGGGCAGCAATGGGACGTTTACCACAGCAGTGGGCGCCGCTACATCCTCTTGTCTCTTAGATCTCTCGTGTATACCCTATATTGCACAAACGATTGTGGTGTAGCCATGGCATATAGTACCATGGGCATAGCTATGCTTCCCTACATTCCTGGACCTGAGTAATCACTACCTACTGCCCCCACCCCACCTCTCAGCACCCCTGGTCATAGTCTATTGGAGATTGGAAAGTTGTCCTCAGAGAAGGCCCTAGGCATAGGCAAACTAGGCAAATGCCTAGGGGCACCAGCAGCTTCTGCTGATTGAAATGATATGCGACATGCCTATATTCGGTGTGTAGCATTTTGTATGCAACCACATTCACACACAGTATATAGACATGTTGCATATAATTTTCATCAGCAGAAGTTGCTTGTGCATCCTAGCCACATAGCAATGCAAATAAGATGCATTTTTATCAAAAAAGGTGCCCGATGTTAGCAGAGCTGCCAGCTGACTCACGCCAGGCATCTCCTGCTGCATGGCGCATTGAGGCAAGATTTATGAGGACACATCTGTATCCAGGCCGAGGCAGAGGTCACAGTGTTAGCGGCCGTGTGAGTGCTGTGTGTGAGTGGGTTGGTTGTGCAATAGTGTTTAGCATATGTGTAAGGGACATTATGTGTATCATTATGTGTATAAGGGCATCAATATTGTGCGGCATATGTGTAAGGTACATTATGTGTATAAGGACATTAATAAAAGTTGGCATAATGTGTAAGGCGTATTATGTTTATAAGGACATTAATAATGTGTGTCATATTTGTAAGGGGCATTACTGTGTGGTATGTGAATAAATACATTACTAATGTGTGGCATTATGTGTATAAGGTGCTCTACTTTGTGGTGTTACATATAGAAAGGGCACTACGTCTGGTTTAATGTGAATAAAGAGCAATATGGTGTGGTGTAATGTGAATAAGGAGCAATTCAGTGTCATGTATTGTGAATAAGGGGCACTACTGTGAGGAGTAACGTTTTTTGTAAGGTAAAGTGGTATTACTGTGTGATGTAACGTGAATTAGGAACACTATTGCATGATAAAATGTGAATAAAGTTGCAGTACTGTGTGGCAGAATTTGAATTGGGGGTACTATTGTGTGGCCATGCCCATTCCCAACAAAAACACACCTCTTTTGTGCGCACCATTCCTATTTAACATATAGGGGGTAGGAACACCAATATAAGGACTACTATGGGTGAGAGGTGATGGTGCTGGGAAAGGGGTGCAGGGTCAGAGGCGGAACCAGCGGTGGTGCTAGGGGGCACCAGCCAAAATCTTGCCTAGGGCATCATATTGGTTCGGGCCAGCTCTGGTTGTCCTAGTTCTATTAAGATCTCCTGCACCAAGGACTAGTGATGAGCGGGTTCGGTTCCTCGGAATCCGAACCCCCCCGAACTTCACCCTTTTTACACGGGTCCGAGGCAGACTCGGATCCTCCCGCCTTGCTCGGTTAACCCGAGCGCGCCCGAACGTCATCATCCCGCTGTCGGATTCTCGCGAGATTCGGATTCTATATAAGGAGCCGCGCATCGCCGCCATTTTTCACTCGTGCATTGGAAATGATAGTGAGAGGACGTGGCTGGCGTCCTCTCACTTTGTTTCAGGGGGCTGCAGTGCAAATATCTTTATACTGGGGACCAGCAGTATTATAGGAGGAGTACAGTGCAGAGTTTTGCTGACCAGTGACCACCAGTATTATACGTTGTCTGCCTGAAAAACGCTCCATATCTGTGCTCAGTGTGCTGCATATATCTGTGCTCACACTGCTTTATTGTGGGGACTGGGGACCAGCAGTATTATATAGGAGGAGTACAGTGCAGAGTTTTGCTGACCAGTGACCACCAGTATACGTTGTCTGCCTGAAAAACGCTCCATATCTGTGCTCAGTGTGCTGCATATATCTGTGCTCACACTGCTTTATTGTGGGGACTGGGGAGTGGGACCAGCAGTATTATATAGGAGGAGTACAGTGCAGAGTTTTGCTGATCAGTGACCACTAGTATACGTTGTCTGCCTGAAAAACGCTCCATATCTGTGCTCAGTGTGCTGCATATATCTGTGCTCACACTGCTTTATTGTGGGGACTGGGGACCAGCAGTATTATATAGGAGGAGTACAGTGCAGAGTTTTGCTGACCAGTGACCACCAGTATTATACGTTGTCTGCCTGAAAAACGCTCCATATCTGTGCTCAGTGTGCTGCATATATCTGTGCTCACACTGCTTTATTGTGGGGACTGGGGACCAGCAGTATTATATAGGAGGAGTACAGTGCAGAGTTTTGCTGACCAGTGACCACCAGTATACGTTGTCTGCCTGAAAAACGCTCCATATCTGTGCTCAGTGTGCTGCATATATCTGTGCTCACACTGCTTTATTGTGGGGACTGGGGACCAGCAGTATTATATAGGAGGAGTACAGTGCAGAGTTTTGCTGACCAGTGACCACCAGTATACGTTGTCTGCCTGAAAAACGCTCCATATCTGTGCTCAGTGTGCTGCATATATCTGTGCTCACACTGCTTTATTGTGGGGACTGGGTACCAGCAGTATTATATAGGAGGAGTACAGTGCAGAGTTTTGCTGACCAGTGACCACCAGTATTATACGTTGTCTGCCTGAAAAACGCTCCATATCTGTGCTCAGTGTGCTGCATATATCTGTGCTCACACTGCTTTATTGTGGGGACTGGGGACCAGCAGTATTATATAGGAGGAGTACAGTGCAGAGTTTTGCTGACCAGTGACCACCAGTATACGTTGTCTGCCTGAAAAACGCTCCATATCTGTGTTCAGTGTGCTGCATATATCTGTGCTCACACTGCTTTATTGTGGGGACTGTGGACCAGCAGTATTATATCGGAGGAGTACAGTGCAGAGTTTTGCTGACCAGTGACCACCAGTATACGTTGTCTGCCTGAAAAACGCTCCATATCTGTGCTGCATTGTAGTATATAGTAGGAGTACAGTGCATAATTTTGCTGACCACCAGTATATAATATATAGGAGTACGGTACAGAAGGCCACTGCTCTACCTACCTCTGTGTCGTCAAGTATACTATCCATCCATACCTGTGGTGCATTTCAGTTTTGCACAGTTTGCTGACCACTAGTATATAATATATAGCAGTACGGTACAGTAGGCCACTGCTCTACCTACCTCTGTGTCGTCAAGTATACTATCCATCCATACCTGTGGTGCATTTCAATTTTGCACAGTTTACTGACCACCAGTATATAATATATAGCAGTACGGTACAGTAGGCCACTGCTCTACCTACCTCTGTGTCGTCAAGTATACTATCCATCCATACCTGTGGTGCATTTCAGTTTTGCACAGTTTGCTGACCACCAGTATATAATATATAGCAGTACGGTACAGTAGGCCACTGCTCTACCTACCTCTGTGTCGTCAAGTATACTATCCATCCATACCTGTGGTGCATTTCAGTTTTGCACAGTTTGCTGACCACCAGTATATAATATATAGCAGTACGGTACAGTAGGCCACTGCTCTACTTACCTCTGTGTCGTCAAGTATACTATCCATCCATACCTGTGGTGCATTTCAGTTTTGCACAGTTTGCTGACCACCAGTATATAATATATAGCAGTACGGTACAGTAGGCCACTGCTCTACCAACCTCTGTGTCGTCAAGTATACTATCCATCCATACCTGTGGTGCATTTCAGTTTTACACAGTTTGCTGACCACCAGTATATAATATATAACAGTACGGTACAGTAGGCCACTGCTCTACCTACCTCTGTGTCGTCAAGTATACTATCCATCCATACCTGTGGTGCATTTCAGTTGTGCGCAGTATATATAGTAGTAGGCCATTGCTATTGATACTGGCATATAATTCCACACATTCAAAAATGGAGAACAAAAATGTGGAGGGTAAAATAGGGAAAGATCAAGATCCACTTCCACCTCGTGCTGAAGCTGCTGCCACTAGTCATGGCCGAGACGATGAAATGCCATCAACTTCGTCTGCCAAGGCCGATGCCCAATGTCATAGTAGAGAGCATGTAAAATCCAAAACACAAAAGTTCAGTAAAATGACCCAAAAATCAAAATTAAAAGAGTCTGAGGAGAAGCGTAAACTTGCCAATATGCCATTTACGACACGGAGTGGCAAGGAACGGCTGAGGCCCTGGCCTATGTTCACGGCTAGTGGTTCAGCTTCACATGAGGATGGAAGCACTCATCCTCTCGCTAGAAAAATGAAAAGACTTAAGCTGGCAAAAGCACAGCAAAGAACTGTGTGTTCTTCTAAATCACAAATCCCCAAGGAGAGTCCAATTGTGTCGGCTGCGATGCCTGACCTTCCCAACACTGGACGGGAAGAGGTGGCGCCTTCCACCATTTGCACGCCCCCTGCAAGTGCTGGAAGGAGCACCCGCAGTCCAGTTCCTGATAGTCAAATTGAAGATGTCACTGTTGAAGTACACCAGGATGAGGATATGGGTGTTGCTGGAGCTGAGGAGGAAATTGACAAGGAGGATTCTGATGGTGAGGTGGTTTGTTTAAGTCAGGCACCCGGGGAGACACCTGTTGTCCGTGGGACAAATATGGCCATTGACATGCCTGGTCAAATTACAAAAAAAATCACCTCTTCGGTGTGGACTTATTTTAACACAAATGCGGACAACAGGTGTCAAGCCGTGTGTTGCCTTTGTCAAGCTGTAATAAGTAGTGGTAAGGACGTTAACCACCTCAGAACATCCTCCCTTATACGTCACCTGCAGCGCATTCATCATAAGTCAGTAACAAGTTCAAAAACTTTGGATGACAGTGGAAGCAGTCCACTGACCACTAAATCCCTTCCTCTTGTAACCAAGCTCCTGCAAACCACACCACCAACTCCCTCAGTGTCAATTTCCTCCTTACACAGGAAAGCCAATAGTCCTGCAGGCCATGTCACTGTCAAGTCTGACGAGTCCTCTCCTGCCTGGGATTCCTCCGATGCATCCTTGAGTGTAACGCCTACTGCTGCTGGCGCTGCTGTTGTTGCTGCTGGGAGTCGATCGTCATCCCAGAGGGGAAGTCGGAAGACCACTTGTACCACTTCCAGTAAGTAATTGACTGTCCAACAGTCCTTTGCGAGGAAGATGAAATATCACAGCAGTCATCCTGCTGCAAAGCGGATAACTCAGGCCTTGGCAGCCTGGGCGGTGAGAAACGTGTTTTCGTTATCCACCGTTAATTCACAGGCAACTACAGGCTTGATTGAGGTACTGTGTCCCCGGTACCAAATACCATCTAGGTTCCATTTCTCTAGGCAGGCGATACCGAAAATGTACACAGACCTCAGAAAAAGTCACCAGTGTCCTAAAAAATGCAGTTGTACCCAATGTCCACTTAACCACGGCCATGTGGACAAGTGGAGCAGGGCAGACTCAGGACTATATGACTGTGACAGCCCACTGGGTAGATATATTGCCTCCCGCAGCAAGAACAGCAGCGGCGGCACCAGTAGCAGCATCTTGCAAACGCCAACTCGTTCCTAGGCAGGCTACGCTTTGTATCACCGCTTTCCATAAGAGGCACACAGCTGACAACCTCTTACGGAAACTGAGGAACATCATCGCAGAATGGCTTACCCCAAATGGACTCTCCTGGGGATTTGTGACATCGGACAACGCCAGCAATATTGTGCGTGCATTACATCTGGGCAAATTCCAGCACGTCCCATGTTTTGCACATACATTGAATTTGGTGGTGCAGAATTATTTAAAAAACGACAGGGGCGTGCAAGAGATGCTGTCGGTGGCCAGAAAAATTGCGGGCCACTTTCGGCATTCAGCCACCGCGTGCCGAAGACTGGAGCACCAGCAAACAGTCCTGAACCTGCCCTGACATCATCTGAAGCAAGAGGTGGTAACGAGGTGGAATTCAACCCTCTATATGCTTCAGAGGATGGAGGAGCAGTAAAAGGCCATTCAAGCCTATACATCTGCCTACGATATAGGCAAAGGAGGGGGAATGCACCTGACTCAAGCGCAGTGGAGAATGATTTCAACATTGTGCAAGATTCTGCAACCCTTTGAACTTGCCACACGTGAAGTCAGTTCAGACACTGCCAGCCTGAGTCAGGTCATTCCCCTCATCAGGCTTTTGCAGAAGAAGCTGGAGACATTGAAGGAGGAGCTAAAACAGAGCGATTCCGCTAGGCATGTGGGACTTGTGGATGGAGCCCTCCAGTGTGTACTCCGAAAGAGTGTTTAGTGCAGCTGCTCACCTTGTCAACAATCGGCGTACAAGGTTACTTCCAGAAAATGTGGAGAAGATGTTGTTCAGCAAAATTAATTATAATCAATTCCTCCATGGAGACATTCACCAGCAATTGCCTCCAGAAAGTACACAGGGACCTGAGATGGTGGATTCCAGTGGGGACGAATTAATAATCTTTGAGGAGGGGGATGTACACAGTGAAAGGGGTGAGGAATCGAACGATGAGGAGGAGGTGGACATCTTGCCTCTGTAAAGCCAGTTTGTGCAAGGAGAGATTGATTGCTTCTTTTTTGGTGGGGGCCCAAACCAACCAGTCATTTCAGTCACAGTTGTGTGGCAGACCCTGTCGCTGAAATGATGGGTTTGTTAAAGTGTGCATGTCCTGTTTATACAACATAAGGGTGGGTGGGAGGGCCCAAGGACAATTCCATCTTGCAACTCTTTTTTCTTTCATTTTTCTTTGCATCATGTGCTGTTTGGGGACTATTTTTTTGAAGTGCCATCCTGCCTGACACTGCAGTGCCACTCCTAGATGGGCCAGGTGTTTGTGTCGGCCACTTGTGTCGCTTAGCTTAGCCATCCAGCGACCTTGGTGCACCTCTTTTTTTCTTTGCATCATGTGCTGTTTGGGGACTATTTTTTTGAAGTGCTATCCTGTCTGACACTGCAGTGCCACTCCTAGATGGGCCAGGTGTTTGTGTCGGCCACTTGGGTCGCTTAGCTTAGTCACACAGCTACCTCATTGCGCCTCTTTTTTTCTTTGCATCATGTGCTGTTTGGGGACTATTTTTTTGAAGTGCCATCCTGCCTGACACTGCAGTGCCACTCCTAGATGGGCCAGGTGTTTGTGTCGGCCACTTGGGTCGCTTAGCTTAGTCATCCAGCGACCTTGGTGCACCTCTTCTTTTCTTTGCATCATGTGCTGTTTGGGGACTATTTTTTTGAAGTGCCATCCTGCCTGACACTGCAGTGCCACTCCTAGATGGGCCAGGTGTTTGTGTCGGCCACTTGGGTCGCTTAGCTTAGTCACACAGCTACCTCATTGCGCCTCTTTTTTTTTTTTTGCATCATGTGCTGTTTGGGGACTATTTTTTTGAAGTGCCATCCTGCCTGACACTGCAGTGCCACTCCTAGATGGGCCAGGTGTTTGTGTCGGCCACTTCGGTCGCTTAGCTTAGTCATCCGGCGACCTTGGTGCACCTCTTCTTTTCTTTGCATCATGTGCTGTTTGGGGACTATTTTTTTGAAGTGCCATCCTGTCTGACACTGCAGTGCCACTCCTAGATGGGCCAGGTGTTTGTGTCGGCCACTTGGGTCGCTTAGCATAGTCATCCAGCGACCTCCAGGACTAAAAATAATATTGTGAGGTGTGAGGTGTTCAGAATAGACTGAAAATGAGTGTAAATTATGGTTATTGAGGTTAATAATACTATGGGATCAAAATGACCCCAAATTCTATGATTTAAGCTGTTTTTGAGGGGTTTTTGTAAAAAAACACCCGAATCCAAAACAC
Source organism: Pseudophryne corroboree (assembly GCF_028390025.1). Classification (NCBI taxonomy): domain Eukaryota; kingdom Metazoa; phylum Chordata; class Amphibia; order Anura; family Myobatrachidae; genus Pseudophryne; species Pseudophryne corroboree. The sequence goes on from NC_086445.1 coordinate 68,906,969, forward strand.
ACCCGAATCCGACAAAAAAATTTCAGGGAGGTTTTGGCAAAACGCGTCCGAATCCAAAACTCGGCCGCGGAACCGAATCCAAAACCAAAACACAAAACCCGAAAAATGTCCGGTGCACATCACTACCAATGACGGCGCTGGTGCCATTGGCTTTTCTATAATGGGTGCAATGGGTGCGGTGCACACGGGCCCCTGGGTCCAGGGGGGGCCCACACCGCACCCATTTTAATACTATCCGGAGTCCAGCGCCGGTACCTGTTATCGTGATGGAAATCGCAGCCAAAATGGCCGCAGCGCATGCGCGGTAGCCAAATTGGTCTCCGGATCATGGCAGGTGCCATGTTTCCGGAGACCTGCACATGCGCAGTAGACTCCGGCACAGTGCCGGAGTCTACAGCGCCGTGCAGAGGAGGGGGCCCACCCGAAGGTGCACACAGGCCCCCTCCTCTGTAGAAACGCACCTGGCTGGTGCACATGCTCTTGCAAGGAGAGGGCAGGGGGCTGGGGGTTGCGCGGTTGCATGGTGGATATTCACACAGGGCTTCTGATCACTGCAAGCAGCCGGAATTTTGTCTGTATTATATCCGAATCAGTATTAGGCCCTTAATCTTCATTTTAGTCACATCCTTTGTTCCATCGTACAGTATGTGGCTGGCACTGTACAGCTCTGCTTTGTCTTGTCTATGATTATACTTATACGCGGGATATAGTAATGTGACCGGCGGTGAGGAGTCACAATACCGGCACCTACATCCCGAACCCCACGAGTGGGAATAGCCACGAGAATAGAACCTGTGGCTCCGCCCCCCCCAACGCACCGGCCAGCTAACAGCCGGGATCCAGACGTTGGTATTGTGACTAGCAATCTCCTGACGGCCAGTCACACATACCAAACCCCTATACGCTGCACCCTGCTGTATCTGCACAACGGGACTCATTCAGACCTGATCGTAGATGATACAGCGATGCTTTTGTACTTTAGGAGCAGCTCCCTGCCAGCCCCTGCGCTGCGCACGGGCAGGAGCTACTTGTTGCTGTGAGGATCGCAGCAGCTGCGTGCGACGAAACGCAGCCGCCGCTGCCAGCCCCTTCCCCCCTGCGTTGCCTGGACCGTGCCCCATAAACGGAGGGCAAACGCCGCCGGCCTGCCCCCTCCCACCGAGCGACCGCCTCTGCCTGTCAATCAGGCAGAGGCGATCGCAGGGCTGAAACAGCCGTCAGCTGTCTGAGATGCACGCGCCGGCGCCTGCTCAGTTGAATAAGACCCAATGTACTAAATAAGTGTCTGTATGGGCCTGGTATAGAGAGGGGTGCAGTGGATATGGATATGCTAATGCTGCAGGAGGCACCTTGTGTAAATAGAAGACTCCTGCCAGCTTCTGTGATCCGGGGGGGCAGCATCGGATCATTTGCAAAAATATCCACCATTTGACTAACCCTCAGGTCATCTGCGTAATCCGTAACTTTGCGCCGGAAGATGCAGACATTGGCCCTCATTCCGAGTTGTTCGCTCGGTATTTTTCATCGCATCGCAATGAAAATCCGCTTAGTACGCATGCGCAATGTTCGCACTGCGACTGCGCCAAGTAACTTTACTATGAAGAAAGTATTTTTACTCACGGCTTTTTCTTCGCTCCGGCGATCGTAATGTGATTGACAGGAAATGGGTGTTACTGGGCGGAAACACGGCGTTTCAGGGGCGTGTGGATGAAAACGCTACCGTTTCCGGGAAAAACGCAGGAGTGGCCGGAGAAACGGTGGGAGTGCCTGGGCGAACGCTGGGTGTGTTTGTGACGTCAACCAGGAACGACAAGCACTGAACTGATCGCACAGGCAGAGTAAGTGTGGAGCTACTCTGAAACTGCTAAGTAGTTAGTAATCGCATTATTGCGAATACATCGGTCGCAATTTTAAGAAGCTAAGATTCACTCCCAGTAGGCGGCGGCTTAGCGTGTGTAACTCTGCTAAATTCGCCTTGCGACCGATCAACTCGGAATGAGGGCCATTGTCCACGGCACTCACAGTAAATGGGGGTGACACGCTCCCTTTTCAGAAACTCCGCCCATTGCCACTCCCTCCCAGCCCCCGAACAGCCCCAGCCTGACAATGAGGCTGTGGCTTAGTGGGCACTGCGTGTGGTGACGCAGGACCCATTCTGCCCCTGCGCAGAACAGTTCCTGGGCATGCACAGTTCTCCTGCTATAAGAGCTGAACGCCCCTGGCTCATGGTACCTTACTTGTATTATCATAGTAGTTTTATTTCCCTTCCATCTGTAGTATAACAGCTGGATCAGTGTTTTGTTTTGTTGTATTTGTTACTTAAAACTGCAAAATCTCTGAGAATAAAAATAAGATTTTAAACCTACCGGTAAATCTTTTTCTCCTAGTCCGTAGAGGATGCTGGGGACTCCGAAAGGACCATGGGGTATAGACGTGCTCCGCAGGAGACATGGGCACTCTAAAGACTTTAGATGGGTGTGCACTGTCTCCTCCCTCTATGCCCCTCCTCCAGACCTCAGTTAAAGAACTGTGCCCAGAGGAGACGGACAGTACGAGGAAAGGATTTTTGTTAATCTAAGGGCAAGATACATACCAGCCCACACCATCCACACCGTACAACATGGAATATACGAACCAGTTAACAGTATGAAACAAAACAGCATCAGCCAGAGACTGATCAAAACTGTAACATAACCCTTATGTAATCAATAACTATATACAAGCCTTGCAGAATTTAGTCCTCACTGGGACGGGCGCCCAGCATCCTCTACGGACTAGGAGAAAAAGATTTACGGGTAGGTTTAAAATCTTATTTTCTCTTACATCCTAGAGGATGCTGGGGACTCCGTAAGGACCATGGGGATTATACCAAAGCTCCAGACCGGGCGGGAGAGTGCGGATGACTCTGCAGCACCGATTGAGCAAACATGAGGTCCTCATCAGCCAAGGTATCAAACTTATAGAATTTAGCAAAAGTGTTTGAACCCGACCAAGTAGCTGCTCGGCAAAGTTGTAATGCCGAGACACCTCGGGCAGCCGCCCAAGAAGAACCCACCTTCCTAGTGGAATGGGCCTTTTGCCGAATTTGGTAACGGCAATCCAGCCGTAGAATGAGCCTGCTGAATCGTGTTACAGATCCAGCAGGCAATAGTCTGCTTAGAAGCAGGAGCGCCAACCTTTTTGGCTGCATACAGGACAAACAGTGCCTCTGTTTTCCTAACCCGAGCCGTCCTGGCTACATAAACTTTTAAGGCCCTGACTACATCAAGAGACTTGGAATCCTCCAAGTCACCCGTAGCCACAGGCATCACAATAGGTTGGTTCATATGAAACGATGAAACCACCTTAGGCAGAAATGGAAAATCAGATAGGGGCTTTTGTGAGACAAAGCCGCCAATTCGGACACCCGCCTCGCAGATGCCAAGGCTAACAACATGACCGCTTTCCAAGTGAGAAATTTTAACTCAACTGTTTGAAGAGGTTCAAACCAGTGTGACGTAAGGAACTGTAACACCACGTTAAGGTCCCATGGTGCCACTGGGGGCACAAAAGGAGGCTGGACTTCTGGGAGAGAAGCCAATTCCTTCTGAAAGAATATTGACAGGGCCGAAATCTGCACCTTAATGGAGCCTAACTTTAGGCCCATATCCACTCCTGTCTGCAGAAAGTGGAGAAAACGGCCCAGGTGGAAATTTTCCGTAGGAGCATTCTTGGTTTCACACCAAGATACATATTTCCTCCAGATACGTTGATAATGCTTCACCGTCACCTCCTTCCTAGCTTTTATCAGAGTAGAGATGACTTCCCCCGGAATACCTTTCCTAGCTAGGATTTGGCGTTCAACCGCCATGCCGTCAAACGTAACCGTGGTAAGTCTTGGAACATGCAGGGCCCCTGCTGCAACAGGTCCTCCCTGGGAGGAAGAGGCCACGGATCTTCTGTGAGCATTTCCTGAAGATCTGAATACCAGGCCCTTCGAGGCCAATCCGGAACAATGAGTATTGTCTGCACTCTTTTTCGTCTTATGATTCTCAGTATTTTTGAGATGAGTGGAAGAGGAGGGAATACATAGACCGACGGAAACACCCAGGGTGTCACCAGGGCGTCTACCGCTACAGCCTGAGGCTCCCTTGACCTGGAACAATACCTCCTAAGTTTCTTGTTGAGGCGCGACGCCATCATGTCTATTTGAGGAAGCCCCCAACGACTTGTTATCTCTGCAAAAACTTCTTGATGAAGACCCCACTCTCCTGGATGGAGATCGTGTCTGCTGAGGAAGTCTGCTTCCCAGTTGTCCACTCCCGGAATGAAGACTGCTGACAGCGCGCTTACGTGATTTTCCTCCCAGCGAAGAATCCTGGTGGCTTCCGCCATTGCCACTCTGCTCCTTGTCCCGCCTTGGCGGTTTACATGAGCCACTGCTGTGACGTTGTCCGATTGAATCAGAACAGGTAGGCCGCGAAGAAGAGTCTCCGCTTGTCGTAGGCCGTTGTATATGGCCCTTAATTCCAGCACGTTGATGTGTAGACAAGCCTCCTGGCTTGACCACAGTCCCTGAAAATTTCTTCCTTGTGTGACTGCTCCCCATCCTCGGAGGCTCGCGTCCGTGGTTACCAGAACCCAGTCTTGAATGCCGAACCTGCGACCCTCTAGAAGGTGAGAACTCTGCAGCCACCACAGGAGAAACACCCTGGCCCTGGGGGACAGGCTTATTTTCTGATGTATTTGTAGATGGGACCCCGACCACTTGTCCAGAAGGTCCCACTGAAATGTCCTCACATGGAACCTGCCGAAGGGGATGGCCTCGTAGGCCGCCACCATCTTTCCCAGTACTCGAGTGCATTGATGAACTGGCACTCTTTTTGGCTTTAACAGGTCTCTGACCATGCTCTGGAGTTCCTGGGCCTTTTCCGTTGGGAGAAAAACCCTCTTCTTTTCCGTGTCCAGAATCATGCCTAAAAATGATAGCCGAGTCGTTGGAATCAACTGCGACTTTTGCAGATTTAGGATCCAGCCGTGTTGCTGCAGCACTCTCAGGGAGAGTGACACGCTTTTCAGCAACTGATCTCTCGATCTCGCTTTTATCAGGAGATCGTCCAAGTATGGGATAATTGTGACTCCTTGTCTGTGTAGGATCACCATCATTTCCGCCATTACCGTGGTGAAAATCCTCGGGGCCGTGGACAGCCCAAACGGCAACGTCTGAAACTGGTAATGACAATCCTGTACAGCGAATCTCAAGTACGCCTGATGAGGAGGATAAATGGGGACATGAAGGTATGCATCCTTTATGTCTGGTGATACCATAAAATCCCCCCCTTCCAGGCTGAAGATCACTGTCCGGAGAGATTCCATCTTGAATTTGAACCTTTTTAGATACAGGTTTAGGGATTTTAGATTCAGAATGGGTCTGACCGAGCCATCCGGTTTCGGGACCACAAATAGGGTTGAATAATACCCTTTCCCCTGTTGTATTAGGGGAACCTTGATAATCACCTGCTGTCGACACAGCTTTTGTATTGCAGCTAAAACTATTTCCCTCTCTGGGGGAGAAGCTGGCAACGCCGACTTGAAAAATCGGCGAGGAGGCACTTCTACGAATTCCAGTTTGTAACCTTGGGATACAATTTCTATCGCCCAAGGATCCAAATCTGACAGAACCCAGACCTGGCTGAAGAGTCGAAGACGTGCCCCCACCGGCGAGGACTCCTGCAGTGGAGCCCCAGCGTCATGCGGTGGATTTTGTAGAAGCCGGTGATGACTTCTGTTCCTGGGAACCAGCCGTAGCAGGCATTCTTTTCCCTCTACCCTTACCTCTGGCGAGGAAGGAAGATCCCCGACCTCTTTTGGACTTATGCGACCGAAAGGACTGCATCTGATATTGAGGTGTTTTTTTTTGCTGTGGGGGAACATAAGGCAAAAAAGAAGATTTACCCGTGGTAGCTGTGGAAACCAGGTCCGCAAGGCCCTCCCCAAATAAAACCTCACCCTTGTAAGGCAAAGTTTCCATATGTCTCTTCGAATTGGCATCACCCGTCCATTGGCGGGTCCACAGGGCTCGCCTAGCAGAAATTGCCATGGCATTGGCTCTTGAACCCAACAGCCCAACGTCTCTCGCAGCGTCTCTCATATATAACGCTGCGTCTTTAATATGACCCAAGGTCAATAAAATGCTATCCTTATCTAGGGTGTCAATGTCAGATGACAAGTTATCTGCCCATGCTGCTATTGTGCTACATACCCATGCCGACGCTACTGCCGGTCTGAGCAAGGCACCCGTATGTGTATAAATTGATTTTAAGGTAGTGTGATACGCAAAACATCTTTTATTGCAATAATCATATAATGAATACTTTTGGCCACCCTTGGGTGTAACCTCGCATCATCGTAGTCGACACTGGAGTCAGAATCCGTGTCGGTATCAGTGTCTGCTACCTGGGACAGGGGACGTTTATGAGAGCCCGAAGGGCCTTGTGACACAGTCAAAGCCATGGATTGACTCCCTGCTTTTTCTCTGGACTCTGCTTTGTCCAATCTTTTATGTAATAAAGACACATTTGCATTTAAAACATTCCACATATCCAACCAATCAGGTGTCGGCGTCGCCGACGGAGACACCACAATCATCTGCTCCACCTCCTCCTTAGACGAGCCTTCCGCTTCAGACATGTCGACACACACGTACTGACACCCCCACACACACTGGGATATACAATTATGGGGACAGCCCCCCAATAAGGCCCTTTGGAGAGACAGAGCGAGAGTATGCCAGCACACACCCAGCGCCACTGGACACTGGAATAAAATCCCAGACTGTACAGCGCTCTTTTATAGAATAAATAATACACTCACTGCGGCAATTAAATGTGCCTCCCCTCTTTTTTGCCCTCTGTACTTGCTCAGCAGGGGAGAGTCCGGGGAGCAGCTTCTCTGCAGCTTGCTGTGGAGAAAAATGGCGCTGGTTAGTGCTGGAGGATCAAGCTCCGCCCCCTCAACGGCGGGCTTCGGTCCCTCTCAAATTCTTTATACTGTCGGGGGTTTTTCAATATACTACCTCCGCAGTATCTAATATATTAGCCAGTGTCCCTTGAGGTTAATATTGCTGCCCAGGGCGCCCCCCCCCCCCCCTGCGCCCTGCACCCATACAGTGCCTTCTGTGTGTGTATGTGTGGGAGCAATTGCGCGGTACCTCAGTGAAGATCTGAAGTCTTCTGCTGCCTGTGAAGTTTTCTTCTTATACTCACCCGGCTTCTATCTTCCGGCTCTGTGAGGAGGACAGCGGAGCGGCTCCGGGACAAACAGCGAGGACGACACCTGTGTTCCGACCCTCTGGAGCTAATGGTGTCCAGTAGCCTTAGAAGCAGAGCCTATCAGTTAATTAGGTCTGCTTCTCTCCCCTCAGTCCCACGATGCAGGGAGTCTGTTGCCAGCAGAGCTCCCTGAAAATAAAAAAACCTAACAAAAAGTATTTTCAGAGAAACTCAGTAGAGCTCCCCTGCAGTGCATCCAGTCTCCTCTGGGCACAGGATCTAACTGAGGTCTGGAGGAGGGGCATAGAGGAAGGAGCCAGTGCACACCCATCTAAAGTCTTTAGAGTGCCCATGTCTCCTGCGGAGCCCGTCTATACCCCATGGTCCTTACGGAGTCCCCAGCATCCTCTAAAACGTAAGAGAAATAATAATGCAAAAAAAAAAAAAATGTTAAAGCCAGCCAAATGTGCGGTGGCCTGATGTGACGTGGCCTGATGGAAGGCATTGTTATCAGTGCTGCAGCTAATCTCAGTAATATACTACAGAGGGTAAACGCGCTATACACCGCCAAGCATTGCATTTTGTTTATGACTCTTTTTGCTAAGCAACCAGAGCCGGCAGCAATGTGTAGTAGTGGTAGTCTGTGTCGGTGTTCCCCCTCCCACTTCTATGTTTCCCCTCCTACTTGGAAGGGGTTGGTTATGGTGTGTGTCGAAAGTTATAATGCTGATATGCATATTGTCGACATGAGCATGCTGACATGGTCCTCATTTAGACAGTGATGAAATGTTGAAATGTTAGAATGCCAACATATTGCCATTGGTGGCCCAGCGGTGTTTTACCTGATCCTAACTGGTGCAGCGGCTCCAGCAGCGTCATCCAGGTCCTGGGGGTCATATGACCATAACTTCTGAGTTAGAGCTGTGATCCTCTGGCTATCCCCTAACGTCACTCCGCAGCCTATTCCTAACCTCCCCTCGCAGCCTAACCTTAATGTCACTCCACAGCCTATCCCTAACCTTACCCCACAGTCTAACCCTAATGTCACTCTGCAGATTATCCCTAACCTCCCCCCACAGCCTAACCATAATATCACTCCGCAGCCTGTCCCTTGCCTCCCCCCACAGCCTAACCGTAATGTCACTCCACAGCCTATCCCTAACCTCACCCCACAGTCTAACCCTAATGTCACTGCCTATCCCTAACCTCACCCCACAGTCTAACCCTAATGTCACTCTGCAGATTATCCCTAACCTCTCCCCACAGCCTAACCATAATATCACTCCGCAGCCTGTCCCTTGCCTCCCCCCACAGCCTAACCGTAATGTCACTCCACAGCCTATCCCTAACCTCACCCCACAGTCTAACCCTAACGTCACTCCACAGCCTATCCCTAACCTCACCCCACAGTCTAACCCTAACGTCACTCCACAGCCTATCCCTAACCTCACCCCACAGTCTAACCCTAATGTCACTCCACAGCCTATCCCTAACCTCACCCCACAGTCTAACCGTAATGTCACTCCACAGCCTATCCCTAACCTCACCCCACAGTCTAACCCTAATGTCACTCTGCAGATTATCCCTAACCTCCCCCCACAGCCTAACCATAATATCACTCCGCAGCCTGTCCCTTGCCTCACCCCACAGCCTAACCGTAATGTCACTCCACAGCCTATCCCTAACCTCACCCCACAGTCTAACCCTAATGTCACTGCCTATCCCTAACCTCACCCCACAGTCTAACCCTAATGTCACTCTGCAGATTATCCCTAACCTCCCCCCACAGCCTAACCATAATATCACTCCGCAGCCTGTCCCTTGCCTCCCCCCACAGCCTAACCGTAATGTCACTCCACAGCCTATCCCTAACCTCACCCCACAGTCTAACCCTAATGTCACTCTGCAGATTATCCCTAACCTCCCCCCACAGCCTAACCATAATATCACTCCGCAGCCTGTCCCTTGCCTCCCCCCACAGCCTAACCGTAATGTCACTCCACAGCCTATCCCTAACCTCGCCCTCGCAGTCTAACCCTAATGTCACTCCACAGCCTATCCCTAACCTCACCCCACAGTCGAACCCTAATGTCACTCTACAGCCTATCCCTAACCTCGCCCTCACAGTCTAACCCTAATGTCACTCCACAGCCTATCCCTAACCTCACCCCACAGTCTAACCCTAATGTCACTCCACAGCCTATCCCTAACCTCACCCCACAGCCTACCCCTAATGTCACTCTGCAGCCTATCCCTAACCTCCCCCTGCAGCCTACCCCTAATGTCACTCTGCAGCCAACCCCTTACCTCCTCCCGTAGCCTACCCCTAATGTCTTTCCGCAGCCTGTCCCTAGCCTCCCCAACAGCCTAACCCTAATGTCACTCCACAGCCTATCCCTAACCTTACCCCACAGTCTTATCCTAACCTCCCCCCACAGCCTAACCCTAATGTCACTCCGCAGCATATCCCTAACCTCATCCGCAGTCTATCCCTAACCTCCCCTCACAGCCTAACCTATAGTGGACATTATGACAATGTCAACACCTGCCTACATGCTGAGAATACTGACTCGTTGCCTGTCGAAAATTTTAACAACGTCGACATCATAACTGTCGACCATGTGGTTTTCACATTACGAATGTTGACATTGTCTACCTTTTTGACTACATACACCTTGAAGATATTGCACAGGCACATGCATAATATCTCTGGGAATATGTCAACAATGCCATTTTTCCAGGGATATCTTCACAAATAGCGTGCCGGCGCCATATTTCAGTGGAAACCGACACAAAAAGGTGCCGACGGCCTCAAGGTAACTAGACTCAGTGAGTGCCCCTTGACTTAGGCACAGCTTGCACCCATCATAGCTATGCCATTGTCAATCTAGCGGAGAAGGCATATGTTCATGGCAGGACCTATTTGGAACGGGGAGGGGGAATGGGTGACATTTCCTTAGTAAAACGATACATTATGAAAGACAGGGAACAGTCCAGCAGGGAATTTCATGCAGGGCTGTAACATATGAAACATATTTTGGAGATTTTAATATCCCCCGAATTGTTCTATTACATCTTACAGCCACCGTTCCAAGTAATGGATAATGCAATTTGAGTTTAAAGTTAATATAAGTGTAACCCGCATCTGTAGCTCAGAGGTTTCATGGGTAAATACAAATATCTACCATGGGATTCTTTTCACAGAGATTTCATTACAGGCCAGAGGTACGACATAGCTAAAGAAATGGGATGGAGGAAATACAACAGCTCTGACTACTGTAAGAGGAGATGGCGAGGAAATGAAATCCGGTCCTGCGATGAACGATGATAGAAAATCAGTTATTTCTTTAATGAACAATAGGACTGATAGAGAGCCCGGCGGGGAATAAAACGAGCAGTAACAGAATAACATGAAATGATGCCTGAAACGGCTAAGTGTGGGGGTTGGGGGCTAAATGAATGGGGCTGCAGTTATTTTGTTACAAGTACTGATCCTGGGATTTGTAACATAACGTCCATTCGCAGCTGCCACATTTCACACCTCATCTGCTGCAGCATTGCTGCTCTATATCAGAAGTGCCTCAACGCTGACTGCTGAAATCTATATTACACGTGTGAGGCTGCAAGTGCGCCCTCTAGTGGCACCTGTTTCTCCTAACACAGTGTTTCCTGAACTTTTGTGAATCACGGCATCCCTTGGCCAAAGTATCAGTATTTTTTTCATGGCACCCCTAGGCCAAAAGTTTCCTATTGAGAAATGCAGAAAAAAATATGACGTATATTGTGTTTATATGTCATCCTTAGGTTCAGTTATGAGGTGAGGGACAGGATTTGCTTCTGTTCGTCCACATGTTTTATGATTGGAAGCCACAAGTATTGGTTTTGCCTATTACATTGACCAGAAATAATTTTAATTGGTTCTGGACCACCAACCCAGGGCACCCCTGCAGGGTGCCTAGGCACACAGTTTGGGAACCACTGTCCTAACAGATCAGCATGTCATGATAAATTTAAATGCCAAGGCTAGATAGATAGATAGATAGATAGATAGATAGATAGATAGATAGATAGATAGATAGATAGATAGATAGATAGATAGAGTTAAATAGATATTTTTGGGGAGCACTCTGTTGATATTATGTGGAATAAAATTCTCAATGATTATTTTATGGGGAATACCCTAATAGATGATATGAGTATACTGTTAATTCCTTTTGACCTGTTTTCTTGAGTACACCCAATGATTCGTAAACATATGTATACATTTTAAAATTGAATGTCAATAAAACATATTTAAGCATATTTAAAACAGTTCACATATACTGCATACCCTCCAACTGTACCTTTTTAATAGGTACAGTACCTTTTTTTCATGGTCTGTACCGATTTTTGGCTCTCCAAACTTCCACTGAAAGTATAGGAAAAGGGGTGTGGCCACGCCCCTTTACCCGCGGCCACGCTCCTTTTTCGAATTTGTACCGATTTTTTTGTGTAAAATGTTGGAGGGTATGATACTGTGAGTACAATATTTGTGTATATATTGTACACTGGATGGCAAGGCTTCCTTCCTCTGGTATTGGCACCCCTCCCTTTTACCCTCAGGTGTTTTAATTAGCAAGGTTCCTGCATTTCAGATCACACATTGATAAGAGCACTATTGGAAGGTAAGTCCTGGCTAAATGTATTTAATGTGATAGTATTAGGAATGTTAGGGACCCATGTGATGAAGTCACCTGGTCGCCGTACATGGGGCCGCATATTTGCGCAAATGTGTGCTAAGAACTTCAATTATACTCCATGTTAATTGTGAGGGTTTATTTAAATTATGCTTACTATCAGTGTTCTTAGTGCAAGGAGTGTGCATCTGCATTTCTCTTCCTCCAGCATATAATTAGAAGCCTCAGCATGACAGCACCTCTTAATATCTTTAGTACAATATTTATTGTAAGCATTACAAACACTCTTTGGCAGAGCCGGCCCTAACCAATATGATGCCCTAGGCAAGATTTTGAAAGGTGCCCCCTAGCACCTTCGCTAGTTTTGCAGGAGATGCCTGGCATGAGTCAGCTGGCAGGTCTGCTAACGTCGGCGCCTTTTGTTTATAAAAATGCGTCTTATTTTGCATTGCTATGTGGCTATGATGCACAAGCAGCTTCTGCTGATTAAAATGATATGCAGCATGCCTATATTCTGTGTACGACTGCGGCTGTATCTGCATATGAAATGCTACATTACAGTGATTTCCAGGAATACCCTGCAACGTAGCATTTCATATGCACATACAGCCGCAGTTACACACAGAATATAGGCATGTTGCATATCATTTTAATCAGCAGAAGCTGCTGGTGCCCCATAGCATACCAAATGCCCTAGGCATTTGCCTAGTTTGCATATGCCTAAGGCCGGCTCTGCTCTTTGGTGTCAAACATGCGACCAGAGTGGTTCAATGCCAGTACGATTCGTTTATACAGCAATAAATGCGTTTTTCACCCAACGTGTTTAGTTTGTGGCGACTTCTACAGGGGTATTAGTTTTTTTACACAACCAAATGATTCATGTTCGAAAAGGTAATAGAGGTTGCGTGGTTATCTAAATGTCACTTAGATGTTCCTTAAAAATGATTTCCAAGTCATATGGCTCTGTAGGACCTGGTTGTAGTCACCAGAACTCCTTCATTGATCGTTTACTAATATTCATAAACAGTCCTTGGTATGTTTTCCAGTTTTTACAAATCTAAAAAACCTGAGTTACGGTCACCGGGAATCCTATATTGATTGGCAACTGTCCATTAGTAAAGTTCAGTTTTTGGGTATTTTGCTTCTAAAGGCATATGCATTTTGCTGGTAGCTGGGGAGAATCTCTGTCCACTGTGTGCAGTCAGGAGTCCATTCTGCCAGAGTCTACTTGCTGCCGGAGAGGAACGCACGCGGGTCCCCTCCTCTTTTAAAACGCTCCTGACACTAAGTATATTGGGGCAGATGTATTTAGCCTGGAGAAGTGATAAAGCAGTGATAAGTGGAAGGTGATAACGCACCAGCCAATCAGCTCCTACCCGTCATTTACATATTGGAGCTGATTGGCTGGTGCATTATCACCTTTCACTTATCACTGCTTGATCACTGCTTTATCTCTTCAGGCTTAATACATCTGCCCCATTGTGAGTGGTGACATCTCTGGCACCAGAAACTGAGATGAGAAGGGAAGAACAGAAAAGACAAGAAGTAAGAAACAGACTGTGGGGTAAATTTACTAAGATGGGAGTAAAACCCCCCTTTTTTTTTTCCCACCAGATTTCCAAATGTACTCAGCCCTGCATCCTGTGGCTTCGGAGGGGTGGGTAATGTCAGCTTTTGCTACAGAAGCCTTTGGGATTAATTTTGCTCTGAGAGGCAGAGGGTCTTCTGGAGCTACAACCCGAAAATGTAGGCATCGCATAGGTCAGTTCTTATCAGAAGAGCTATCCTTTGCGATACTATGTTAGTAAATATGTGATTAGTATCAATGCCATGTGTGGCGTTAGATACCGCAAATGGTTAGTACATCCTGCCCATTGACATAATACTGTAGTTCTCACTATAATAAATATGGAATGTGCTTGCCCACATTCATAATTTCTCATACGTCCTAGAGGATGCTGGGGTCCACTTCAGTACCATGGGGTATAGACGGTTCTGCAGGAGCCATGGGCACTTTAAGACTTTTTCAGAGTGTGAACTGGCTCCTCCCTCTATGCCCCTCCTCCAGACCTCAGTTTAGAAAATGTGCCCAGGCAGGCTGGTCGCACTCTAGTGGAGCTCTACTGAGTTTCACTAAAAAGACTTCATGTTAGGTTTTTTATTTTCAGGGAGACTGCTGGCAACGGTCTCCCTGCTTCGTGGGACTTAGGGGGAAGAAGTAGGAACCAACTTCCTGAATAGTTTCATGGCTCTGCTTCTTGCTGACAGGACACCATTAGTTCCTGAAGGGTACTGAACACTAGCACTCCCACAGCACGCCGTCACCCCCCTAATAGAGCCAGAAGTCAGAAGACTGGTGAGTAATATTACCAGAGATCTGCAAGAGGGACCTCTGGTCATCGTGACGGCTCTAGGTACGGCGCAGTGGGTGGGAACGCTGCGCGAACATGCTCTCCATAACACAGCGCACAGCAGGGAGCGGGGGGGGTGGGCGTCCTGTGCAGCATGAAACCTACTCTTAAACTGGCAAAAGGTAGCATGTGATGCCGTAGCACAGCCCTACTCCCCCGCCAGTATAAAAAAAATTGTGAGAATTTCTGAGGGGAAACGCGCCATTACAGGGGGCGGGTCTTCCTCCTCAGTCAGCCAGCACACTGCTCAGCGCCATTTTCTCCAGGCAAGCTGCAGGGGAAGAAACGCTGGTCCTCCTCCACTTCTGAATCAAGTATCAGGGTGCAAATAAGGGGGGGCAGAGTGTAAATTGGTGCTACATTATACTATTATACTATTTGGCATTATAAAAGCGCTGCAGGTCTCTGTGGACATTTTACATGACACAGGAATTTTTGTAATTATCGCTGAGTTGTGAGCTGGCAAGTCCTTTTCTGTGTTCTTCTGACAGATTTTACTGTGGGTCTGTCCCCTAAAAGCCCCGGAGTGTCTGTGGTGTGTTTGTGCACGTGTGTGACATGTCTGAGGCAGGGAGCTCTTCCCCTGAGGGAGCCATTTTAGGGACACAGAGTTGTAATGTGGTGGTGCTGCCGGCACACCATGAGCTTGAATGGGTGAAAAAATTACGTGATAGTGTGAATCATATCAGTAAGAGATTGCTAAGTATGAGTCTCATGCAGAAACCTGGAGAAAATCCATTGAAGGTGTGATTTTTAATAGTTCTGCTTTTTCATCCACAGGGGACCCCTCTGGGTCACATAAAAGGTCATTTGCACAAATAGTACAAACTGATACCGACACGGACTCTGATTCCTATGTCGACACTAGTGATTCCAGGGGAATAGATCCAAAATTAGCGAAAAACGTTCAATAAATGATTGTGGCTATAAAGGAGGTATTAGAAGTTACGGAACCTCCTCCTTTACCACAGGAGAAGGCTTACTTTTATAAAGAAAAGAAAATGAATGTAACTTTTCCTCCATCTCATGAGCTGAACAGTCTCTTTGAGGGAGTCTGGGCAAACCCTGAAAAGAAATTGATTCCTAAAAGAATTCAGGTAGCGTACCCTTTCCCAGCAGAGGACAGGAAAAGGTGGGAGTCACCCCATGTTTTAGACAGTGCCCTGTCATGGTTAACAAAAAAGGTGATTCTCCCTGCGCCTGGGACGGCTTAACTAAAGGAGCCGGCAGACCGCAAGTTAGAGACTACATTGAAATCTATTTATGTGGCAAATGGGACACTACTCAGGCCTACCATTGCCTGTGCGTGGGTGAGTAGTGCTATTGAAAAGTGGTCAGAAAACTTATCATCAGAAATTGACACAATAGACAGAGACAAGATGCTACTAACATTAGGTCATATCAAAGACGCTGCTGCGTATATGCTAGAAGCCATGAAATATATTGTTCTCTTGGGATCAAGAGCCGCTACCATGGCAATCTCAGCACGGAGGGCGTTGTGGATTCGCCAATGGAATGCTGATGCAGATTCCAAAAGGAATATGGAGGCTCTCTCGTACAAGGGTGAGGCCTTGTTTGGAGATGGGCTGGATGCTTTTGCTTCTGCGGCTACCGCAGGTAAGTCGACATTCTTGCCTTATGCTCCTGCATCGGCGAAAAAGACACATCACTCTCAGATGCAGTCCTTTCGGCCCAATAAATACAAAAAGGGTAAAGGTTCCCCTTTCTTTGCTGGTAGAGGAAGAGGAAAAGGAAAAAAGTCCACAGTGTCTCCAGGATCACAGGAGCAGAAATCAACCTCTGTTCCTGCCAAATCTTCAGCATGACGCTTGGACTCCCTTGCGGGAGTCCGCTCAGGTGGGGGCACGTCTGAAACTCTTCAGTCATTTCTGGGTGCAATCTGGCCTGGACCCGTGGGTCGTACAAATAGTGTCCCAAGGGTACAAACTGGAGTTTCAAACATTCCCCCATGCCGATTTTTCAAATCGGCCTTACTAGCTTCTATCCCGGACAGGGAAGTGGTAACAGCAGCAATACAAAAATTGTGTCAGGATCAAGTCATTGTCCTGGTTCCCTTGTCACAACAAGGCGAAGGATTTTATTCAAGCCTATTTGTAATTCCGAAGCCGGACGGCTCGGTCAGACCGATTTTAAACCTGAAAAATCTGAATCTCTACCTGCAAAGGTTCAAGTTCAAGATGGAATCTCTGAGGGCAGTGGTTTCCAGTCTGGAGGAGGGGGAATTCAAGGTGTCAGTGGACATAAAAGATGCCTACTTACATGTTTCCATTTGTCCTCCGCATCAAACTTATCTGAGATTCGCAGTGCAGGATTGTCATTACCAATTTCAGACGTTGCCTTTCGGACCCTCCACGGCACCAAGGGTGTTCACAAAGGTGATGGCGGAGATGATGGTCCTCCTTCGACAACAAGGCGTCAATATAATTCCTTACCTGGATGATCTCCTGATAAAGGCGAGGTCCAGGGAAAGGTTGGTGCAGAACATTGCACTCTCCCTGACAGTACTTCAACATCACGGTTGGATCATAAATTTTCCAAAGTCACAATTGGAACCGACGACAAGATTGTCCTTTCTGGGGATGATACTGGACACAGAAGTACAGAGAGTATTTCTTCCAGTAGAAAAGGCTCTGGAAATCCAGAGAATGGACAAACAAATTCTGAAACCAACAAGAGTGTCGATTCATCAATGCATTCGGTTGCTGGGAAAGATGGTAGCGGCCTACGAGGCCATACAGTTTGGCCGTTTCCATGCCAGAGTATTCCAATGGGACCTATTGGACAAGTGGTCGGGATCATATCTACACATGCCTCAGAGGATAATCCTGTCATCCAAAGCCAGAATTTCGCTCTTGTGGTGGCTACACAGTTCTCACCTCCTAGAGGGACGCTGGTTCGGGATTCAAGACTGGATCCTGGCAGCGGTGCAAGTATGCGGGTACGGGTGGGTACGGCGTACCCTTAAGAATTTCGCTGTGGGTACGCCGTACCCACACCGATGGGCCGCCGCTTGCTATCGCTGATGTGAGGGGAGGAGAGCGCAGCCTGCGCCTCTCCTCCCCTCAATGTCTTCTTTCAAATCAGCGCCGCCCGTGAGCCAATCAGAGCTCGCGGAGCTTTGATTGGCTCACGTATCGGCGCTAAATACTGAACTCACCCGCCGGAGACTGAGGGGAAGGAGAGGCGCAGGCTGCACTCTCCTCCCCTCACACAAGTCAGCAGCAGCGGTGAGCAGGGGAAGGGGAGGGGGGATTCTGCTGCTTGAGGAATACCTGGCACTGTGGGGGGCAATGTATACCTGGCACTGTGGGGGGCAATGTATACCTGGCACTGTGGGGGGCAATGTATACCTGGCACTGTGGGGGGCAATGTATATCTGGCACTGTGGCGGGCAATGTATATCTGGCACTGTTGTGGGCAATGTATATCTGGCAGTGTTGTGGGCAATGTATATCTGGCACTGTGGGGGCAATGTATATCTGGCACTGTGGGGCATTCGTGTATCTGGCACTGTGGGGCATTCGTGTATCTGGCACTGTGGGGCATTCGTGTATCTGGCACTGTGGGGCATTCGTGTATCTGACACTGTGGGGCAATGTGTATCTGGCACTGTGGGGCAACGTGTATCTGGCACTGTGGGGGTCATATGTGTATCTGCCCCTCCCCCATATGTGTATCACGCCCACATTTCCATTGGACACGCCCCATATGGCATTTGGCCACGCCCATTTTTCGACGCGCGCGCGCGCACACAGTACCTGTAAGACTTTTTCTACTTGCACCACTGGATCCTGGTGACCACGGATGCAAGTCTCCGAGGCTGGGGAACAGTCACGTAGGGGGAAAGCTTCCAAGGTCAAGTCAAGAAACTTGTCTCCACATAAACATTCTGGAATTGAGAGCCATCAACCCGTACTGATCCAGTCGGACTATGTAACATCAGTCTCGTACATAAACCGTCAGGGCGGAACAAAAAGCAGAGAGGCAATGGCAGAGGTGACAAAGATACTCCTCTGGGCAGAAAGACATGCAAAAGCTCTGTCGGCAATTTTCATTCCGGGAGTGGACAACTGGGAAGCAGACTTCCTCAGCAGACATGATCTCCATCCAGGAGAATGGGGCCTCCACCAAGAAGTCTTCGCAGAGGAGACAGGTCTTTGGGGAGTTCCTCAAGTAGACATGATGGCATCTCATCTCAACAAGAAGCTTCAGAGATATTGTTCCAGGTCGAGAGACCCTCAAGCAATAGCAGTGGATGCCCTAGTGACCCAGTGGGTGTTTCGGTCGGTATATGTCTTCCCTCCACTGCCACTCATTCCGAAAGTTCTCAAGCTCATAAGAAGAACAGGCGTTCGAGCGATCCTCATTGTCCAAGACTGGCCAAGGAGGGCCTGGTATCCAGATCTTCAGGAGTTACTCATAGAAGATCCGCGGCCTCTTCCTCTACCTGCTGCAGCAGGGGCCGTGTGTGTATCAAGGCTTACCGCGGCTATGTTTGATGGTATGGCTGTTGAGCGCCGGATCCTAGCCCGAAAGGGCATTCCCAAAGAAGTCATTCCCACTATTATTCAGGCGAGGAAGGGAGTAACGTCTAAACATTACCACCGTATTTGGAGAGAATATGTGTCTTGGTGTGAAACCTTGGAGGCTCCAACGGAAGTGTTTCAGTTAGGACGTTTTCTCCACTTTCTCCAGGCAGGTGTGGATGCGGGCCTACAATTGGGTTCAATCAAGGTCCAGATTTCGGCCTTGTCCATTTTCTTTCAGAAACAATTGGCCTCTCTTCCAGAAGTTCAGACATTCGTGAAAGGGGTTCTGCATATCCAACCTCCATTTGTGCCTCCTGTGGCACCATGGGATCTTAACGTGCCACGTTACAGGCTGTGTTTGATAGGAGCTGAATGCTTGGTGCTGTACTTTATCTCTTTCCACATTATCACTCTCCAAGTTCATCTGTCCCATAGGTATGTATCCTGGTAATTTGGGCGAGTTATATCTGTACAGGAATATAGGGGATAACATAGAAGCCATTAACATCACTATCATCTGTAAAGCAGAACAAACCATGGGCCCGATTCACACCTGATCGTTGCTGTGCGTTTCGGCACAGCGGCCGGTCAGCGATAGACTGTGCATATTTATGCACCACAATGCGCACGCGCGTCGCCAAACATCAACAGGCATCGCCGAACAGCGACAGGATTGTGCGATAATTTCAATCGCATGGCCATTCGCATGTTGATTGACAGGAAGAGGCCGTTCGGGGGTGGTAAGCGACCGTTTTCTGGGGGTATCAGGGAAAATGCAGGCGTTCCCAAGCGTTTTCAGGGAGGATGTGTGACGTCAGCTCCGGACCTGATCAGCCTGTTCTCATCGCCCTGTATGAGTAAGTCCTGGGCCGCACACAGACTGCACACAGTGGTGAAAACATTCGATGGTGAGTGTGGTGCGAACGGATTTGCAGCTGTCCACTGACTGAGGGACATTTTTAGCACGGCGTACACATGCGATTGCACACTTGCACGGGCAAATTTACACTTCCCTTGGGCGGCGACTATCTAAACGCAGGACAAAATTAGCAGCCCTGCGATCAGGTCTGATATAGGCCCTATGTATAAAAATAAATGTTAATAAATAAATGAGATCTTAATAAATTATTCGATTACCACTCTGTGGCCAGAGAAGCGCTGTCATAAATTCTGTATTGCTTCTGATTCCACCATCCGTGTAAATTAATTAAATTACTGTTATAAAAGTAACCGCTGTGGATAGCGCCCTCTGCTAGACGTGTGCCGTAACCCCCTCCGTGCAGCAGATCACGTATGTGCATAACGGCCCTCATTCCGAGTTGATCGCTCACTAGCTGTTTTTAGCAGCCGTGCAAACGCATAGTCGCCGCCCACGGGGAAGTGTATTTTCGCTTTGCAAGTATGTGAACGCCTGTGCAGCCGAGCTCTGCAAAAACATTTTGTGCAGTTTCTGAGTAGGTCTGGACTTACTCAGACCTTGCGATCACTTCAGTCTTTTTGGTGCCGGAATTGACGTCACACACCCGCCCTCCAAACGGCCGGACACGCCTTGCTTTTCCCTACCACTCCCAGAAAACGGTCAGTTGACACCCATAAACGCCCTTTTTCTGTCAATCTTCTTGCTATCGGCTGTGCGAATGGATTCTTTGCTAAATCCATAGCTCAGCAATGATCCGCATTGTACCCATACGACGCGCGTGCACATTGCGGTGCATACACATGCGCAGTAGAGACCTGATCGCAGCGCAGCAAAAATCGGCAGCGTGCGATCAACTCGGAATGACCATCAACGTTACACAGATATACCGTAGACTTGGTGAATCATTTTTCCCTGCAATTTTTGTTTCAATTCTCTTATTATCAATCTCCTAAACTTTGTTTTATATCCAATTTACCAATTTTATGTCCTTCATCTCAGTGACGCCGTTACTAAGAGGTTGGAGTGTTCTACTCCGGAGTGGTTTTTTACAAGGCTATTTTCTTCTTAACATGTAACTATGGCTATGTCTAAATGCTTCAGTCTCTGACATAGAGAAATAAGGCGAGAGTTACACATGTCTGGAAGGGACATTAGCGCTAACTCAGTAAATAGTTACTGTCATTCTTAGAGCGGAATATTCCCTGTTATCACAAAATAATGTAGCAAAATAAATTGTACTACAGTAATGTACTGTAAAAAACAACAGATAATATTAACATCAAAGTATCCTTTTTCATCGTTTGTTTATGCTGTAATTCCTTAAGGCCTTACACATCTTCTGTTACATGCCTGACACTTTTTACATCCTATTTACTTTTCAGCGTACCAATAATAGATGCCTAGCTACAGTGTTTGTGGGGAACCCCCCCAAAATGTATTTTTAGAGGATATCCCACAAATAATAATTGGTAGATAGGCCACCAATGAAAATAATAAAAATACATTGAATTTAGGGGTCTATTTATCATTGGTGGAAGCTGCATCTTTTAGCGATTTTATGCAATTGCAGCTACAAAGCCAATCCCTATTGACCAGCCGTGAGTAAGAGTGTGCAGGGACTGAGACGCTCCCTTTGCACGCTATAATACCGCCTGGTGCATCTTTAGACGCCACCTTCACTCGCACCACAGAAACTTGCGCCCCCTTATGGCAGGTGCAGATTTTCCATAAGCGTCTGTTGGCTTGATTCAGATGCGGTTGCTAATGCAATTGCGACTGTTTTTTTATTCGTTTTATTTTAATCGCTCATCTGTGTAACTCTCGAGGCTGCAGACGCATGTGGATCAGGCCCTGTGTGCACAAACGCTTCAGTAACACTCCTGTCACACTCCCTTAACACGCCCCATAAGACGGAACACAACATCTTTGATGTCTCAACCGCAGCAGCGCCACTGTGTGTGTGTGTGTGTACACTGTGTGTAACACATACCCTGTAGGGGTCTGAGGGATTTTCACACACGCGTTGTAGCGAAACATCACTCTGTGAACATCAGCGTTACGTGCATCTCTGAGTCAGGTCCATAATGCAGTAACCAGGATTTAGTAATCCTCTGCAGAGAACACAGCGTAGCCAGTGGCAAGCACAGGATTTCTAGAGGGGGGTTTCCAAATGCAGTCCACAATCTCTACTCTGTGGAAAATTAGCGCCAGTGTAGGAGTCTGGGAGAGCGTTAGAAGAACCTAGTAACAACCCTGGACATTGATGTAAACATTGGTCTTTTTATACACTGGATGATGTATGGATATGGAATACACTATTAATATTTACCACTATAAATGGTCTATAGCAGGGGTGGCCAGACTTTTGGAGTCGGTGATCTACTGTGAAAGCTAAAAAGCTTTTGTGATCTACCTAGGAGGAATAATAGCGCGCGCCGCAGGCGCGCGCGCAAAAAAAGGGGCGTGGCATAACAAAAAGTGGGCGTGCTATAACTAAAAATGGGCGTGGTATAACAAAAAAAAAGGGACGTAGCCTTGCTGCGCAGAGTGTAATGACTACCTCACGCAAAATAACACATTGGCCCCCACAGGTAAAAACCTCAAACACATATGCCCCCAGTGCCAGATACACATGCCCCCACAGTGCCAGATATGCCCCCACAGTGCCAGATACACATGCCCCCACAGTGCCATGTGCCCACAGTGCCAGATATGCCCCCACAGTGCCATGTGCCCGCAGAGCCAGATATGCCCAGTGCCACATATGACCCCACAGTGCCAGATATGCCCCCACACTGCCAGATACAGATATGCCCCCACAGTGCCATGTGCCCACAGAGCCAGATATGCCCAGTGCCACATATGACCCCACAGTGCCAGATACAGATATGCCCCCACAGCGCCAGATTACAGATATGCCCCCACAGTGCCAGATATGCCCCCACAGTGCCATGTGCCCGCAGTGCCAGATATTCCCCCAGTGCCACACATGACCCCACAGTGCCAGACATGCCCCCACAGTGTCATGTGCCCGCAGAGACAGATATGCCCCCAGTGCCACACACGACCCCACAGTGCCAGACATGCCCCCACAGTGCCAGATATGCCCCCAGTGCCAGATATGCCCCCACAGTGCCATGTGCCCGCAGAGCCAGATATTCCCCCAGTGCCACACATGACCCCACAGTGCCAGACATGCCCCCACAGTACCAGATATGCCCCCACAGTGCCATGTGCCCGCAGAGCCAGATATGCCCCCAGTGCCACACATGACCCCACAGTGCCAGACATGCCCCACAGTGCCAGATATGCCCCCAGTGCCAGATATGCCCCCACAGTGCCATGTGCCCGCAGAGCCAGATATTCCCCCAGTGCCACACATGACCCCACAGTGCCAGACATGCCCCCACAGTGCCATGTGCCCGCAGAGCCAGATATGCCCCCAGTGCCACACATGACCCCACAGTGCCAGACATGCCCCACAGTGCCAGATATGCCCCCAGTGCCAGATATGCCCCCACAGTGCCATGTGCCCGCAGAGCCAGATATTCCCCCAGTGCCACACATGACCCCACAGTGCCAGACATGCCCCCACAGTGCCATGTGCCCGCAGAGCCAGATATGCCCCCAGTGCCACACATGACCCCACAGTGCCAGACATGCCCCACAGTGCCAGATATGCCCCCAGTGCCATATATGCCCCCACAGTGCCATGTGCCCGCAGAGCCAGATATTCCCCCAGTGCCACACATGACCCCACAGTGCCACACATGCCCCCACAGTGCCATGTGCCCGCAGAGCCGGATATGCCCCCAGTGCCAAACATGACCCCACAGTGCCAGACATGCCCCACAGTGCCAGATATGCCCCACAGTGCCAGATATGCCCCCACAGTGCCATGTGCCCGCAGAGACAGATATTCCCCCAGTGCCACACATGACCCCACAGTGCCAGACATGCCCCCACAGTGCCATGTGCCCACAGAGCCAGATATGCCCCCAGTGCCACACATGACCCCGCAGTGCCAGACATGCCCCAGTGCCAGATATGCCCCCAGTGCCAGATATGCCCCCACAGTGCTATGTGCCCGCAGAGCCAGATATTCCCCCAGTGCCACACATGACCCCACAGTGCCAGACATGCCCCACAGTGCCAGATATGCCCCCAGTGCCAGATATGCCCCCACAGTGCCATGTGCCCGCAGAGCCAGATATGCCCCCAGTGCCACACATGACCCCACAGTGCCAGACATGCCCCACAGTGCCAGATATGCCCCAACAGTACCAGATATGCCCCCACAGTGCCATGTGTCTGCAGAGCCAGATATTCCCCCAGTGCCAGACATGTATAGATTATAGAACAGCTCACCGTTGGTGTGTGGTGAGCGCAGCGCGCGCCTCTCCTGCCTGCTGCTCCCGTTCTGCCTCCTCAGTCTGACGGCAGCGTGTATGGCTCAAATCAGGTGCCGGTCCGCGAGCTCTCATTGGCTAACGAACCGGCACCTGATTTGAGCTATACACTCGGCCGTCAGACTGTGAGGAGACAGAGCGGGAGCGGAGGGCAGGAGAGGCGCGGCTTCGGGTGGCTGGGCGGCGTATCGCGATCGACTGGTCGCATGTCCGCGATCGACCAGTCGATCGCGATCGACTGTTTGGCCACCACTGGTCTATAGTATAGTCTGTATCAAACATATTTAAATAATATAAATAAGTGGTCAGGAATAGGTTAAACATACCATAATAAATAAATACACAAATATAATAGAACCAGTACTGCACTTTCTAAGCACACTTTCTCCCACCTCATGGTAAGGCTCCTGTCTTTTCTACCTGGAAGATGCTCGCTGGTCCAGTACAATGACTGAGCACTCAGATCCACACACACACAGCAAACTTGGTAGAAGAAGCTGCTACCACTGGGCATGTGCAGCAGCTCTGCTATGCCCCTTACACTGCATGTTGTGGCAGTGGCTCTCACATTGCTGTTGTTGTCATAATTTGAGCCACTTGCCAAATGGAGGGGGGTTTCTGGGCAACCAGAAAACCCCCCCTTCGTTTGCCTATGGAAGCCTCTTCCGGTTTGCGCACAGTGATCGTGTGAGTGCCTCTAAGAAGATGGTCCAATACATTGCAATATGGGGAAAGCCAATACACACAATTACTGTAGTTGCCCTACAATTACTGTAGTTGCCCTATTTGGCAAATGACATCCACTAGATTCACATTTTGGGCCTGATTGAGAGGTGGATGCAAATACGGTCGCAATTGTGTCTTCTTAAGCAACACGCAACCGTACAGAGACATCCACCAGCTGCGTAAAAATCAGCACCATCGAACATTAGAACAGCCCTATGGTTGCTCATAATGTTTTGTCGGAACATGAATGCCAATACCAGTGCAACAGATGCGACACACCTGCAATACACCTACACCTGGCTACCCACCCACGTGGCATTCAGTCAATCTCAGCCCATCCTACTTACAGTATGCATCTGAGTGCTAGGGATGGTCTTACTCATCCTACAGTATGCTATACATAGCATACTGAAGAGTACTACTGTAGTCCCGATCCGGCAGGAAGGGATAGGCAGCGGCTGGCCAGCCACGGGATCCAATCATGAGAAAAGGACAATACTTTAGAAGAAAATCATCAATGATGAGTAAACATTAACTTCTCACCATCGATGGAAAAAAAAAAACCCCATCATTGTAAGGAAACCATCAATGTTACCTAAAAATATCGGTAGCTGCATCCCACCCCTACCTCTCTCCCTTCCTCCTCTCTCCAGCATATCTCTCCTTAAGCCATAAGGATGTCCATTTATGGAGTAATCACCAATAGTTCAAGATTATAGGAGATGTAGCCTACACATTCTTTACTGTGCTAGTAGCACCATTTCCTCTGTTTGGGAGGAAAATTAGTCCTCATTTGCTTATTTTTATCAGGTTGTGCTATTTTCTAACAAATTAACAAAACATTGAGGGTGACTGGTAATTAGTATAAAGTAAGAGTCCACACAGTGCTGTGCAGGAAGTTGTCTTTTATCCTGGAATTCAGTATAATGGATTGAACAGTTTATTTATTTTTATATGCCCGCTATTCAACCTTTAATGAACTATCAAGAGATTTCTTCAAAGATAAAATTAAAGTAAATCAGGCTTTTGAAGCTCAGATGCATCCTCTTTAAGTATACTTCTAATAAAGGATTCTTTCTTAAAACAGTGTAAAATGAATGTAAATCATCGGAACCAGCACAGTTGCCTTAAGAATGTCTACAGTAGAACAGTTCTCAGAACTATAAAGGGCTTGAAGTATATTATTGAAGTATACTGTTGTTTGTGTAAATCAGCCACCAGTGGCTGCAGTTCTTGCCCGTAATAACAAGAAAGCCATTGGGATGCCTGGGCATAAGACCAAAAAGCCATCTCTCAGGTGTGGGATTATTTTTAGCCAAATCCTGACATTTGTGAAGGCATCTGCACCATTTGTGAGGCCAAAGTTAGTAGCGGTAAGTATGTTAACCATACAGGCACCTCCTCCATGTTAGATCATTTGCAGTGAGTTCATGAAATTTATTTTACAAGATTACAATGTAATTAGCACCCTCATCATCAACCTCATTAGTGATAGGATGTAATCCTTCAAAAAAAATGGTTTCTATGGTCCCAAACAAACCAAGCACTTCAGGAACAAAAGTGGCAGTCCCTGTTGTGGAAGTGCTTGGTTTGTTAAAATGTCCTTCATAAAAGTGGGTGGGAGGGCCCAAGGACAATTCCATCCTGCATCACTTATCTTTTCATAATGGGCACTGGGAATGGTCTTTGCATTACTAATTTGCAACACATTTTTAAACAGATATACAATGCCATGTGTTTGTGCTGTTGCTTAGTTTAGTCAGCCAGCTGTGAGATGGCCAGGGCTGTGAGGTGGTCAAAATTGAGTGCAAATGATTGGAAATTAATGTTATTGAGGTTAATAATACTTTAGGAACAAAAAATGCCCAAATTATGGTCAGATATGGTAACGCACTGGGGCCTTGAGGGTACAGGGTCTCACACACACACACATGCATGCACACACACACACACACACACACACACACACACACACGTTAGGGGGTTGTGGTGACACATTGTGGCGAGGACGGTACAGGATCACACACACACACACACACACACACACACACACCTTGGGGTGCGGGGGAAATATGCTTACACACTGGGGCCTGGAGGGTACAGGATCAAACACACAGTTTGGGGGGGGGGGGATATGCTTACACACTGGGGCCTGGAGGGTACAGGAACAAACACACAGCTTGGAGGGGGGGCAGATATGCTTACACACTGGGGCCTGGTGGGTACAGGACCACACACACACACACACACACACACACACACACACACACACACATATTGGGGAGGGGGTTATGGTGACACATTGGGGCCTGGAGGGTACAAGATCACACACATGGGGAGGGGAACATAAAGTGACATACACTTGGGAGAGAAGAGACTGCTGTACAGTGCTATACCGTATTAAAGGAGCAGAAGGCACAGCAGCATCGCAGCTTGTATTGAGCACCCAGTGAAGGACAGGGAACAGGTTGTCCTCTGGCTCTGAGTTCTGACTCCTGAACATGGGCGGGACGCTACCATTGGCTCCACCCATCCGTTTTCTGTTAGTCGGGACTCGGGCCTGTTTCCCAATTCCTAATACACTGTAGGCAGTAGCAGCGCGGAGGAGCTAGAGAAGGGACGGGCAGCAGTGTAAAATCCATCACTGCTGGAGCCCGCCCACACATCCCATCGGCATTCGGCACTCGCGGCTCCTGCTCCTCTTGCACACCATACCCCCACCCTCATGATCACCATGGTGAGATATTCGTCACTGGATACTCAGTGATCGGCTGCACTGCCCCACACGTGCCCCGGTGCCCGCCCACTTACAGCACAATTATTCATTTAAAAATAAAAGCCATTAATACAGTTTTCTGGCAGTGAGACCCTGGCTTGGGATGCCCCTAGGCTCTGTGGGGCCCCTCTCAGCTCTGGGCCCCATAGCAGCTGCACTCCCTGCACCTATGGTAGCTGCGCTCTTGTATATAACACATGTAACTGTGACAGGTAAGGTGCGCCACTCTCAGCTCTGGGCCCCATAGCATCTGCACTCCCTGCACCTAAGGTAGCTTCGCCCTTGTGTATTGCTTAGTAAAGCAGTCCAGTACCTGAAATTCGGATTTAAAATCCGAATTCCAAACCGTCAGAAGTTCCAAACCGACACTCCATTCAAATCGGATCATCTTGGGAGATCCGGAACAGGTTTTGATTAAGTTCGGATCCACAAAATTCTGGTGGATTCAGATCTCTGGACTCTATGAGGAAGCTCCAGCGACGAGCGAAACTAGTCGGAGGAAAGAAGGGACATCTGATGACAATACCATTCATTGCGGTTATCACCTAAGAATCACTGCACCATGCCGGACGCCAGCGAAATTACATCAGCGGCTTCACTTGGGACTGCAGCAGCATTTCATACGTTGGGGGCTGGAGACGTCCGGAGCTCCCTAGCCGCACCTGACCGGCAGTGCAGTGTATCTCCAGCTGGATCCGTCTACGTGTAAGTCGGAGGGTGAGAACTTTTACCATTTAGCCAGCCTGATTAGGCAATCAGGAACTGTTACTAATATCTATGCAAAAGGAATTGCTTGAGACTTGGTAACAACGAGTGTTCAGTGTAATAACACAAGGAGCCGTTTTGAGACTTTGTAACAACAAGCGGTGATTACTACATCTGATCATTCCGTCTCTCTACAAGCAGTTAGTGGACAATCTGAGAATACTGATTTGCACATCAATTAATAAGTATATCCCCTATTGCACATATTGTGGTTATTATATACGCATGAAAGCTGATCCATATTTTATGTTAGGTGCATATAGAAAGCCGGCTTTTGAAAATAAGAATTAATTAGAGTTGTTAAATTTATATATGCGAGGGGGCGTGGCCTGGAGGCTGACTAGAGTGGCAGCACAAACAGGGAGCTCTGTATCCCCAGAGGAGAATAATCCCCTGTTTTCCTCCCCCTGCCCCTTGAACGCACCACCACATCACCCACTGCACCACCGAGACCCCCTCACACTGGTGGGCCTGTGCTGCGGAATCGGGAAGCCGGTATACCGGCTTCTGCGGATTGCGGCCTGCCCACCCACCTAAAGCCGGGGCCTCGATTTCGGACCGGCGCTGCTCGTCACGGGGGGCGTCCGCTCCTGGAGACCCCGGAGCGCCAGCTTGTGACCCCTATCCTGGACCCGTGCGGCCGGACCCCCCTTACCTGGCGGCTGAGACCGGCGGTGCTGCGGGAGGAGAGAAAGCCCGGCCGATCGCGGCTGCATCAGGCCCGGAGTCCCGGCGGCGGCGGCCATCTTAGATCTCGGGACCCGGACGGAGAGGCGGAGGACGTGCGGCCCGGGGATCCCCCCGGCGAGGAGGTGAGCCGCTTCCCTTGGCCTGGTCTCCCAGCAATGGTCCCTTCCTCTGAACCCCAGCACATATTGCCCGCGGACGGCCGCTAGCGGCGGCCCTGACATGCTGGAGGGGCTGGACGCAGCTCCTTCCCCCGCCTCCTGCGAGCTCTACCAGGATTAGGCTCTGTAACACTCCTGTGGCTGAGTGGATCTGCCCCACTTCGGCCACCTCTCTGGAAGCTCCTACACATTGTCTCCTGAGGAGCACCGGCGCAGGTCCCCCCTAGCCTCCGGCCCACTGCAGCCTGCTCCAGTGGCGGCCATTTTGTGGACCTCCGGGACTGCAAGCCCCTCTGCCTCCAACCACTTAAAACCCGCTGGGGCCTACACTGGGGCCCACCCGAGGGTCGTTTTCATACCTGTCCGCGGTCCTCGCTCCCCGCCGGGGCCCGGCCGCGGGGCTAAACCGGTCACTGGCTGGTCCGTGCCCGGGACGAGTCCCCGTGGTCCCTGAGTGGCAGAAATCATCTACAGGGCCCCCCCTCCTGCGGCTCCGGATTGCCGGCTTCCAGTCCGGGGCTCGGTGCCCTCCCCTTCTTGAGCCTCCCTGAGCGGGTTCCATCAGCCGGGCTCGGCTAATCTCCACACCATGATGCCTCCTTAAAGCCCTCGATTTCCCTCCCCTGGTCCTGAGCTTCACTGCAGGAGCGCCACCTCCATTTCCCACCCTGCTTTCCACTCACCCCCCTACACCCCCAAGATGACCAGGGGTAACAAAAAATCCCAGGGGTCCAACCTCACACCATTCCTAACCAAAAAAACCACCCCAGCCACGAACAGGCCTGATAATCCCGGGTCCTCCCAGGCCCCCTCCGAATCGGTAGCCGAGGATGACGATCTTACACCCCTCACCCGCAAGGACTTCCTCTCCCTCCTTAAGGAGATGCGGGACATCAAGTCCTCAGTTCAGGCTCTACACTCCCTCAAATCTGATATTGCTGACATCGGCTCCAGAACTGACCAACTTGAAAGAAGAGTCGAGGAGGTGGTAACGTTCCAGCAAACAGTAGAGACCGATCTTCACCAAATCCGTCAAGATGTTGCCCACCTCCGAGAGGAGCACGAAGACCAAGACAACAGAGCAAGGAGAAATAATATGAGGATCCGGGGTATCCCCGAGGAGGTCGAGCCCACTCATCTTGATCTCTACCTCAAACGCCTCTTCGCCCACCTGTCGCCTGACACCCCTAAGGAACATCTCCTCCTGGACCGAGCCCATCGGGCCTTGCGGCCTCGCTCTCAGGACTCCTCCCAGCCCAGAGATGTCATCCTCCAACTGCATTACTTCACGGCAAAGGAGGCCGTCATGAGGGAGGCCCGACGACTGGGATCTGTGACTTTCCAGAACACCCAGCTTCAAATTTTTCAGGACTTATCCCCGCTCACTCTAGCTAAACGCAGGGACTTCAAACCCATCACTTCCCTGCTCTCCCGTCACAACGTGAAGTACCGCTGGGGTTTCCCTTTCCGGATCCTAGTGTGGCACCAGGGGAAGCTCCTCACAGCCAGAGATCAACCAGAGGCCCAAACACTCCTCTCCAGGTTAGGCATCTCCGCTCCCGACCAAGATGCCCATCCTCCACGCCTCCCGCCACGGACACAGCGGGACTCACTTCAATCTCCTCGCTCTGAGTGGTTCACGGTGCCGACCTCCGCGGCCTCCCAAGCTCCACCTCCAGTTCCCTGAGAACTTTCACCTCTCTACGCTACCGCTTCCCACATAGAATTGGGGCGATCACTCCTGGTCGCATTCCCCCATTAAGAGGTGCCTCGTTACTTTAGGTTCCCTGTAACCTGATCTCTTGATCCCTTGGTTGATTCACAAATGCTTTGTTGTTATCCCCTGTTGAAATGTTTCAATGTTTTAAAAATTTCAATGCCTAACTGCCTAAATACTCAAATGTCACCCTCCTGATATGATTCCATGCTGACACCTGATTTACTCCCCTCCATCCTCCCCCCCCCCCCCCCTCCTCTTCTTAGCCCCTTGGGGCTGGCGTTCCGGCTGTCTTCTCCTCCTGTCTCCTCTCCAGCTCTCTCCCTCAGGTTCCCCCAGGGGAGGCTTGCCTCCTGTCCTTTCCCGAGCGGCTTACGATCCACGATCTGGGCCCCATGCCGCGCCCCCACAGGGCCCCGTGCCCTACCGCTGACCTAGGTGCTCCCCCGACGCCTAGTATTCCTTCCCCTTGTCAGCTCTACCGGTCCTGGCCTCCACCGCCAGACGACCAACCACCCTCCCACCCCCTCCGGTCTTCTTTCCCTCCCCTCCCTCCTCTGACCACACTCTCTCTCACCTTATATACCTCCGATCTGTCTCCCCCTCCCCCCTCTCCACCTTTAACCATCTCCGCTCTTTTTAATCTGCCCACCTCGCTGTTGCTTGCCCATGGGTCTCCGGATACTCTCTCATAACGTGAAGGGCCTGAATAGCCCTCAAAAGAGAGGTAAGCTCTTTGCCTCCCTTAAACACCATAGAGGCGATCTGATTTTCCTACAGGAAACTCACTTCGTGCATGACTCCCATCCTACCCTGCAATGTAAACCATTCCCTGTTTCCTTCCATGCCTGCGACCACTTAGCCAAAAAACGTGGAGTAGCGATTTTATTTGCCCGCCACCTCACTTTTGAACTCCTAGACTCCCATACTGATAAAGACGGCCGATTCCTCGTCCTGGTGGGGAAACTTAATAACAACTTATGCACCCTGGTTAACGTCTACGCCCCTAACCAGCGACAGGAACGGTTCTTTACAAGGCTAGATAATCTCCTCACTCGAGTCCGACAGGGCGACCTCATACTTGCAGGGGACTTTAACTCCGTCCTCAACCCACAGCTAGATCGCTCTACCTCCTCCCTTACTCCTTCCCCATCGGACTCCCTCCGCTCTAGATCCCTCCTCCGTCTCATGCGATCTCAACTCCTCTACGATTCTTGGAGGATAAAAGATCCCTCTGCCCGCGATTATACCTTCTACTCTGCCCCACATAACTCCTACTCCCGCATTGATATGGTCCTGCTCAGTCATGATCTTGCTTTGAATCTCCGCGATGCCCATATTCACCCATTAATTTGGTCCGACCACGCCCCCATCTCCTGCGACCTGGCAGGTTTGGTTTCCCGTCCTCGCCCTATGACATGGCGCCTCAACGACTCCCTCCTACACAACCCTGAGATAAGGTCCCATCTCCAAGACAAGATCTCTGATTACTTCACCTTAAATGACTCCCCCGAAATCTCCAGGTCCACCCTCTGGCTGGCGCACAAGGCTGTCCTTCGAGGACACCTCATCAGCCTCAAAAGCTAAAAGGCAATCCCTTTCCCAATACAACATGCTCTCCATTAAACTCCATGCACTCGAGACCCAACACAAGGCGTCTTCCGACCAGACGGTCTTGTCCGAACTTCGCACCATCAAGGCGGAACTCGATCTCCTTCTTACTACACGGGTGGCCAAGCGTCTTAAGTGGCTTCGCCAGTCCTTTTATGAGAAGGGTGACAAGGCGGACAAGATCCTGGCGGCACGACTCCGCTCCACGAGAGCCAAAACCAACATTGTCACTATCAGAAATTCTCTCAATCAACTTGTTCAGGATCCCATTGCCATTAGAGCCGCCTTCTAAATCCTACTACACTGATCTATACAACCTCCCGCCCCCTTCACCGGGCTCTTCCCCCCAACCCCAATCTGACCTCATTTCCCACTTTCTCTCTGCTTCTAAACTACCCAGATTACCCCAGGACGCCTTGGACCTTCTTAACGGTGAGATTACGGTGGAAGAAATCACCCAGACTATACTCATGCAAAAAATTGGCAAATCCCCGGGCCCGGACGGGTTTACGGCTCTATATTACAAAAAATTCTCTGCCCTTCTCTCCCCCCACCTGCACTCTCTCTTCAATGGGATTGTCCAAGGCGACCCTTTCCCCCCTGAGATGCTAGAGGCTAGAATTGTGGTGATTCCCAAAGAAGGCAAGGATCCTCTTAACTGCGCTAGCTACCGCCCCATATCTCTCCTGAACTTAGACCTGAAAATCTTTGCTAAGATCCTGGCCAATCATCTTAACCCATACCTCCCTTCCCTTGTTCACTATGACCAAGTAGGATTTATCCCGGGCCGCCAGGCGAGAGACAACACCAGACGTGCTATTGACCTTATAAATATCTCGAATTCCAGGAGATTCCCCCACTATCATGCTCTCCTTAGATGCCGAAAAAGCATTTGACCGGATCTCCTGGGAATTCCTGAAACCTGCTTTGGAGGCCTATGGCCTGTCCGGTGGCTTTCTCACTAGCATCCTAGCTTTATACTCCACCCCCACTGCCACCGTCCTTATTAATGGTATCCCATCCGTCCCACTTAGTATTTCCAATGGCACACGTCAGGGCTGCCCCCTCTCCCCCTTAATATTTGCCCTCATCATAGAACCTCTTGCCTCTCAAATTAGAGCACACCCGGACATACACGGAATACGGGTAGGCCCCACAGATCCCAAAATCTCCCTCTTCGCAGATGACATCCTACTTTCCCTGACCCAGCCCCTCATTTCACTCCCAAACTTATTCTCACTCCTACAAGTCTATAGCCTTATATCAGGCTATAAGATCAACTACTCCAAATCTGAGGCCATGATGCTTCATATCCCCCAACATGAGGCTGAGTCCCTTCGCACCAACTTTAATTTTAAATGGCAGCCCACGAAGATTAAATACTTAGGGATATACCTAACCCCTCATTACGACTCCCTCTTCCGGGAAAACTTCCCACCCCTCCTTACCAACACACTAGCTGACCTGACCTCTTGGAACAGTCTCTTCATCTCGTGGCTGGGCAGGATCATAGCAGTTAAAATGACCATAATCCCCAAATGGCTCTATCTTTTTCAGACTCTCCCGGTGGCGGTCCCGGCCTCCTTTCTCCGCACTATCCAACGAGCCCTTATACGCTTTATTTGGAACCACAGACCTCCCCGCATAGCTGCCGACACTCTGAAAAGATCAACCTCCACGGGAGGCAGAGGCCTTCCCGATGTCAAACTATACAACCTCGCCTCCTACCTATCTCACATTGTCACTTCATACGCTCCTCCAGGATCGGTGTCCTGGTTGGACATCGAGGCAGCCTTCATTGGCATTCCAGACCTGACCCCCTTATGGGGCCTCTCCTCCGCCTCCCGACCCTCAACCTCTAAACTTCTCCCCACCATCAAATTTAACCTCAAAACCTTGGACCCCCTTTCTCTGAAGTGGGGTCTCACTACCACACCCTCACCCTTGACCCCCATTTGGCAGAATCTCATGTTTCCCTCCGGACTCTCGGTTACGAGATCCCGGACGTGGATAACACTGGGCCTTAAATTTCCAATCGACTTTGCCGATCGAGGCCAATGGTTGTCCCTGCCTGACCTCCAGCAGAAAATCCCCTCACAACCACTTAACCCCTTCCAATTCCTACAAATACGCCACTTTCTAACCTCCCTCCCCCCCACCGCCTTACTTCGTGCCCTTACTCCTTTTGAATCCCTATGTGTCAACTCCCACTCCTCTAAAGGCATAATCTCCCAACTTTACTCCCTCTTACTAGAATCCTCCCTTCCCTTATCCCGGCCCCATGAACTCGCATGGGAACGGGACCTCGGGCCTCCACCAGAAACAGAAGACTGGGAGGACATGAGGCTAGGGATTGCTAAATGCTCCATTGCCACCGCTTTTAAGGAAACGGCCTACAAAGTTTATTATCGCTGGTACTACACCCCCGACCGACTTAACAAATTTTTCCCGTCCTCCTCCCCGTCCTGCTGGAGGAACTGTGGAGCTAGAGGCACTATGCTCCACATATGGTGGACCTGCCCGGTTATCGTGCCCTTCTGGGACTTGGTCCACTCCCTCCTTAACTCACTTCTAGAATCCCCTTTGCTGAAAGATCCTTGGATCTCCTTACTGTGTTATCCCCCCCACTCCTCAATAAATTCTCCCAAAAGCTGACCTCACACATTCTAGCGGCAGCAAAATCACTGATTGCCCTCAACTGGAAGAGCCCCTCACCACCTTCCCTACTATCCCTTAAAGCTAAAATTTGGCACATCGCCTCAATGAAAAAGATCACATATTACCTCCACGACCGGGGCCACGTCTTCGAGCAGGTCTGGGCTCCCTGGCTCGCCGCCGAACGTAGATAGCCGTTCCCCTCCATCGGAGCCTGCCCCCCCCGTAGACCCGTGGGCACCTACCACTTTCTCTCCCCGACAATTCTCTTTATCCCATCTCCTCCCTTTCTCAATCTTCCCTTTTCCCTTCTGCCCTCTCTGCCCTCGTCTCCTTTCTGATTCCCCTCCTTCCCTTTATTCTGATCTTGTTGTTCTCATGGTATATATTATGTATGGATACAAGTGTGGTTCTCCCCCCCCCCCCCTGCTCCTCTCCACCTCCCCCCCCCCCTTCCGAACCCCATGTTTGAATTTGATTGTTTTTCCCTCACCGATTAACCCTGTTACTTATCTGAAAAATTGTGGTCTATCTTGGACACTGGCTATGTTGGCCGCCTGTCCCATGTATTTCTAGAATGCTTTTTCTATGTACCTGATCACGTATAAATTAAGATTTAAAAAAAAAAATTATATATGCATATGATAGCTTTTTTATTAGATTAAGAATTTTATGTGGGTCCATCTACTAATTAGAGATTTATGTGATTAATCTAATCTGGAATAAAAAGGTGTTTTTATGTATACATGTGAATTCACTTTATTTGGAGTCTGGAAGGTTCTTAAATAGCGCAGAGTGTTCTTTTCTTATACAGATCTCTGGCGAGCCAAACCGCACATCTCTGTTTCGCAACCTATAGTTATGTTTGTTTATTTTGTTCCAGTTCCATGCACATCATGTATTGTAGTATTGTGATCAACCGTATCACAGGGGAAATCGGTTAACATACCGCCAGTCGGGGTCCTGCCGATCACAATACAGACGCCAGAATCCCGACAAGCAGTGAAATGCCTACGCTGGAATATGACACCCATAGAGGGAGAATATAACCAGTGGTGAGCACAGCGATTCATCGCGCTCGCAGCGCATCGATCCCGCAAGAGTCTCTCTAGTGTTCTCCCCGCTGCCGGCATACGGGTGCCAGGATGCAGCTGTCGGTATACTGAATCCATTACAGGGACTGAGGACTCAGATTAATTAAATTGGGGTGAAAGGGGTGCTGTGTAGCGTTGTGTCATAGAGAACTGCTCACAAGCAGCCAGTTTCCACCCTTGATAGCACTGAACACTTTCTGCCTTTTAAAGATCTCTTGGCTAGAGCTGGCATTTAACAACGTTATCTATATAACTCCTGTAATATTGCCATCCTGAAAACTTTAACATTTAAATTCAAACAACTTTCATTTTTTTCTTTTCTTTTTGGTTCTCAATTTGAAGTTCTATTATTGAAATAATGTTTAGTATGACAGCTAAGTAATATTATAGTCCGGTAATTATATGCTGCAAAAGTAAATTTCATGCTTCAATTTTTATTAATTCAATCCCTTCTCCGTGTGTAGAGACTGTAGCTCTTTTCTTCCTTTTATCATTGACTTTTCTTCATTATCAGAGCATTAACATGAGATGCAAATACTCTTTTAGTCTCCGCTTTCTAGGTCGCCCTTTGTTTTGACCTTAAGACACGTTGACTCACCGCCCCCCCCGTCTTTGGATGCTTTCAAAGTATCTGCAAAATCTCCAATCTCAGGTTAAACAGCGAAAGGTTCTTCTGTCACGATGGATCGGGAGCTTTGTTGCTTTTTCCGTATGAGACAGAAAAAAGTTCTAGGAGTATTATTGAATGTCTTTAAATATAGACATTGCAGCAGGTTTTTCAGCCTCTCAAGACCCAATCATGCATGTCAGCGTTACTGGAATCTTTCGGTATCTCAAAGATCAACTGAGTTTTGGAAACTGTCAAGTTTTATTCAATCCCTTAAACCTAAAATACAGATGAAAAATTGTATTGCAAAATGCTCAAGACACAATCTAGCCAGTTTCACAGTCTAGCCAGTTTATTACGTAATGATTATCCTTTCTACTATTTAATCAGTCTTTTAGCTTATTTGTTTTAGTTGTCTAGGCTAAATTTATAATGATGGCTACCATCCTACTCTTCATTATGGCAGAGTTTCAAATTCTCCACCGCATCTCATAGACTGTGAATAAATTATAAGTGTCCTCCACCAGCAACTTAAAGATTAGTTTCCTGGCAGACATACAAAGTCATATAAAGTCATGATAGATCAAAGGGCACACTATAGCCCATTTGTGTTACTGATGAGCCTTTCTACCTCTGTAATGGAAAATTAAGAAAAAGTGAATCCTACACACTTCAACTTTCCTAAAAGTACCCGGAGATCCCTACTCTGGAATTACCAAACTCCGTCTTGGAATACAGTAGTTCCTGAAGAATTTGAGCACCCTCAAAAACTTGATATTGTGGAGAGCTCTTATCGGGAGAGCTGTCGTTTGCAATACTAATTGCAATTCTTCGTACATACCTTCATTATCAATGCTGCTATTTAAACGATAAGTGGCAGGATGTATTGCATCGCGGATGTGATGTGTAGTACATCCCGACCAGAGTGTTCATTCACAGCCATGAAAGATTCCATATCGTGACTTACACGTAGGAGCTTTCCTTCACCATACAAAATACCAAATAATGTACCCAGAAGTTCTTGAGGAGGACAATGAATTCTTAGATAAGATTGGGGTTCAGCCAAAGACCTTAGAGTAACTTATACCACTAAACTAAAATTAATAAATGCATATTTACAAGTGTTAAAAAATGCAAAAGGTATGTGACCTTAAGAAAGATTATTAAAGAAGGGGTATGGGACCATTCCACACCGCACAATTTCACAAAGGATTGGAGGACAGAGCTGTAGAAGAGGAGAATCTCCTCCCCGTTTAAATGTTGAGTGAGACAATCCACAGATATACCAGTATTTATTCATTCAATATTCTTAAAGCTTTATTTAAAATCCCAAAAGAGACAGCGTTTAGGAAAATGTTCACCTGCCGATGTATCACTCGGAGGCAATCAATGTGCATAGAATTCCTGTGTGCAATGAAGGAAAAATATGTTTTAGTCAAGATAATTAAAGTGCATGCCAATTTCCCTTTCATTTTACAAAAGGTTACAACACTGTTACGTGTCCGATCTTATGTCATTTTATCAAAGGGTGCTCGGTATTGAGTTCACACTATTGCCAAGACTGATAATGTCTGACAGACGTTCAAATCAGCTTTTCTTCTTGATCAAATGGAAGGACATCTCCCTTGCATGAGAAAACTGACCTAGATTCCTCTCCAGCGTCTGAGACTGAGGATTGGTACTTCAGGACACTCTACAAGCTTATCTCAGACGTTGCCTTTCAGCCTGACACTTTCCGTATGAAAATATTATTTTTTCCCCGTTAATAATTCCATATGATTTAATCAAAATAGTACGGGATGAAAAATACTTGAAAGCAGACCTGTCATGATGAATTAACATTTTCAATTCTGCCATGGAAATGTGTTTAAAG
This sequence comes from Pseudophryne corroboree, assembly GCF_028390025.1. Classification (NCBI taxonomy): domain Eukaryota; kingdom Metazoa; phylum Chordata; class Amphibia; order Anura; family Myobatrachidae; genus Pseudophryne; species Pseudophryne corroboree. The sequence continues at coordinate 68,945,856 of NC_086445.1, forward strand.
TGCATATATGATTGCATACAGTACCTCTAGGCGGAACCATTCATTTGCAGAATTCAGGCTATCAGGAACCGGGAACCAGTGACATCACCAAGATTTCAAAGTTCATCCATGATGTCACTGGCTCCTAGTGACCTGATAGGCTGCATTTTCTGGGTAATTGGCTCAGTCAACAAAATGGCCTCCTCCCCTGTACTTGATTGGTTGCTATGGGCAACATCACCAATTCTCTGTTTTAGAAGCTTTAGTAAATTTACCCCTAAGAATCTACTGCTCATCCTCATAGCTCCGGGAACATGGTGATATCTCCACTGCACAGGAGTATAGTATATCTCTGGGAAAATGGAGATGGAGCCATTTTACTGGTGATATCTGAATCTGAAAGGTAAGACTAGACAATGGGTGAGCAGTTTGGGCCCTCCTTAACTCAGGGGCCTGTGTGCACCACACTATGCACCGGTGTACACACCTCTGTATGTCAAATAATTAACTAAAGACAAAAGTGTATTTATCTGTATTCTAAGACACTTCTTTTTGAAATATAATATATAAAAAAGAAAGTTTTACTCCCCGTTGATCTTTATTTATTGTAGAAGTGTCAGACAGCCAGTAAAAGGCAGTGTGAGAACTTTAAACTGCTTTGCTGATTTTAATATTTATGAAACAAACCATTAATTTTTAATTATTTTAGAGAGACGCGATTCTTGTAATAATATGTGTTTTGCATCCTAACAATTTCCGCTAATCTCTTTTTCAGTTTCGGGCCTGGACGAGTAATCATAAGACAGGGTCACATTGCCCAGAACTTCTACCTGATACTCTCGGGCACCGCCGTAGTGACCAAAGTGTCTCGCAATGAAACTACGGGGGAGCATTTCTCCAAGACGGTGGCCTTCCTGAAGAGAGGGAAATACTTTGGGGTATGCCATTTGCATGATGTAGCCAGAATAAGCTAATAATAGCAGATAATGGGTGTCTGTAGCCTAATTCAAGGTTGATTGCAAAACAACATTTTCCTCTAATGGGCAAAACCATGTGTACTGTTGGGGGGAGGGGCAGATGTAACATGTGCAGAGAGAGTTAGATTTGGGTGGGGTGTGTTCAAACTGAAATCTAGATTGCAGTGTAAAGATAAAGTAGACAGTATTTACCCTGCACAGAAACAATATAACCCACCCAAATCTAACTCTCTCTGCACATGTTATATCTGCCCCACCTGCAGTGCACATGGTTTTGCCCATTGGAGGAAAATGTTGTTTTGCAATCAACCTTGAATTAGGCCCTATGAGTGTTACATTACAATTCCTGCTCTGTGTGCTTAGGGGAACTCCTAGCAGCTCTGTGCCGAATTTCTCATCAATCAGTCTTTAATGAAAGCACAGCCGCAAATATCACCAAACAGGCCTCAAAGACAGTCCTGCCTGTGTGGAACTTGACACTGATTCAGGTCCGGTTGTAGTAAGGGCGCATTCTGCAAAGTACTGACGTTCGCTAATTTGCACATGTGCAGTACAGGTTTGCGACGTCTGTATCCGGATGCTAGGTCGGTATGACTATAGTAGACAGTCATTGTGTCGACCACTATTGGTCGACATGCATTCAGTCGTCATTTTTCCCCCCATTTTAAATATTTTCATGCTTTGCCATCCACGTGGACTATGATTGGGAATAGAAACCTGTGCTGAGCGCACTGAGGCACCTTGCCAGCAGTACTGAGAGCTGGCAGCTGGATGATGTCACAGGAACTTTCTTTGCAGAAATATATGTTCACTATTATTAATGTCCATGAATATTTATAGCTGCACAGAAAATGACTAGCTTCTTGAAGGCATGTAAATAGGGGGCTATGGAAGAATCCATACACCCAATAAATGTAGCATACAGTATGCTTAGTTTTGAGCTGTCTCTTTGGTTATCAGTCTAATGCTGAGATGTGCTTTGATAACAAGTATGCTTTCAGAAGAACACCGTGACGCATGTATTTAAAGGATAACTTCAGCATTTAATAATACTGTAGATGATAAAATACACAAATAGACCCATTGAACCACAAAATCAGGTGGTACTTTCCTAATGTAGTGGATCACAAGCCTGGCAGAGCAGGTTACAGCTGCAGATGTAAGAAGAGTTGGCGGGATAGGCCTTCTCGTGCAGTTGAACAGATATTTAGGATACACATGGATTCTTCCACTAGCAGAAACTACTGTGGTAAGCGGCCTGCCACGACAGGCCTCATAACTCCACAAGTCACAGAGGTAGACTAATATTCAACAAAGATGGCAAAGGACAGTTATACGATTCTCACCGCACATCGCATAGGGGCCCTCATTCCGAGTTGTTCGCTCGCTAGCTGCTTTTAGCAGCATTGCACACGCTAGGCCGCCGCCCTCTGGGAGTGTATCTTAGCTTAGCAGAAGTGCGAACGAAAGATTAGCAGAACTGCTACTAAATAATTCCCTGCAGTTTCTGAGTAGCTCCAGACCTACTCCTAGACTGCGATCACCTCAGTCCGTTTAGTTCCTGGTTTGACGTCACAAACACGCCCTGCGTTCGGCCAGCCACTCCTGCGTTTTTACCTGGCACGCCTGCGTTTTTTTAGCACACTCCCTGAAAACGGCCAGTTTCCGCCCAGAAACACCCACTTCCTGTCAATCACACTACGATCACTCGAGTGATGAAAAAAAGTCGCTCGAGCTTGTGTAAATCTACAAAGTTTTGTGTGAAAGTACTTAGCGCATGCGCGCTGCGTACCATGCGCATGCGCATTTTTGCAGTTTTTCACTTAATCGCTGCACTGCGAAAATCGGCAGCGAGCGAACAACTCGGAATGACCACCAGAATGCAGCTCACTTCAAGGACTGAACCGATAAAGAACTTTGGTGTATTCAAATGACAGAGCGGAAAGTAAATGAGTTCATATCATTAGGAGAAACTTTCAGGTAGAAGTAACGTTGAATAGAGCAGAGTCCCAGGTGGTAGTAGAGACCACAGAGATCCCACAGAGCAGCAGAACTACAAGGAACTTCCCGGAGCAGACACAGGATGAAACGGGAATACGTGATACCCCCTGGCAGAGTAATTAGTGACATCTACATCATCCAGCTGTTAACTTCCTAATTAGCTCTAGCTGACGATTTCCCTGCACCTTTTATATGTGCCATAGCAGAGGATGAGGAGTAAGAGTCTCAGTACAAGTTTTGCATGAATCCACTTTCCAGACATCTTTCATATGTTTTATCTAAATACACATACCAATGTTTTATTTGTTTTTAAAGATTTTTATATAGGTGTGCATAGCTGTAACATAGGGAAGTGCCTCTGGGGTAAGGGAAGGAGGGGTTCATCCAATCTTGATTGCTGTACTTACTTTACCAGCTTAATAGTAAAACCATGAGCGTCACTTAGGGCCGAATTTGTTGGCAGAGTTTTGCGGTGTCTGGTGCAGTGACGTTAGTCCACACACTTAATGAGTTTAAACAGTAATGCAGGTTTATTCAGTAAACACACAGGTGACTTGGATGTATTATTAATTGGTATAGGCAATTTAGCCCCTTATATCAGACAAGATAACACAGCAATGGTAGCGGTTCTTATCAGTCTGTTTGTGTGGCTGCGGTATATCAGCAGAAGTTGTCTCCGGTGGTAAAGGGATGTAGGACTGCACGGCCATGCAGTCTGACTCCCGCTGTGAAGAAGGTGCGCCGCTTGGCTCTGTGATAGCTCCGGAGGCGCGGTACATGCAAGAACACTGTAAGTCTCTCATTCTTTTCACATACTGAGCTCCGTTCCAGGTCTCAGCTCTACAAGCACTGTCACTAAGATGGAGGATCAGAGTATACACTATACACCTCCGAGAGACACTGGCACTAGGGAACAAACACTAGGGGATGCACCCATTGGATCCTATTGTAGAAGGAGACAGGCACAGAGTGCACTATATACTAACACTCCCCCTCGCTTAAGACTGTCTCCGGTCACATATTTCAAAGAACATGACATTTTATCAAATACTTCAATAAAGTCACTCCTGTAACCGAAAACATAAATGTGAAGCAAAAACAGTAAAAATAAATCCACATTAAACATATTCCATTCCACATTCCTTCAGAAATGCACGCAACAAGTGTGATAACAGTCCTTTTGTCAACATGTCGGCAAGATTTTCTTCACTTGCAACATATTCCACATTAATGGACTTGTTTTCCGCTAGTTCACGAATTAAGTGATGTCTTATAGCAATGTGCTTAGACCGTCCATGATGCTTTGTGTTACAAGAAAGATCAATTGCTCCCTTATCACACTTTATGTTGATGATCTCACTGTGATAGAGACGACCTAACTCACATAAAGTCTCTTTTATCCAAAGCGCTTCTTTTGAAGTTTCTGTGAGCGTGATATACTCCGCCTCTGTCGTGGAATGAGCAACTGTGGGTTGTTTTATACTTGCCCAGCTTATGCCTGTGCCTGCTAGTTCAAACAGGTATCCAGTATAGGAACGTCTGTCGTCCTCATCTGACCCCCAGTCTGCATCACAGAATACTTTCAAGCTGGTGTCTGTTGTTTTTGTTAATCTCAGCTTTAATGAACTTGTACCTATGAGGTACCTTAGAATTCTCTTTACAGCAATCCAGTGTTGTCTCCCAGGATTATTTGCAAACTGGCTTACCCGACTCACCGCATGTGTAATGTCAGGACGTGTCCCAATACTTGCGTACATCAAACTACCAACAGCATTTTAATAAGGGATTTCTTGTTTTTCCTCTATCTCCCCCTTGCTGCTTTGTGACATGGTCTTGACAATCTTTACACTCTTGTCAATGGGAGTACTTACTGGTTTTGCATCTGTCATTCTGTATTTGGAAATTATTGCGTTAATGTATGTTTGTTGGTCAATTGTGACAGTCCCTTCTACTAGGTTTTGTACAATTTTCATGCCTAGTAAGTAATTTGCAGGGCTTAGATCTTTTAATTGAATCTTTGTTTTAGCTGGTGCTTTACGTCAGTGATGTTATTTTCTTGACCTGCCAGAAGTTAATCATTCACATACACAGCTAATATGAACAATTTTTCTTCCATAGTCTTATGGTATAGGCAGTGATCAGTCTCTGACTAACAAAGTTCATTTCTAGCAGCACTGCATCCAACTTCACATACCAGCAACAACCACTTTGCTTGAGGCCGTATAGTGACTTCTTTAAGAGACAAACTTTCCCAGTTTGGAATATATCCACATCATAGTGTTCAGGTGGTTCCATATAAATTTCCTTAACTAACTATCCATTCAGGAATGCAGAATCAAAGTCTAGCTGATATAATAGTAGATCATGTATTGTAGCAATAGCAATCACGAATCTTAAGGTACTACACCTTGCGACAGGTGAGTAGATCTCTCTGTAATCGATTCCAGACTTCTAGATATATCTTTTGGCAACAAGTTGGTCTTTGTGACGAGCTACTGTCCCATCTGCATTCAACTTCTTGCAGAAGACACACTTGTTCTTGATCGGTTTATGGTCACTTGGTCTTTCAACAATAGTCCATGTACTGTTATCATTTAGTGCTGACATTTCTGTATCAATTGCTGACTTCCACTCTGTCCAATCACTGCTTGACTTTGCTTCTTGTATGTTTGCTTCTTGAGGTTCATAGTAAGCTATGTTTGCATACTCCACTGTATTTCTTGGCTGGGACACCTTTGTTGCTCCTCATGGAACTTCTGTTCCCTGATTTGTTGTCTACTTTTACACTCTCAGATTCAGACACGCTTTCTGCTGCCTGTACATCCAGTAATACATTCTCTTCTTGCTCCACTAGCTACTTTTTGCAGCTGTGCAAACGTACAGTTGCCGCCCACTGGGGAGTGTATTTTAGCTTTGTAAGTGTGCGAACGCCTGTGCAGCCGAGCAGTACCAAAACAGTTTGTGCAGTTTCTGAGTAGGTCTGAACTTACTCAGCCACTGGGATCACTTCAGCCTGTCTGATCCCAGAATTGACGTCTGACACTGCTCTGCAAACGCTTGGACACGCCTGCATTTTTCCAAACACTCCCTGAAAACGGTCAGTTGACACCCATAAACGCCTTCTTCCTGTCAATCTTCTTGCGATCGGCTGTGCGAATGGATTCTTAATTAAATCCATCGCCCAGCAACGATCTGCTTTGTACCCGTAATACGCACCTGCGCATTGCGCAGTAGTGACCTGATCGCTGTGCTGCAAAAAACATCAGTGTGCGATCAGGTTAGAATGACCCCCATAGTTGGTTGCACTGGGTGGGTGAAGCAATAAGAGTCCCTCTTTTATTTTGCACCATACACTTGCCCTTCTGAAATTGGACTTTGTAGCCTTTTTTCTCTAGGACGCTGATAGCAATGAGATTACTTCCTAAATCAGGCACGTACAACTTTTCCTTCTCATTAGACCTTTGTCTTCATATGCATTTTGCAGGGCTGTTCACATGTCCTTAGCTAACTCTTTCCCATTGACTATTGAATAAACATGCTGCTCCACAGTTAAGCCTATCGTGCCATTGGCGCTGTCTACGTCATCTTGGTTTGAACATGCTCCTGGGTCTATTGTTACCTTCCACAACTTTTCCCGCTTAAGCTGCATCTCCATGGCAAACTTCCATGTAGCATAGTTCTCTGAACCTTTCAGCTTAGCAAAGTTCATACTGTGTTATACATCTTCTCTGCACTTGCATAAAATGTCACTTTATACTTTATCTGTGTTATTGCTCAAAACACTCAGGGGTTAATCTTCAGGCACGCTGGTCTGGACCCATAACCTGTTGGCAGGGTATTGCGGTGTCTGGTGCAGTGACGTTAGTCCACACACTTAATGAGTTTTAACAGTAATGCAGGTTTATTCAGTAAACACACAGGTGACTTGGAAGTATTATTGGTATAGGCAATTTAGCCCCTTATATCAGACAAGATAACACAGCAATGGTAGCGGTACTTATCAGTCTGTTCATGTGGCTGCAGTATATCAGCAGGGGATGTCTCCAGTGGTATAGGGATGGAGGACTGCATGGCCGTGCAGTCTGACTCCCGCTGTGAAGAAGGTGCGCCGCCTGGCTGTGTGATAGCTCCTGAGACGCGGTACATGCAAGAACACTGTAAGTCTCTCACTCTGTTCACACACTGAGCTCCCTTCCCAGTCTCAGCTCTACAGACACTTTCACTATAATGGGGGATCAGAGTATACACTAAACTCCACCTCCGAGAGACACTGGCACTAAGGAACAAACACTAGGGGATGCACCCATTGGATCCTATTGTAGAAGGAGATGGCACAGAGCGCACTATATACTAACAGAATTAAGGGCCACATGGGCCTGGGTCTAAAAATTATCGACGGCCTATTGTAAGAAGCGGAGGAGGTATGACCAGTGCTGTGTGGGTGTGGCCAGTGCTGTGTGGGTGTGGCCAGTGCTGTGTGGGTATGGTTAGTGTCATACGGGCGTGGATCCCCTGAATGTACAAAGGAGGGACCGCAGGACATATATTTGCCGTGCTCCCTCCAATAGTAAATATACCCCTAAAAGTAAACAGTATAGCTAACATTATAGGGAATAGAGCTCCTTTGAGATCACACATGATTAGTTATTGCTGGGCATTTTGCATATGTGGCTCCATAAAGAGTTTGATGACATAGAATGAGCCAAAAGAAATTAATTATATTGTCATGTGATCACTGGCAGCAATCTGTGCAGTAATCTGACCCTACACATGTGATCTGTACACGTTGTCCAATCAAAAAAGTACTACAGATATCCAATATTGACACCCTTAAGTTTGAAAAGGGACCACGATGTGTGGAATATGTGTTTAGCACTACACTGGATGATTACATCATGAATAGTCAAAATAGCTTCTGGTACTCTGTGGTGGTATGTGTATGTAGGGGGGATTTATCATGATAAGTACTAAAGTAGCAATCCCGGGAAAAAAATTAAAATCCTCCTATTCTTCTCTACTGCAGTTACGTAACATGCTGTGGGCCTGTGTGAGTTAGTTGCTGTGTAACTGGCTGCCATATTTTGTAACCTCCAGAGAGACTTTGAAAAGGAGATAATAATTTGTAGGATGGCAGCTAAGAGAAGAGACATGCTTAAAAGGTATTTAATTAATTATAACAGAATTATTTATAACAGAAAAAAGTACTTACAGTATATGTAGGTTGGCTGCATATAATAAGTTGTTAAAAATAAAAAAGGTTTATAGTTTAATTATTTTCTCTGTTGCATGGAATCAAGGGAATGTGACAAGGGGTGAATATAACATTACTAAAACATTTTTCTACACGTTAGAGATGAGTGAAACTTTTAAAATTGTTACTCTAATTATTTACCTTTGTGTAAATAATGTGTATTTTGTGATGTGGGATTTGATCTTCAGTGTTCCCAGTCTTTCCAACTGCAATAAACAGCAATAAACAGCAATGGCAATTTTTCTTCATCATCCTGCAAAATGCGTGACTTTATGTACAGTGTAGAATGGAATTCTCCATCCTATGAAATGCGTTACTTTATATACAGTGTAGAATGGCATTCTCTTTCATAATGTGAAATATGTGACTTTATATACAGTGTAGAATGGCATTCTCCTTCATCCTGCGAAATGCGTGACTTTATATACAGTGCAGAATGGCATTTTCCTTTATCATCTTACAAAATGCGTGACTTTAAATACATGCGGAATGGCATTTTCCATTATCATCTTACGAAATGTGACTTTATATACAGTGCAGAATGGCATTGTCCTTTATCATTTTACGAAATGCGTGTCTTTATATACATCATTATCATCTTACGAAATGTGTGACTTTATATACAGTGTAGAATGGCATTCTCCTTCATCCTGCGAAATGCGTAACTTTATATATAGTGCAGAATGGCATTGTCCTTTATAATTTTTACGAAATATGTGACTTTATACAGTGCAGAATGGCATTGTCCTTTATCATCTTATGAAATGCGTGACTTTATATAAAGTGCAGAATGGCATTCTCCTTTATCATCTTACGAAATGCGTGACTTTATATACAGTGCAGAATGGAATTCTCCATTATCATCTTACGAAATGCGTGACTTTATATACAGTGTAGAATGGAATTCTCCTTTATCATCTTTTACGAAATGCATGACTATATATACAGTGTAGAATGGAATTCTCTATCATCCTGCGAAATGCGTGACTTTATACACAGTGCAGAGTGCCATTTTTTTATCATCTTATGAAATGCGTTACTTTATATACAGTGTGGAATGGCATTCTTTTGTATTGCAAAAATGATGTGCCTCTTAAAAACAACTTGTTCTTCCACAACATTCAGGATCACCGTTGTTCCATTCACCTTTACTAACACACCGCCCGGTTTATTTATCTCTACTCTATGTATCGTACATTCAGAATATTTTATGCTCACTAGTTAGGAACAGGGTACGCAGTGTTCTAATTATATCTTACAGTCTAATTAATATTTCCTTATCCTAAAGCTTAATGTTCTCAAACTTCTTAATTTGCTAAAACTCATTAAAAATATGTAGTGTCATTAATCATTTGCCAGTGCATAGAATAATTACCATAAATACGTTAAACACTGTACAAAGTGTGAGACTGTCTTCTTTGTCTTAATGTCTCACAGCCCAAAAGTTCTGCTAAGGAAATCTGTAATTACTACTGTGACTTTCACCGATGATTAATTCATGTCAAGAAACATGGACTTATTTTTACGGCTCATCAATAGAGCATATACATATAGTATAACCAGCCATCTGCCAGTTAAACACATTAACAAATGCCCAGAGATATGCATGCCACCCTTTACACCCCCACTGCAACTAGGCTATGAAGTGGTCATACATGAACAATGTGCTGTGTTCTGTATAGAACATGTGTCCTATCAGCCAGACGTTGGAGTATATGGGAAGCCAAGTGAGTTTATGTTTTCCATTATAGGAGGCCCCTGTTTCTAGACCCAAATCAGCTCTTCTAGTGTATACCATAATTTTATATTCTTAAACATGCTTTATCACACCAAGCTTTCATTCTTTAGCCCCCAGATAGGTTGATATTGTGTTCCCAGAAGCCTCTTATCTGCTGTGTATTTTATTACAATCAGAGATATAGCAGAGCTTCCAGAGGTCTGGGAATGCATTGTAACATCACCAAAGATTCGGGGTCTGCATTGTAGCATCACGATGGATCCAGGTCTGCAATGTAGCATCACCAAAGATCCATGGTCTGCATTGTAGCATCACCAAAGATCTGGGGCCTGCATTGTAGCATCTCCAGAGATCTGGGGCCTGCATTGTAGCATCTCCAGAGATCTGGGGCCTGCATTGTAGCATCTCCAGAGATCTGGGGCCTGCATTGTAGTATCTCCAGAGATTCAGGGCCTGCATTGTAGCATCACCAAAGATCTGGGGCCTGCATTGAGAGCATCACCAAAGATCTGGGTCCTGCACTGAGAGCATCACCAAAGATCCGGGGTCTCCATTGTAGCATCTCCAGAGATCTGAGGCCTGCATTGTAGCATCTCCAGAGATTTGGGGCCTGCATTGTAGCATGTCCAGAGATTCAGGGCCTACATTGTAGCATCACCAAAGATCTGGGGCCTGCATTGAGAGCATCACCAAAGATCCGGGGTCTGCATTGTAGCATCTCCAGAGATCTGGGCTCTTCTTTGTATTATCACCAGAGTTCCGGGGTCTACATTGTAGAATAACCAGAGATACGGGGTCAGAAAGACATGCATCTGTGTACAGAGAGCCATGTGTTCGTGAACAGCCATGCATCCATGTACAGAGAGCCATGTGTCCGTGATCAGAGAGCCATGCGTCCATGAACTGAATCAGTCCCATGCTCCGTTATTTTGCCACTTACCAGATGTCTTGCATACATATTCGCCTGCACTGCAGTTTATACACTTTAAACATATAGTAACTCTCCGGGGAGCATTGAGAGCACACATTTCAGCTTGGATCCATAGAGAGCCAAGAGCCATCTCTTTCAGTTCTTGGAACCCTGTTTGCCACACTGAAAGCTAATCTATACTTATGATGAATCTATAAGTGCTGGCTAAGGGGAGACAAATGGAAGAGCACTCGCAATGCAACTCTGCAGGGATGGTATAGTGGTACTCACTATGACCCTAACTATGTGGAGTTTGTATATTCTCCCCATGCTTGCTTGGATTTCCTCCAGGTTTCCTTCCACACTCAAAAACTATACTAAGCCCTGCACTACATAAATAACAAATTAAATAAAATGCTCACAGATCTCGTGGATTCCAGCATACTATGCATGCACCAAAGAAGGAAATCATTTATGCGCATGGTTTGTATCAGACGGAGTGCAGGCGCACTGATGGAGAGTGTTAGTGCGTACGGGTTGATCATCCATGGGTGTTTCTGGACCTTAACTGAGCCGCACCATGTTTCATTAGAATGTGGTGGGTGTGTCATGGGAATGTGGTGGCATGTCATGGGTGTGTCAGCCGACTTCCTTGCTCGTTCGCAGTGTGTAGATGGAGATACAGCCGTATCTGTATGGGGCCTGGTAATAATGGTGTTGGATGCTTACTGTACGTAAGAACAGTGGGTGGGACAGGCTTCCTCATGAAGCCACACAGATTTTTAGCATACAACGGCAGAATCTGGCATTAGCATAAACCAGAGTTAACAGAAATTTGGTTTGGTTCCGCACAGGAAAAATGTGGTAATGATGAACATAGATTAATACACAGATTGTAGAAAACTGTTCAGGGAATGACCAACGATACTAAGTTTAAATTTAAAGATTCTTAATGAAGACATCTAAATAATTATTTGAGTTGGTGGTGCTCCCAGAGTCAGTAATGGTTAAGCAAAGAGAAGAAAAAAGAAAGACTCCGTGTTGGGGCACGCTTAGAAATTTGAAATAAGTTTATTAAAACTTAACATTTAATTAATAACGAATAAAAGTAATGAGGAGTTTGATACAAAAAAATTGTTCAAGAACACAAAGTAAACATATATATTGACAGAAATCAGGATAAGCCTGATACAAAATTATGGGCACCTGTGGTGAAAAATATACTGAAAAACATAAAAAATTGCAAAAAATTAATATTATTAAGGTGCCTGAGTTAATCAAAATTCAAAATTGGAGTAGAGGTAAATGATATGTACATATAATCACCGCAGTGATATTTGTAGGTAAGCACCTAGTCTAAAACCTCATGAGAATAGATGAGAGGCACAAAGGTTCATAATTGAAATGTCAAATGACTGAGGGTAATCACCTGGTAGAGATTCTGTTTGCTAAAAGGCTAGATCCTTATAGATAACAAAGCATTTAAGATAAAAGTATGATTATTAAAGATACAAAAGAGCATTGATAAATAAGCCTAAAGGCAAAGCCAATTGTAGATAAATAGAAGGTTTGCGGGAAAGTTGGATAAGGAATAGGTAAGTTTCAGAAGTTGCTCTAACACTTCTGCTGTTTGTGATCAGAGGTCACAATCTTACTGCACCTGATATTCCCAAGAGGTCACCCTACTAGGTACTGATCAGGCTTATCAGCGCTTAGCTTCCAAGGTCGGATGAGATTGGGCGTTGCTGATGAAATATGGCAGTAATAAACACTAGGACACAAGTGAGAGAGTGTAATGAGTAGTGAGCAACAAGGTACTTCTGCTGTCCAGTTTCTAGCGCAGATTCTCTGTTGCTGTGAGCATTGCAGAGAGTGGTCTCGCATCTGGATGAGAGGGTACTAAAAATAGAAGTGAGATATGCTCAGAATAGGGAGGAAACCCTGCCTTCTGCTGTCCACTGTCTTATATAGATATATAGCGGACAGTGGATGAGAGAGGTGGGTTAGGCTTACCTATTGAAAAAAAGGGTGGTGGGAAAATTAGAAGAAGGAGAAGAAATGGTAATGTGGTGAGATCACAAATTAACAAAAAATTAAGTAAATTATGAAATAAAACAATCATGAAATCAACGATTAATTGGAAAAAGGAAAGTAAACACAGGCTGCATGGTAAAGGCTTACCAAAATGGGTATAAGACCCTGTTTATGCAGAAAGGATTCTGCAAAAAAGTATTACATTTAAAAGGAAATACCAGAAAATGGTTTAGAACAATAATTAAGGATCAAAAATAGCAAACATGGAAAAAAACAATATTGATTGTATATCAGTATCAGTTAAATAACTGGAGTCCAAATGGGCACATACAATACCAGGGAGTCCCAAAAGTGATCTGAGCTAGAAAGAGTTCAGCATCACTGAGCACAGACGGACCGTTTCACCAGGGTGGCTTGTTCACTGTGTCAATAGCATAAACCAGTAAGCGGGTTGTCATGGCCTAATGAAGCAGCTCTTGCAGATGTGCCCCTTTCAGAATCAGCCCCATTGTTTATGAAATGTGCTTATTAAAAACTAATCTACAGTACTTCTCCTTTGCAATGTATCAAGCTCTTTTATTTTATCTTAGTTGTGTTTCTGACTGCAGTCTTTGTTTGACTTTTGACCTTTTGCTACGTGTCTTGTAGGATGTGGCTATTTTGACTGACGCCAAGAGGAACGCCACTGTCGTGTGCCATGACACCGTTTCCTTGCTTGCCATCTCTAGACAGGTAAGAGCTTTCACGAATGTACGTAACGACTAACCAATGTGACTGGTCTGAGCAGGCAGCAGCGAGCTGGCGGACATGAGGCCACAAGGTTACCGTGCAGCTGTCCAGCTCAGAAGCAGCTTCCCAGTCATAGTCTAATACAGTGACGAGTAGTCCCTGACCTCCGTGACCTTCAGTTATGATGGGCGAGTTATGTTCTGTGGCTAATGACATGTACTAGGTCGACAGGTCATTTTTTGGACTTTTTCATACTTGACGATCCACGTGGACTACAATTGGGAATGGTAACCTGTGCCGAGCGCAGCAGTAGTGGAGCGAGGCACCTTGCCCGAAGCTTGGTGAGCAAAGCGAGCCATGCGAGGGGACACGGTGCACTAATTGGGGTTCCCCGTCACTTTACGAAGAAAACGATACCAGAAAAAGTCCAAAAACACATATCGACTTTTTGACCTGTCGACCTAGTACATGTCGACCTATTGCCCCTGTTGACCTAATGCATGTCGACCTTCCATGGTCGACCTAATGACTGTCGACCTAAGTTGAGTCGACCCAAGGACCCATACCCAGATAAGTTACCCATGGCAACCAATCAGCTATGAAGGAAGCCTTTATCAAGTACAGTCTATAAAATGTATGGGAGATGCTGATTGGTTGCCATGGGAAACTTCTCTGCTGGTCTGTTTCCCCACTGTTTTCGCTGCTTCATGAATAGACCCCTAAACCTTATACCATAACAATGTAAAGCTAGGTACCCACTACACAGTGGGGTAAACTTACTAAGATAGGAATTCTATTTAAGATGGGATGTTGCCCATAGCAACCAATCAGATTCCAGGTATTATCTTCTAGAAGGTGCTAGATAAATGAGAAGTAGAATCTGATTGGTTGCTATGGGCAACATCCCATTTTAAATAGAAATCCATAGCCGCCAACATGACCCATTCCATTAGGTACAAAATGCTCTGTTCCTGGACTTCCTTGCCAGTGGCAGTTGCAGACGTGGAGCTGCAGCACAGTCCAAAATTCAAATAGGGGAGCCACACCACCTGTCACCCCAAACACTGCCAGACATCGCCAGCTGGGACTCACTGGCAGTTGGTGAGTACCCCCATTTAAATTTGTGACTGTGCTGCAACTGCTACTTTCAAGGAAGTCCAGGAACAGAGCATTTTTTGTACTAATGGAATGGGTCATGTTGGAGGGTATGGAATGCCCATCTTAGTAAATTTACCTGAATGTGTCTCCCAGCTGACGGAGGGATGCATTGTACCGCCGTACACACTGCACGATATGATGGCGTAATGTATCGGTACAGCTGGGGTGTAGGCGAGTACAGGAGGCAGGAAGACCCTGCTCTTTGGAGCTTACAATCTAAGGGGAAGGGTGAAAGCTGAACAGATAGGGGGAGAGAGCCAGTATAAGGGGATATGAGGACAGGAAGCACAGGTGGCAGAGATGTGATGCAGGAGGATGAAGTAAGCCATGAGGTGACACAATCATATAGCTGACAGGTATGCTTTTACGAACAGGTGGGTTTTTCAGGGCTCATTTTAAGCTACTTCAGGCGGAGGAAAAGTCTGATGGAACAGGGGAGCTCATTCCAGTGGTGGGGGGTAGCGTGGGACATACGGGGCAGCCAGATCTCTCCCGGCAGTGCTTGTGCCAGTTGGTGTGGCAGGACCATTCCTACTGCATTCACTAACTTCCCAAATACATTTTGTATATTGATAATTATCGCCAAAGGCAGTGCGTGTGCACGCTGCAGTACTAGAGGCCAACTGCAAATATCCCAGTGTGTGACAGGAATTATCCACAGCATGAAACCCCTTTACACTATGGTGACTGACAGGCTTCCATTATTATAGTGAGCCCTGAGGTGGAGTACAAAGTACCAAGACACCCTTTGGGAACCCAACAATGGCAGATTATGGTAGGGTGTGATGTAGCAATTGCTTGAGCTCCAATTCCATCTTTCCAACCTTTGCCTCATCTGAGTTGGATATAAGTCATACTTGCCTACCTGACCCTCTCCATGAGGGAGAAAATGCTCTGCTCCTGGACTTTCCTGGTAATGTATGATTGCCATCACCTGTGGTGAAACACCTTTCTTATCAATTAACTAGCTCACCACAGGTGATGGCAATCATACATTACCAGGAAAGTCCAGGAACAGAGCATTTTCTCCCTCATGGAGAGGGTCAGGTAGGCAAGTATGATATAAGATAGGGGAAGGTCACTGTGCAGACCATCCCCCTAGACTGTGTGCAGTGCCACCAGGAGATCTGAAAGTACTGGGGCTATGGCCAGGTGTGTGTGTGTGTGTGTGGGGGGGGGGGGGGGGGGGCTTGGCTGCTCTCCCATTGGAGGTCTTCACCTGGTTCAGGTTTCTCTGGCTAGTCTGGGCTTTTTGACTAGTCCCTGCCCCATACTCAAGTACTCCCTCCCTCCTCCCCATACCCCTCATATACTGTAGCAGCCAAGTCTGGACATTTAGCATTGACTTTTGGCAAAGCTGCATGGAGTCGCTTACCTACTAGAGTGGGAGAGCCAAAGACTAGGCAGACTGGGGCACAAGGTACTCTCTGCAGCCTTTTTGCTGGTCTTCCTCCTGCACATTTATACAAATGTCGCTGAAGTATATTTTTGCATCTGAATACGTAAGAACTGAGACGCCATCCCAGTCACTGTCCTGGAACGGCCCTAACATCTCTGCTACCATGCGTCCAAACCTGTACTGCGACCGTGTACATACAAGGGGCCTGATTCATGTTTGTATGTAAAGCAACTGGGCAAAACCATGTGCACTGCAGGTGGGGCAGATGTAACATGTGCAGAGAGTGTTAGATTTAGGTGGGGTGTGTTCAACCTAAAATCTAAATTGCAGTGTAAAAAAAAAAACTGTGGGCTACATGCAAAAGCAGCCAGTATTTACCCTGCACTGAAAAAATTTAAATGTATTTGCTTCCTTTGCATTGCGTTCGCAGGCTGAAGCCCTGTGTGTGCACGCACGCGCAGCAGCTGCACTGCGGGTGCGCACACAGTGAGATGCGACAGCATCTCACTTGTGCGATCGCCTCTGCCTGATTGACAGGCGGTTGCGGCAGCGTTTTCAGAGCGCAGTCCGGACAACGCAGGTGTGTCCGGACCATTTGTGGGGAGGGCCGCGGCAGCACACGCAGCCGCTGCAGGCAAAAACATGGCAGGTAGCCGTCTGCCTCTGCAACAAGGCTGCACAGGCAGAGAGCTACTCGGCAGGTGAGAAAGCCGCATGCCAGGCCGAAGGGCGCGGACTTGCCCTGTGCTGGACGTCCCCCCGCATGTCAAAAATTTTGCTCATAGATGTGCGCTATTTTCACACATCTATGATCAGATCTGAGTTAGGCCCATGGTCTGTTCCAGAAAGAAAGTTACTTGCTTTTTTTGCTTTACTTACAAACATGACTTATGCCGTTGACCCTGATGAAATTTATTCTGCTGCATAATCTGTGCTCCCCGAGATTTGCTGCACAGTATGGAAAGCTGCATTAATGTATATGTGATAAATAGGGATGAACATTTTCATAGTCTTACGTTTGTACCCAGTAGCGGATCTTGCCACGGGCAAGCAGGACTTTTGCCCGGGGCGCCGCCTTCCAGAGGGCGCCGCACCATTGCAAGATCCGCTACTGTGCTACTGTGCCCCCCGCTGTATCCGCTGTGTCCCCCGCTGGTCCCCCACTGTGAAGGGAACTAGACGCTACCCGTCTAGTTTCCCTTCGTGGAGAGGACCTTTGCTGTGCGGTCATCGCGCACCGCACAGCATTGTGGGACTGACACAGACGCTAGGGGTCATAATTGACCTCTAGTGTCTATCTATGCTGTGCTGTGGGAGAGCTTTTCCCTTCACCCGGATTCCTGGACTCTCCAGGAATAAGGAGACCCTGGAAGCACCAGCAGTGCTCCTTGGCAGCCGAGGAACTCAGTGAACTGCAGTGACTGTCTCGCGAGATGAGACTGTATTCAGCCCAGATTGAGCCGAAGCTGCCGTGACGTGGCCATCGGCAGGTCTTCCTCAGTGTTTCCCCGGGCTGCGCCTGCGGACCGCAGACTGAGCCGAAGCTACCGTGATGCTGCCATCGGCAGCTCTTCCTCAGCGTTTTCCCGAGCTGCGGTGGTGAAGTAACGCCGGTTCATGTGAGAAGAGCAACGAGAACTGACAGGCATGTCACACATATACTGTATTTGTGATATAATGAGCATGCATCAAACAAATAGAGGCTCAAGTTATACCGTATATACTCGAGTATAAGCCGACTTTTTCAGCACTTTTTTTTGTGCTGAAAAAGCCACCTCGGCTTATACTCGAGTCAGTGGCAGTGCAGTGTGACAAGCAGAGCAGTGTGAAGGAGGGACACGGAGCGCACAGCGTGCGCCTCTCCTGTGTCCCTCCTGCATCTCCGGCGGCAGCAGCGGTTGGTCTATTAAAGGAAGTACCCGTTCGTGACCTCTGATCACGAACCGGCACTTCCTTTAATAGACCCGCCGGAGATGCAGGAGGGACACAGGAGAGGCGCGCGCTGTGCGCTCCGTGTCCCTCCTTCAGAAGACAGCGCGGGATCGACGGAGGGGTAAGTAACAGGCACTGGGGGAGCATATTTGGCACTTGGGGAGGGGGCATATGTGGCAGCATCAGGGGCATATGTGGCAGCATGAGGGGCATATGTGGCAGCATGAGGGGCATATCTGGCAGCATGAGGCCATATCTGGCACTTTGGGGCATTAAACATCTTAGTGATATTTGGTGGACCCCTTTCTTTGAAAGTAAAGCATTCATAACCTAGAACCAGAAATAACGACACTGAGACTTGAATTTTGGCAGAAAATTGCTAGCTATTTATTTGTCCCTATCCATTAGGAAACCTGTAATAAAGAAATTAATTTAATATGCCGCTCCAGCTGGCATATGGTGGCGGCCCAAAAGAACGGCTCAATTAATCTGAATTAACTTTAAATAACTAACCCTATAAATTTACTAAAACTTACTATAAACCGGTAATAGGTGACAACTCAACCCCCACAGTGACTACCCACCGCTCCTGGGTGCCCTGCCGCTGCCTTCCCGGACGGGTGGTCAAGCGGCCATAAGTCGATGGAGGTGAGTGCACCTAAACCACAACAAACTGTAAAAAACACTACAGTTTTCCCTACAATACAAAACTGACGTTCTTTTCCGCCAATAAATAGCCAACGAAAACAGCCAACAACTTAAAGCCAAAGCCCACGTGCCACAAATTCTTAATACCAGGGCGGGAGGGTGGGAAAGCAAATCACCAAGAGACTTAAGATGGCCTCTCCTTCCCTATATATAGCAAACCCTCCCCCTAAAGAAGGCTGTACTTTCCTCACAGCTAGGTCCACCCCTCCCCAGATGTTTAACTCTTTCCTCTCCTATGCAGTCAATACTCTCTCCTAAACATCTTAGTGATATTTGGTGGACCCCTTTCTTTGAAAGTAAAGCATTCATAACCTAGAACCAGAAATAACGACACTGAGACTTGAATTTTGGCAGAAAATTGCTAGCTATTTATTTGTCCCTATCCATTAGGAAACCTGTAATAAAGAAATTAATTTAATATGCCGCTCCAGCTGGCATATGGTGGCGGCCCAAAAGAACGGCTCAATTAATCTGAATTAACTTTAAATAACTAACCCTATAAATTTACTAAAACTTACTATAAACCGGTAATAGGTGACAACTCAACCCCCACAGTGACTACCCACCGCTCCTGGGTGCCCTGCCGCTGCCTTCCCGGACGGGTGGTCAAGCGGCCATAAGTCGATGGAGGTGAGTGCACCTAAACCACAACAAACTGTAAAAAACACTACAGTTTTCCCTACAATACAAAACTGCCGTTCTTTTCCGCCAACAGCGAAAGACTCATCCCCAAAGTCTTTCGCACCGCCACCATAAACCTACCCTAACTCCTGCAAAGCGAAACCTAGATCCTCCAGAAAAAACATCATCCCCTCATTGGATAGATGTACTCCATCGCGCCGGAAAAGGTGGCTGTCTCTGAACCGTATCCTCGGGTGGCGAACCACCCTCCCACCGTAGGACAGCACCCACTTTGCCCCCGCTCCGTTCACCTTTTTCCGGGCCTCATCAATCTGGCGACCATCCGCCACACCCCTCCAACACAATCTTGGCACCATCATGGAAAAAACCAACACACAATTGGTCCATGCCGCGGTCACACTTGCCAGATCCTGTATCATGGCCCACCGCAGATTCAAGGATGTCCTCTTCCCCAGGTCGTTGCCACCTAGATGGACAACCAAAACCCTAGGGACTCCATGCTTGCTGGCCTGACTCACTAACCTACTCCTCAGCTCACCCCACATCATTCCTCGCCAGCCAAGCCATCTGACACCCTGTGTTCCTAGCAATGCCTGAGACCCTTCCGAGGCCACAAACCTGGCCGCCCAGTAAATGTAAGAGTGGCCAACCACCCAAATGGGCAAATAGTCTCCGAACCATCCTGAAGGGAAAAAGAGGGGTAGAATTGATTACTAAGAGGCTTATTAATTGTTTATACTGAAGGATCTGCCAAAAAAGAAAACTTTAGATCTCGCCATTGCAGCAGTCACGGCCTAGCCGACTGCACCATGTTCCGTTGCCAATTTAAAGCGCAATTAAAGACACAAAGGGGAAGGATCAAATAAAACAAACGAAATAAAAAAGGGGGGGGGGATATAAAATGGGAAACACATGTAATAACTCAGCTGGAGGTGAAACGTAAAGACCTGCTGAGGGACTCTGATTAGACCAAATTAGCCGAATTATAGATTAGAATTCAGTCCGTCAAATCAGGCAAAAAATCGCAAATAACTCCAGACCCCCGCTGCCGACTCATGCCAGCAACGGCGAGTAGCTAATCCCTGAGTAGGATAAAAAAGGGGGAACACCAACAGACGCACAACACCATAAAATCACAGAACTGGAACAACGTAATACATTGCCATTTAAACAATGCCCCAAGCGCAAACCGACCTCTCATGTGACGGGGCGAATATATCGTCTGTAACTTGACGACTTCCATCGCCCCACCGCTTGGATTTCAGTTCTGGAGCAACCCGCCGCAGCAGCCGACGTCGCTGCGCCTATGCGAAAGGAATGGGTACCGAAAGCAGTGGGTGGGAGGCCCAAGCCCGCCAAACAACGACTCAGCATCCAACGAAACTGGTATTTCGTGACTGGCAGCCCATCATAATGCAACAGCCAAGACCCCTCCTTAACGGGTCGCACCACCACATATTGCCTTGCCAGCCAACTGGGCAAACGCTCTCCTCTAGCGCTGGAACCATTGTAACCCAGCGCCCTCTCCCCACTTGATCCGTCTTGGAGCGTCGCAACCTGCACAGCAAGGACCTCTCACCCACTACCACGTCCCCGACCAGCATGCGCGAATCTGCTCTCTTGGAAGGCGCTACCAACTCAGAAACTCGAAAGGCCCCGTGGTAAGCCATTGAGAACGCCAAACTAAACAAAAGCGTCTCAAACCTGGACGACGCGACTCGCCCTACCGCCTCGATGACGGCTGGCAACAAAGCCGCATCGATGGGCCGCCTCCTATCCGGTGGCGACGGCGCAACTCGCGCCCACCCTTTCATTGCCTTCCGCAGAACCTCGCTTTTTGTTACGTCAGGGACGCCTCGCAGCTTGCAGAAAAATGAGATGCCTGCCAAATACCGCGATACCACTGCTCGTGACCTACCGGAGACGTAAAGCTGCCACATAAAAGAAAGCATCAGCCGATGCCTACTCTTACCTTGATGCTGACGCCCTTGGCCAAACTCCTCCCATTCACTCCAAGCTTGTTCGTAAGCCTTGAGCGTGGCTGGCGCTACTGACCGCAACGCTAGACCCTCCAGTCCGGCCCGATCACCTGCCAAACCTAACCGGGACAATGAAAACCTTGCTCGTTGGCCTCAGGTGCCAACAACCAACACCTCTCCCACTGTCCTCGCGACAAAGCGTCGACAATCCCATTCTCCAAACCGGGCACATGTTGCGCGCGGAACCACAGGTTCCTATGCAAGCATGTCAAAAGCAATTGCCCTAGCACCCGCATAACCACCAACGACTTTGCCCTCTGGTTATTAATCGCATGCACCACGCCCAGATAATCGCATCTAAACAAAATGCTGCGATTAGCCAGCCGATCGCCCCAGACCTCCAACGCCACCATAATGGGAAAAACTCCAGAAGCAAAAGGTCCTTCGTGAAACCCCCACGATGCCATTCTGCCGGCCACGAGGCCGCGCACCAAGATCCCTCCAGATGGCAACCGAATCCAGAGGCGCCCGCTGCGTCGGTGAACAGCTGCAACCTAGCGCTGTCCGCCATTGGGGCCTGCCATATACACACCCCGTTGAAGTCCTCGAGGAACAAGGCCCATATTGCCAAATCCCTCTTAATCTCTGAGGACAAACGCACGAAATGGTGCGTTCTGGCACACCCCGCAGTCGCCCTTCACAGCTTCCGGCAGTACACACCTAAAAGCGAACTCAAATGAGCCGGAAGGCGCCTGGAGCCTTCTTAGGAACCACCCCCACTGGAGAGATGACCAAGTCATCCCCCGAAGGAACACGCCGCGTTGTTAAACGTGAAACATTTTCCTTTTGTGGTGGCACGCCCCCCTGCGCGGACTGCCGACCTACCTGACTTGGCCAATCCGCCGTCTGCGCCGAACCACTGGGAGGACGACCCTGCGTGGTGCCCGTCCGCCCCCGGCTTCCGGGGCTCCTCCGCCTGTAGCGAAGCCCGGGTGACCTTGAGCCCAACCTCAACGTCCTTGAACCCGAAGTCCATGACCTGCAAACCTTCCTGTTGTTCCTTGAATTCCTGATCGCACCTGCGCCACTCCGATCCCGAAGACGTGCGCTGCATGTCATGTACGAGATGCAGGTACCTAATTATATTCGTGTGCTCTGCCGGCCTGTCCTCCAGGTAAGATGCCGCGAAGACCCAGAACCCGGCCAGGCAATTATCGAAGGTACGGAATGCCTCAGCCCCGATGCCCTTCTTTGCGCCGCCACCTTATACTCTTTCTTCGCGACCTTCGTCAATACGAACACGTCCACGAAGTCGCCCCTCCAAATCTTCTTGCGGCAGCTATCTCGCAGCCCCCGCAGTACAGCAGTATAGACGAATCGCACGACACCGGGCAAATTGCGAGCTTCTTGGCCCTACGCGCTTCCTCGCTAAGCCGCTTGCGCCTGTTCCGCTGCCCTCTTGGCGAATTTAGTTGCCCGCTTCTTTGCCCTAGTTGTGCTACTGACTTCGGACGCCTGTGACGACATTGAAGATGAGGAAGAGGAAGAACTACGCGAACTAGAGCTCGTGGAGGAACCCGAATACCGACTGCACCACCTTACCTGATGCCGCCGACTGCCCCGACATGGAATCTTCCGGCGCGTCCAAATCGTTGCCTTCCTCCTCGAAATCTGCCATCGCCTCATCCCCGAGCTCCCTTGAAAAAGAGGAAGAAGCGGAGGACCCCTCCAGCACTCGCGGCACATGCCGCGGCCTCAGTGCTGGGGGCGTTGCGGCCGTGAGCTCCCCCGCGTCCTGCCCTGGACCCTGTTGTAATTCTGCGGCGACCGTCCCGAGCTCACGGCAGGCGCGTGCCACCCGCTGCGCCGCCATAGCCCGCAGCCCGCCGGAACGAACAGCCGTTCTAGGGGAGGCAGCTGCGGCTAGCGGCCCTAACACCTTCACCGCTGTGGCCAGGGCCGAGCCAGCGCTCCGGAGGGGTCGTGACTGCCCCAAAACGCGGTCCTGGGTCCTTCGCCGGGGCCCGCGTGCGACCACGCACTCGCCGCCCGACATGCGTGTGCCGGGCATCCGACGCACGCTGCCCTTGCGGGAAAGTGGAGGCACCGCTGTCGACGCCCGCACTGCCCTCGCCTCCGAATTTGTCCCCTCTTCCCGTGTATCGGAACTATCCGATGCCGCAGGGGGGGGGGGGGTGGGACCGCCGCCACTAACCCATTCCCTGTCCCCCCTCCTCCCCCGCAGGCCGCTAGATTCCGGCCTGCGGGGAGTGATCTGAAAAGACCGGGAACCCCGCGGCGCAGCAGAGCGCGCGCGCACTGCTCCGCTTTCAGTGGACACGGGCTCGCGCACCCGGTGACCTCTTGCTGCCGCACCCCTTCTCCTTGGTATCGCACTGCCCTGCCAGTGATCATAATTGCCCTGTCTCCCCTCTCCCCCCGGCTCCCGCCGGACTCCGGCTGCCTGGGAGATAGCAGGGGAGACAGCAGGGCCGGCGGCGCTGCTGCGCACACACGTGCGCGGCTAGCGGCGCCA
The DNA here is from genome assembly GCF_028390025.1 of Pseudophryne corroboree. Taxonomy (NCBI): domain Eukaryota; kingdom Metazoa; phylum Chordata; class Amphibia; order Anura; family Myobatrachidae; genus Pseudophryne; species Pseudophryne corroboree. The sequence goes on from NC_086445.1 coordinate 68,969,829, forward strand.
GAGGCGAGCGTGGGCGCGCGCGCACCTCGGGCGCGCGCCCCACTGCTCTCTGTCACCACAAGGCCTCTTGTCTGGGCTCCTGCATTAAGAGCTCCATTAGCTTAACCTGGTTGATCACTGCCTCTCCCCCTCCCTCCCCGCTCCACACCGTGTTCCGGCTGCGGGGGAGAGGGCTGAGGAGACAAGGAGGAAAGCGGCGCCGCTGCGCGGGCGCGCGCGCGTCCCACCGCTTCCGGTCCGTGCTCTCTCAGCCGAAGCGTTTGGGGATGACGCCGTGCGAGGCCCTGCGACAGGCCTCGCTCGGCTGGCCACCGTCCCCCGCCCAGTGCCCTCCCCCCGCCTGGAACCACTAGCCGGCCCCGGCAAGGGGGAAGAGCTGGGCATCGAACTCAGTCTCCGGTCCCTGGATGAGCGCCTGGCGCGGCGCGCTCCCGCGGGCACCCGGCACTGGGGCTTCCCCGGCCATGCCCGGAGGCAAGGGCTGCTGCCCGCCCACCTCCGGGCGGCCTGACTCCCTCTCTGATCCTCCTCGTCGGCCGCTCCCGCCAGTCACATCCGGCCCGGCTTCCGCCAGATCCCTCGAGAAGGCCCTAGGAGACGGGACGCCGTCCCCAGGGCCAGCCAGCTCGCCCCCGGAACCAGCCCCCACCGCCCGATGAGCGGTAACGGGCTGGGGTCCCGGCGGACCGTCGTGGGCGAGTGGCAGCCAGAGCACTGATGTGTGACCTAAATGCAGGGAGCTGACAATAGAGATGGCTACTGACTCTCTGTCTCAACACAGTGACTGGAATCATCAGGAAGTGTGAATGATTCGAGTCACTCACTGTTTCATGAGTCGAGACAGCAGCAGCAGCAGCTTCTCTCAGACAGAGGGAGGAAACTCTGTGTCCTGTGTCCTTCAGTCAGTGTGTTCTGCTGTCTTTAGCTGTGATTGGCCAGAGGCTATACCAGGTGACACCCAGTGGGAGGGGGGAGGGAGCAGTCACGACTCACCAGTCAGTGAGTGCTCTGCTGCTGTGCCTGATCCATGCAGTCAATACTCTCTCCATCTGGCAGCATGAGGGGCATATCTGGCAGCATGAGGGCATATCTGGCACTGTGGGGCATATGTGGCAGCATGAGGGGCATATCTGGCAGCATGAGGGCACATCTGGCACTGTGGGGCATATTTGGCAGCATGAGGGCATATCTGGCACTGTGGGGCATATTTGGCAGCATGAGGGCATATCTGGCACATCAGGCACTGTGGGGCATATCTGGCAGTATGAGGGCAAATCTGGCACATCAGGCACTGTGGGGCATATCTGGCAGTATGAGGGCATATCTGGCACTGTGGGGGCATATCTGGCACTATGAGGGCATATCTGGCAGCATGAGGGCATATCTGGCACTTTGGGGCATATCTGGCAGCATGAGGGGCATATCTGGCAGCATGAGGGCATATCTGGCACATCTGGCACTGTGGGGCATATGTGGCAGCATGAGGGGCATATCTGGCAGCATGAGGGCACATCTGGCACTGTGGGGCATATTTGGCAGCATGAGGGCACATCTGGCACTGTGGGGCATATTTGGCAGCATGAGGGCATATCTGGCACTGTGGGGCATATTTGGCAGCATGAGGGCATATCTGGCACATCAGGCACTGTGGGGCATATCTGGCAGTATGAGGGCAAATCTGGCACATCAGGCACTGTGGGGCATATCTGGCAGTATGATGGCATATCTGGCACTGTGGGGGCATATCTGGCACTATGAGGGCATATCTGGCACTGTGGGGGCATATCTGGCACTATGAGGGCATATCTGGCAGTATGAGGGCTGTGTACGGCTAGAGCTGCATTTCCCACCCTAGGCTTATACTCGAGTCAATAAGTTTTCCCAGGTTTTTGGGGTAGAATTAGGTGCCTCGGCTTATATTCTGGTCGACTTATACTCGAGTATATACGGTATATAGATTTGTGTATATTTTTCAATCACTAGCAGACACCTTTTAGTAGTGCATTTGTTTGTTAAACCCGTTGAAGCTTGATATTGATTAGGTTGTGTGCAACACTTACACTTCCATGGTTCTTCCCTCTTTCACACAATCTAGTTTTGAGGCACCAAATGCCTGTAATTTATCCTAGTGGCGACTATTATATTCCTATATATATAGATACACTGTTTTATTTATATTGTACGTAAAATATTGTATTAATATGGTACATCATATTATTTACATGAACATTGCTTGGTGCCGTGGGGGGGGGTGTTTGGGATTGGCGGGGTGGATCTCCAGGAATCGATGATGCATGAGGTGGCAACCCTAGGCTTACTGCCCATCATCAGAAATATGCCCCCTAAGCCTAAATTTATTAGTGATTACCATTCAAAGGACTATGCATCCTCTTCCTGTATGTTATCCATGCACGCTATTCAGTATGTACTGTAGCATAGGCCATTGTCCATTTTTCTGTCAGTGGTACTATTCTATTTTGACTTTGCTACTGTCTTGTACTGTTCTATTTGCCTTGGCCACACTCATCCACACATTTTTACGGTGACGCTGCTCAGTACCTGTTTCGACAATTTTTGCTTCAAGAAATCATTTACAAACACCAGCCACTAGTCAGTCACATGGTGCAGGCCTTTAGTCAGTCACATGGTGTAGGCCTTAGGTTGCAATGCCTTCATGCCAGTAAATGGAGGCATGCAGTTTGCGTGTGCTTGTCAGTGGTTTTAGGGAGCCAGGTAGGTGTTCCCAAGCCAGTACCTTTGAACCCTGCAAGGACCCACAGCCTGCAGGGAGAAGCAGACTTGGGTGGAGACACCAGAACTTATTGAGATGCGGACGCAATTCCCAGACGCCTTCAGTGATGTAATGTTAATTTGAATACATGTGTGCTTCTATTTGAAATCTTAGGCATATATGCAATCACCCTTCTCTTTCCACAAGAGCAACAGTCATGACTTACACCTACCTCATGCGAGGTGCAGGAAATGCGACTGGGTTTACGTGCGCTTTGCATATGCAATAGGCAGTAACTCTTGCTGCAACACTCCTACAGAACATTTCTTTTACATATACACCCAGAAATGCCCGTTCAGTCGTGGCGGAGAAATGAATGAGATGTGTATGATTCAGAATCATTTTTAAGTTCTTAAAGATGCGCACACAGCCTGCGACACATGCACAGTTTGCCACAAAATCTCTAGATGGGCATGAGAGGTTTTATTGTGAGGTTTAACAAGTAATGCCAAGACTTTAGATGCTGGGAGGCATGGCATCTCGAGGGACAGGGCTACGGCGTACCACTATGCCGCACGTCTATCAGTGGGCATGATTGTGGCATAGCATAGGGATTAACACCCTCCTCCCCTCCTGATGTGTTGGGGTGCCCAAAGCTGCTGCAGCTACCTCTAGTGTAGAAAAGCTGTAACACTGGAACTGAATTACAGGTTGGGGAACAGCAGATTACGGATAGGACACCAGAGCATGATAGAACATTTTGTGACAGTGGTCAGCAGTAGACAGTGGTTATAAAGCAGCTACTGTATATCTGAAATAAAACTATGGCCCAGATTTATCAAGCCTTGGACAGTGATAAATTGCACAGTGATAAAGTACCAACCAATCAGCTCCTAACTGTCACTTTTCAAACTCTAGAGGAGCAGATGTATTAACCTGGAGAAGGCATAAGGAAGTGATAAACCAGTGATAAATGCAAGGTGATAAACACACCAGCCAATCAGCTCCCATATGTAAATTAACAGTTAAGAGCTGATTGGCTGGTGCATTATCACCTTGCACTTAACACTGCTTCATCACTGGTTTATCACTTCCTTATGCCTTCTACAGGTTAATACATCTACAGTATACCCATAGCCTGTAACATGACAGTTAGGAGCTGATAAGGATGTTGTTGTATAGTAACAACCGAAATGCAGGTGGAGAAGACTCTTTCACTCCTTGAATGTCACCGCTGTATATCTGAGGCCAAGAACATAAAAGTCACTGATATTAAAGTTGAAAATTAATTTTAAGTTTCATTAGTAACTTCTTAAAATTAGTATTCAAAAAGACACTGGTAAATAAACGTCACGGTCGCTTGTCGGCAGCCTTTCGTTAAATGCGTCGTCTTTTTTTCTAATTTTCACAATGCGCAAAAATAAATCACGCAGTGTGTAATGAAATCCTCCTTAGTTTACACTGAGCAATATATGAGCGCAGTAATTCACGGCATAATTTTAATATGATGTTCTGATTATACATTATAGTACCAATTTCAGTCCTGCCAAGTGATTAATGATAAAATATATTCAGAAAGAAAGAATCATTTCTGCAAATGTTGTAGAATATGCGAGATTGATTATAACCATAATGTTTTACAATTGACTTAGCTCATCGTTTTTTATTTTCTTCTGGAAAAAGAGGACAGCGCTACGGCAAAAGTTTAGTTCCAGGAAGCCTTGTCCTTCATAGAAGCTGATCACTGATTTTTTTTTTGGTGTGTCCCGCAGACCTGCATACAGCTGTATAATCCTTAAATAGATCATCTCAAATTAATTCCTTCACATGCCAAATGATGCTCATCGTTTTTTACATAATGAATATTAGCAGATACAAAGGTGTGACCTAAGATTCCACAGAATATCAAGCATGCACTCTTTCCCTTATAGATGTGCACCAATTTGTGAAGCACACTTGCTGTCCACCACAAAACCCCTTGGTCTGGCACTGTTGCGTCTGGATGGTCCATTGCTTCTTGACATGCATGCCTAGTCTCCACTCCACTCCACTATCCCACCTCTTGAGTGTGCTACTGTGCAGACTCCAGTCTTCCTGTTCTCCAATGAGACTTCATACCCTATCCCAAGATGGCCACCGAGATATTAACTGAGCATGTTCAGGGGCCATCTTGTCTATACTGTGTAGAGTGGCATGGTGGGAGACGGAAGTCTAAAGTTTGGCTCCTATGAGAGACCTGATTATATACATGCTACAGTATAACGCTGTTGCAGCATCCTGCACCACTACCCGTATGCAGCATACAGTCACTGGCTGGTGGGCTGTATGAAACCGCACTCCACTCTAGCTCCATTCCATCACCAGTGTACATGTAACAGTGAGTACGGCTGCATCTGCTATCAATAAACCAACACCGCTGGTTAAGTAACTGGACTGTTCATAGTTTGAGTTATCCGCTGGTGCATGCCTATCGAAGTAATTCAGACTTGATCGCTGCTGTGCGATCACAAGGAGATTGACAGGAAGAAGGCATTTGTGGGTGTCAACTGACTGTTTTCAGGGAGTGTCTGGAAAAATGCAGGCGTGTCCATGCGTTTGCAGGGAGGGTTCCTGACGTCAATTCCGGTCCCGGACAGGCTGAAGTGTTCGCAGCGGCTGAGTAAGTCCTGGGCTACTCAGAGACTGCACAAGATCTGTTTGTACAGCTCTGCTACACATGCGTTCGCACACTTGCACAGCTAAAATACACTCCCCCCGTAGGCGGCGACTGTCTGATTGCAGCAGTTCAAAAATCGCTGCCCAGTGATCAGGTCTGAATTAGGCCCTATATACTGAAACTCTGCAATATCAATACTTACACACACATCATCTCCAACACCACCAATTTAGTTCCACTTTGAGATGAGTTAAGCTTTCAATCTGGTGTGTGATATATTGGCCTCTTTCATGATAGTCTGTATATTTGGCCATGCTTTGTCAGTGGAATCGGGCAAAACAGGCAGTTGTCTCATGATTGCTTTGTACCTTGAAATGCAGTAGGCAGGCAAATAGGCGCAGTGGCCAGTATAGAATTTATGGTTTTGTGCACTTGAAATTTTTCGGGTTTTGTGTTTTGGTTTTGGGTTCGGTTCCGCGGCCGTGTTTTGGGTTCGAACGCGTTTTGGCAAAACCTCACCGAATTTTTTTTTGTCGGATTCGGGTGTGTTTTGGATTCGGGTGTTTTTTTCAAAAAACCCTAAAAAACAGCTTAAATCATAGAATTTGGGGGTCATTTTGATCCCAAAGTATTATTAACCTCAAAAACCATAATTTCCACTCATTTTCAGTCTATTCTGAACACCTCACACCTCACAATATTATTTTTAGTCCTAAAATTTGCACCGAGGTCGCTGGATGACTAAGCTAAGCGACCCAAGTGGCCGACACAAACACCTGGCCCATCTAGGAGTGGCACTGCAGTGTCACGCAGGATGGCCCTTCCAAAAAACACTCCCCAAACAGCACATGACGCAAAGAAAAAAAGAGGCGCAATGAGGTAGCTGTGTGACTAAGCTCAACGACCCAAGTGGCCGACACAAACACCTGGCCCATCTAGGAGTGGCACTGCAGTGTCACGCAGGATGGCCCTTCCAAAAAACACTCCCCAAACAGCACATGACGCAAAGAAAAAAAGAGGCGCAATGAGGTAGCTGTGTGACTAAGCTCAACGACCCAAGTGGCCGACACAAACACCTGGCCCATCTAGGAGTGGCACTGCAGTGTCACGCAGGATGGCCCTTCAAAAAAATACTCCCCAAACAGCACATGACGCAAAGAAAAATGAAAGAAAAAAGAGGTGCAAGATGGAATTGTCCTTGGGCCCTCCCACCCACCCTTATGTTGTATAAACAGGACATGCACACTTTAACCAACCCATCATTTCAGTGACAGGGTCTGCCACACGACTGTGACTGAAATGACGGGTTGGTTTGGACCCCCACCAAAAAAGAAGCAATTAATCTCTCCTTGCACAAACTGGCTCTACAGAGGCAAGATGTCCACCTCATCATCATCCTCCGATATATCACCGTGTACATCCTCCTCCTCACAGATTATCAATTCGTCCCCACTGGAATCCACCATCTCAGCTCCCTGTGTACTACTTTGTGGAGGCAATTGCTGCTGGTCAATGTCTCCACGGAGGAATTGATTATAATTCATTTTAATGAACATCATCTTCTCCACATTTTCTGGATGTAACCTCGTACGCAGATTGCTGACAAGGTGAGCGGCGGCACTAAACACTCTTTCGGAGTACACACTTGTGGGAGGGCAACTTAGGTAGAATAAAGCCAGTTTGTGCAAGGGCCTCCAAATTGCCTCTTTTTCCTGCCAGTATAAGTACGGACTGTGTGACGTGCCTACTTGGATGCGGTCACTCATATAATCCTCCACCATTCTTTCAATGGGGAGAGAATCATATGCAGTGACAGTAGATGACATGTCCGTAATCGTTGTCAGGTCCTTCAGTCCGGACCAGATGTCAGCATCAGCAGTCGCTCCAGACTGCCCTGCATCACCGCCAGCGGGTGGGCTCGGAATTCTGAGCCTTTTCCTCGCACCCCCAGTTGCGGGAGAATGTGAAGGAGGAGATGTTGACAGGTCGCGTTCCGCTTGACTTGACAATTTTGTCACCAGCAGTTCTTTGAACCCCAGCAGACTTGTGTCTGCCGGAAAGAGAGATCCAAGGTAGGTTTTAAATCTAGGATCGAGCACGGTGGCCAAAATGTAGTGCTCTGATTTCAACAGATTGACCACCCGTGAATCCTTGTTAAGCGAATTAAGGGCTCCATCCACAAGTCCCACATGCCTAGCGGAATCGCTCTGTGTTAGCTCCTCCTTCAATGTCTCCAGCTTCTTCTGCAAAAGCCTGATGAGGGGAATGACCTGACTCAGGCTGGCAGTGTCTGAACTGACTTCACGTGTGGCAAGTTCAAAAGGTTGCAGAACCTTGCACAACGTTGAAATCATTCTCCACTGCGCTTGAGACAGGTGCATTCCACCTCCTATATCGTGCTCAGTTGTATAGGCTTGAATGGCCTTTTGCTGCTCCTCCAACCTCTGAAGCATATAGAGGGTTGAATTCCACCTCGTTACCACTTCTTGCTTCAGATGATGGCAGGGCAGGTTCAGGCGTTTTTGGTGGTGCTCCAGTCTTCTGTACGTGGTGCCTGTACGCCGAAAGTGTCCCGCAATTCTTCTGGCCACCGACAGCATCTCTTGCACGCCCCTTTCGTTTTTTAAATAATTCTGCACCACCAAATTCAAGGTATGTGCAAAACATGGGACGTGCTGGAATTTGCCCATATTTAATGCACACACAATATTGCTGGCGTTGTCCGATGCCACAAATCCACAGGAGAGTCCAATTGGGGTAAGCCATTCTGCGATGATCTTCCTCAGTTGCCGTAAGAGGTTTTTAGCTGTGTGCGTATTCTGGAAAGCGGTGATACAAAGCGTAGCCTGCCTAGGAAAGAGTTGGCGTTTGCGAGATGCTGCTACTGGTGCCGCCGCTGCTGTTCTTGCGGCGGGAGTCCATACATCTACCCAGTGGGCTGTCACAGTCATATAGTCCTGAGCCTTCCCTGCTCCACTTGTCCACATGTCCGTGGTTAAGTGGACATTGGGTACAACTGCATTTTTTAGGACACTGGTGAGTCTTTTTCTGAGGTCTGTGTACATTTTCGGTATCGCCTGCCTAGAGAAATGGAACCTAGATGGTATTTGGTACCGGGGACACAGAACCTCCAACAAGTCTCTAGTTGCCTCTGCAGTAATGATGGATACCGGAACCACGTTTCTCACCGCCCAGGATGCCAAGGCCTCAGTTATCCGCTTTGCAGCAGGATGACTGCTGTGATATTTCATCTTCCTCGCAAAGGACTGTTGGACAGTCAATTGCTTGGTGGAAGTAGTAAAAGTGGTCTTACGACTTCCCCTCTGGGATGACCATCGACTCCCAGCAGCAACAACAGCAGCGCCAGCAGCAGTAGGCGTTACACGCAAGGATGCATCGGAGGAATCCCAGGCAGGAGAGGACTCGTCATAATTGCCAGTGACATGGCCTGCAGGACTATTGGCATTCCTGGGGAAGGAGGAAATTGACACTGAGGGAGTTGGTGGGGTGGTTTGCGTGAGCTTGGTTACAAGAGGAAGGGATTTACTGGTCAGTGGACTGCTTCCGCTGTCGCCCAAAGTTTTTGAACTTGTCACTGACTTATGATGAATGCGCTGCAGGTGACGTATAAGGGAGGATGTTCCGAGGTGGTTAACGTCCTTACCCCTACTTATTACAGCTTGACAAAGGCAACACACGGCTTGACAAATGTTGTCCGCATTTCTGTTGAAATACTTCCACACCGAAGAGCTGATTTTTTTGGTATTTTCACCAGGCATGTCAATGGCCCTATTCCTCCCACGGACAACAGGTGTCTCCCCGGGTGCCTGACTTAAACAAACCACCTCACCATCAGAATCCTCCTGGTCAATTTCCTCCCCAGCGCCAGCAACACCCATATCCTCCTCATCCTGGTGTACTTCAACACTGACATCTTCAATCTGACTATCGGGAACTGGACTGCGGGTGCTCCTTCCAGCACTTGCAGGGGGCGTGCAAATGGTGGAAGGCGCATGCTCTTCACGTCCAGTGTTGGGAAGGTCAGGCATCGCAAACGACACAATTGGACACTCCTTGTGGATTTGTGATTTCGAAGAACGCACAGTTCTTTGCTGTGCTTTTGCCAGCTTGAGCCTTTTCATTTTTCTAGCGAGAGGCTGAGTGCTTCCATCCTCATGTGAAGCTGAACCACTAGCCATGAACATAGGCCAGGGCCTCAGCCGTTCCTTGCCACTCCGTGTGGTAAATGGCATATTGGCAAGTTTACGCTTCTCCTCCGACAATTTTATTTTAGATTTTTGAGTCCTTTTTTTACTGATATTTGGTGTTTTGGATTTTACATGCTCTGTACTATGACATTGGGCATCGGCCTTGGCAGACGACGTTGATGGAATTTCATCGTCTCGGCCATGACTAGTGGCAGCAGCTTCAGCACGAGGTGGAAGTGGATCTTGATCTTTCCCTATTTTTGGAACCTCAACATTTTTGTTCTCCATATTTTAATAGGCACAACTAAAAGGCACCTCAGGTAAACAATGGAGATGGATGGATACTAGTATACTTATGGATGACGAGCGACTGCCGACACAGAGGTAGCTACAGCCGTGGACTACCGTACTGTGTCTGCTGCTAATATAGACTGGATGATAATGAGATAAAATTAAAATATATATATATATATCACACTAGTACTGCAGCCGGACAGGTATATATTATGTAATGACGGACCTGCTGGACACTGTCTGTCAGCACTGCAGACTCCTAAAGTAAGCTACTAGTATCAAGAAGATAGAAAAAAAAAAACCACGGGTAGGTGGTATACAATTATGGATGGACGAGCGACTGCCGACACAGAGGTAGCTACAGCCGTGGACTACCGTACTGTGTCTGCTGCTAATATAGACTGGATGATAATGAGATAAAATTAAAATATATATATATATCACACTAGTACTGCAGCCGGACAGGTATATATTATGTAATGACGGACCTGCTGGACACTGTCTGTCAGCACTGCAGACTCCTAAAGTAAGCTACTAGTATCAAGAAGATAGAAAAAAAAAAACCACGGGTAGGTGGTATACAATTATGGATGGACGAGCGACTGCCGACACAGAGGTAGCTACAGCCGTGGACTACCGTACTGTGTCTGCTGCTAATATAGACTGGATGATAATGAGATAAAATTAAAATATATATATATATATATCACACTAGTACTGCAGCCGGACAGGTATATATTATGTAATGACGGACCTGCTGGACACTGTCTGTCAGCACTGCAGACTCCTAAAGTAAGCTACTAGTATTAAGAAGATAGAAAAAAAAAAAACCACGGGTAGGTGGTATACAATTATGGATGGACGAGCGACTGCCGACACAGAGGTAGCTACAGCCGTGGACTACCGTACTGTGTCTGCTGCTAATATAGACTGGATGATAATGAGATAAAATTAAAATATATATATATATATCACACTAGTACTGCAGCCGGACAGGTATATATTATGTAATGACGGACCTGCTGGACACTGTCTGTCAGCACTGCAGACTCCTAAAGTAAGCTACTAGTATCAAGAAGATAGAAAAAAAAAAAAACCACGGGTAGGTGGTATACAATTATGGATGGACGAGCGACTGCCGACACAGAGGTAGCTACAGCCGTGGACTACCGTACTGTGTCTGCTGCTAATATAGACTGGATGATAATGAGATAAAATTAAAATATATATATATATCACACTAGTACTGCAGCCGGACAGGTATATATTATGTAATGACGGACCTGCTGGACACTGTCTGTCAGCACTGCAGACTCCTAAAGTAAGCTACTAGTATCAAGAAGATAGAAAAAAAAAACCACGGGTAGGTGGTATACAATTATGGATGGACGAGCGACTGCCGACACAGAGGTAGCTACAGCCGTGGACTACCGTACTGTGTCTGCTGCTAATATAGACTGGATGATAATGAGATAAAATTAAAATATATATATATATCACACTAGTACTGCAGCCGGACAGGTATATATTATGTAATGACGGACCTGCTGGACACTGTCTGCAGAATGCGTTTATAAAAACACCACACGACGAGTGTTTAACTTTTTCAGGCAGACAATCACAATATACTGGTGGTCAGCAGACAATCACAATATACTGGTGGTCAGTGGTCACTGGTCAGTCACACTGGCAGTGGCACTCTGGCAGCAAAAGTGTGCACTGTACTTAAAATATGTACTCCTGCTATAACTGCTCCCCAGTCTCCCCCACAATTAAGCTGTGTGAGCAGTGAGCACTCAGCACAGTCAGATAATGATATACAGTATTACATATGATGCAGCACACTGGGCTGAGCACAGATATGGTATGTGACTGTGTCACACTGTGTATCGTTTTTTTTCAGGCAGAGAACGGATTAATTAAACTGGTGGTGGTCACTGGTCACTGGTCACACTATCAGCAAGTAGTACTCCGTCCTAAGCAGACAATCACAATATACTGGTGGTCAGTGTGGTCACTGGTCAGTCACACTGGCAGTGTGGCACTCTGGCAGCAAAAGTGTGCACTGTACTTAAAATATATTATTTATGTACTCCTGCTCTAACTGCTCCCCAGTCTCCCCCACAATTAAGCTGTGTGAGCAGTGAGCACTCAGCACAGTCAGATATACAGTATTACATATTATGATGCAGCACACTGAGGCTGAGCACAGATATGGTATGTGACTGTGTCACACTGTGTATCGTTTTTTTTCAGGCAGAGAACGGATTAATTAAACTGGTGGTCAATGGTCACTGGTCACACTATCAGCAAGTAGTAGTACTCCAGTCCTAATATGCTCCCCAAAATTAGTAAATAGTGTCTCTAACTCTCTACTCTCTTCTCTATAAACGGAGAGGACGCCAGCCACGTCCTCTCCCTATCAATCTCAATGCACGTGTGAAAATGGCGGCGACGCGTGGCTCCTTATATAGAATCCGAGTCTCGCGATAGAATCCGAGCCTCGCGAGAATCCGACAGCGGGATGATGACGTTCGGGCGCGCTCGGGTTAGCCGAGCAGGGCGGGAAGATCCGAGTCTGCCTCGGATCCGTGTAAAAAGGCTGAAGTTCGGGGGGGTTCGGATTCCGAGAAACCGAACCCGCTCATCACTATTTGTACCCTGATTGATTTAACACTATTTCTTAGACATTTGTTTTCCTAAAATGGAGCAACCTTGTATTATTTTTAATAGTGATGAGCGGGTTCGGTTCCTCGGAATCCGAACCCCCCCGAACTTCACCCATTTTACACGGGTCCGAGGCAGACTCGGATCCTCCCGCGCTGCTCGGTTAACCCGAGCGCGCCCCGAACGTCATCATTCCGCTGTCGGATTCTCGGGAGATTCGTATTCTATATAAGGAGCCGCGCGTCGCCGCCATTTTCACTCGTGCATTGGAGATGATAGGGAGAGGACGTGTGCAGCGTTCTCTCAGTTGTGTTCAGTGTGCTCCAATATAGCTAAAGAAAGAAAAGTATTCCGTACTAGGGCACACTCAGAAACGAATACACTGATATATCCTAAAAGTCAACGCCCCATAGGGGAGAGGACCAATAATAATTAAAATATAACTTTTATTGATATACGTTAAAGCTTATGAAATATATCGTTTCTGAGTGTGCCCTAGTATGGAATACTTTTCTTTCTTTAGCTATATTGATGCCAGACCTTATTCCAGGAGCACCTCCCCCGGTTCACAATACTGTGATATCCATTTAATGATAAGCGGGGATAGAACAAACACACATAATTGATTCAAAAATTCATTTAGTCTGTGCGACCATTTCTTTTCGTTTTTTCTGTGTTCAGTGTGCTGCAAATATCTGTGTGCTGCAAATATCTGTGCTCAGTGTGCTTGCAAATATCTGTGCTCAGTGTGCTGAAGTGAAAATATCTACGTTCTCTGTCTGAAAAACGCTCCATATCTGTGCTGCATTGTAGTATATAGTAGGAGGACAGTGCAGAATTTTGCTGACCAGTGACCACCAGTATTATATCAGTACGGTACAGTAGTCCACTGCTCTACCTACCTCTGTGTTGTCAAGTATACTACCCATCCATACCTGTGGTGCATTTAAGTTTTGCGCAGTATATATATATATATAGTAGGAGGACAGTGCATTATTTTGCTGACCACCAGTATATAATATATAGCAGTACGGTACAGTAGTCCACTGCTCTACCTACCTCTGTGTCATCAAGTATACTATCCATCCATACCTGTGGTGCATTTAAGTTTTGCGCAGTATATATATAGTAGGAGGACAGTGCATAATTTTGCTGACCACCAGTATATAATATATAGCAGTACGGTACAGTAGTCCACTGCTCTACCTACCTCTGTGTCGTCAAGTATACTATCCATCCATACCTGTGGTGCATTTAAGTTTTGCGCAGTATATATATAGTAGGAGGACAGTGCATAATTTTGCTGACCACCAGTATATAATATATAGCAGTACGGTACAGTAGTCCACTGCTCTACCTACCTCTGTGTCGTCAAGTATACTATCCATCCATACCTGTGGTGCATTTAAGTTTTGCGCAGTATATATATAGTAGGAGGACAGTGCATAATTTTGCTGACCACCAGTATATAATATATAGCAGTACAGTACAGTAGTCCACTGCTCTACCTACCTCTGTGTCGTCAAGTATACTATCCATCCATACCTGTGGTGCATTTAAGTTTTGCGCAGTATATATATAGTAGGAGGACAGTGCATAATTTTGCTGACCACCAGTATATAATATATAGCAGTACGGTACAGTAGGCCATTGCTATTGATAGATTACTGGCATATAATTCCACACATTAAAAAATGGAGAACAAAAATGTGGAGGGTAAAATAGGGAAAGATCAAGATCCACTTCCACCTCGTGCTGAAGCTGCTGCCACTAGTCATGGCCGAGACGATGAAATGCCATCAACGTCGTCTGCCAAGGCCGATGCCCAATGTCATAGTAGAGAGCATGTAAAATCCAAAAAACCAAAGTACAGTAAAATGACCCAAAAATCAAATTAAAATCGTCTGAGGAGAAGCGTAAACTTGCCAATATGCCATTTACGACACGGAGGGGCAAGGAATGGCTGAGGCCCTCTCCTATGTTCCTCATGACTAGTGGGTCAGCTTCACATGAGGATGGAAGCACTCATCCTCTCGCTAGAAAAATTAAAAGACTTAAGCTGGCAAAAGCACAGCAAAGAACTGTGCGTTCTTCTAAATCACAAATCCCCAAGGAGCGTCCAATTGTGTCGGTTGCGATGCCTGACCTTCCCAACACTGGACGGGAAGAGGTGGCGCCTTCCACCATTTGCACGCCCCCTGCAAGTGCTGGAAGGAGCACCCGCAGTCCAGTTCCTGATAGTCAAATTGAAGATGTCACTGTTGAAGTACACCAGGATGAGGATATGGGTGTTGCTGGCGCTGAGGAGGAAATTGACAAGGAGGATTGGGTCGCTTAGCTTAAACATCCAGCGACCTTGGTGTACCTCTTTTTTTCTTTGCATCATGTGCTGTTTGGGGACTATTTTTTGAAGTGCCATCCTGTCTGACACTGCAGTGCCACTCCTAGATGGGCCAGGTGTTTGTGTCGGCCACTTGGGTCACTTAGCTTAACCATCCAGCGACCTTGGTGCATTTCTTTTTTTCTTTGCATCATGTGCTGTTTGGGGACTATTTTGTGAAGTGCCATCCTGTCTGACACTGCAGTGCCACTCCTAGATAAGCCAGGTGTTTGTGTCGGCCACTTGGGTCGCTTAGCTTAACCATCCAACGACCTTGGTGCACCTCTTTTTTTCTTTGCATCATGTGCTGTTTGGGGACTATTTTTTGAAGTGCCATCCTGTCTGACACTGCAGTGCAACTCCTAGATGGGCCAGGTGTTTGTGTTGGCCACTTGGGTCGCTTAGCTTAACCATCCAGCGACCTTGGTGCACCTCTTTTTTTCTTGCATCATGTGCTGTTTGGGGACTATTTTTTGAAGTGCCATCCTGTCTGACACTGCAGTGCCACTCCTAGATGGGCGAGGTGTTTGTGTCGGCCACTTGAGTCGCTTAGCTTAGCCATCCAGCGACCTTGGTGCACCTCTTTTTTTCTTTGCATCATGTGCTGTTTGGGGACTATTTTTTAAATCTGCCATCCTGTCTGACACTGCAGTGCCACTCCTAGATGGGCGAGGTGTTTGTGTCGGCCACTTGAGTCGCTTAGCTTAGCCATCCAGCGACCTTGGTGCACCTCTTTTTTTCTTTGCATCATGTGCTGTTTGGGGACTATTTTTTAAATCTGCCATCCTGTCTGACACTGCAGTGCCACTCCTAGATGGGCCAGATATTTGTGTCGGCCACTTGGGTCGCTTAGCTTAGTCATCCAACGACCTCGGTGCAAATTTAAGGACTAAAAATAATATTGTGAGGTGTGAGGTGTTCAGAATAGACTGGAATTGAGTGGAAATTATGGTTATTGAGGTTAATAATACTATGGGATCAAAATGACCCCCAGATTCTATGATTTAATCTGTTTTTGAGGGTTTTTTGTAAAAAAACACCCAAATCCAAAACACACCCGAATCCGACAAAAAATTTTCAGGGAGGTTTTGCCAAAACGCGTCCGAATCCAAAACACGGCCGCGTAACCGAATCCAAAACCAAAACACAAAACCCAAAAAATGTCCGGTGCACATCACTAATTTTAAAACACATAGCACTAAAGCTGGGTGCACACTATTCAATAAATTAGGTCGATACGCCAACTTCAATCCGCTTGGCCCAAATATCTGATTGGCCCACAACCAGTGGCATCAGGTCCCAATATCAGGAGTGCTGCACAACATTTGTCGGCCCTGACTATAAATTATCTTGCTGCAAATGTAGTGTACAGTATGTGGAATTCCAATCACTGGGTTTTGATTCCATCGATTAGTTCATGTTAAAATGTCACCTTTATGGGGGTTTGTAACTTTGTATTTAAATCATCAATGACATGACTCTTCCCGGCTCAATAATTGTGTAGTGTGTACGCTTGAAATTAGATGTTCTCTGGATAATTTTGAAGTTCCAAAAATTATCTATTCCCTAGCATCCTTTTGGCAAATCTGTAATACCCACCAACTCTGTAACTATGGCAGGTCTGCACACAGTGAAACAAATTATTTATATATTTCAATAGAACTTAGACATGTATGAACATAAGGATTATTTTTTGGATGTAAAGAAGAAATCGCATTGTACAAACCTAACACCCCATTTTCCTCTAATTTCATCTTTCTCTTTTCCCTTTACAGGATTTTTTGACCATATTTTTGAACAGCGAATCCCAAGAAGGATCTGACTATATACGGTTGTTGCATAATATTGAACTACTCAATGGGTGGCCTATTCACAAGCTTCCTTACAACAACCCTAGAATCTGTGTCCACACGTTCTACAGGTATCTCATATACGCATTTGTTTTCTGTCCGATCTGTCTTCTGACCATAAAACATCTGCTGTTTTTAGGTGTTTTAATTGGAGCTGCAAACCTCCAAAAGATCCTGGTAAACATATACGTTTTTGGTCCAGGGGTGCTATAAGAGAGGCAGCCCATGTGCAACCTCCTCTGTTTGGAACCCCTCCTCTCTGCCGGCGCCTGGCAGTGGAGCAGCGCTAAAGAGAGGAGTCTGACCACTAGAGTGCTCAGACTTTAATGCGCATGTGCAGATCTCCGGGAAAATGGCGCATTTTCCCGGCCATTTCTGTACTGGTTATGCCTTCGGGTATGGGTCGTTGAATAGACACAACTTAGGTCGACAGTCATTAGTTGACCATGGAAGATCGACATCCATTAGGTCAACAGGGACAATAGGTCAACATGGTCATTAGGTTGACGTTTATTAGGTCGACAGGTCAAAAGGTCGACATGTTTTTTTTTTTACTTTTTTTGGTGTCGTTTTCTTCATAAGGTGACGGGGAACCCCAACTAGTGCATCGTGTCCCCTCGCATGGCTCGCTTCGCTACCGCTGCGCTCGGCACAGGTTACCGTTCCAATTGTAGTCCACGTGGATCGTTAAGTATGAAAAAATCCAAAAAATTTAAATTTAAAAAAAAAAAACTCATGTTGACCTTTTGACCTGTCGACCTAGTACTTGTCGACCTAATGACCATGTCGACCAAATGCATGTCAACCTTCAGTGGTTGACCTAATGACTGGCGACCTAAGCTGTGTCGACCTAACGACCGTATTCAATGCCGTCGGCGCTAGACTCCAGACCGGTGAGTATTCAAAAAATGGTTGCAGCGTGGAGCCCCCGCTGGACTCAGGGGCCCGTGTGCACCACACACAATGCACCCAGTATAAATATGCCAGTGTATAGGTCATATCCACTGACCTGCCCAGTGTCAGTCCAAGGGGCACAACCATCCCCCATTTAGCTCAAACCTTTTCCTAAACTGTTAAGTTCATCCCTAATGTCCTGGAAGAAATAAGGACTGTTCCAGCAACAGTACAAGATATCGTACCTCCCAAATGAGTATGAGGGGTAGATTTACTATGCTGCCATGTCTCTGGTGGCTTTGGACCCTGAATTTAAAGGGCAACAAATCAGGTGTGATTTTTATGTGGTATTATTGCCCCCTTTAAAACTAGTGGCCAGGTGTGCAGCAGGACAAATATTGCAGCAGTACAAATTCAGCCACAATACATTTTAAATACTCTTAATGATGGAAATGTATAAAAAGCTTGGAAATAATACATATGTTTGGGCCTAGTCATTACTATAAAGTTCCCAGTGTTTAAAGTGTTGCCTCTTTAGACAATGGG
Organism: Pseudophryne corroboree; assembly: GCF_028390025.1. NCBI lineage: Eukaryota > Metazoa > Chordata > Amphibia > Anura > Myobatrachidae > Pseudophryne > Pseudophryne corroboree. The sequence goes on from NC_086445.1 coordinate 68,988,055, forward strand.
GGTCATTCCGAGTTGATCGCTTGCTAGGTACTTTTAGCAGCCGTGCAAACGCATAGTCACCGCCCACGGGGGAGTGTATTTTCGCTTTGCAAGTGTGTGAACACCTGTGCAGCCGAGCAGGATGAAATTTTTTTTTGCAGTTTCTGAGTAGCTCTGGACTTACTCAGCTGCTGCGATCACTTCAGTCTTTTTGGTCCCGGAATTGACGTCAGACACCCGCCCTGCAAACGCTAGGACACCCCTGCGTTTTTCCAAACACTCCCAGAAAATGGTCAGTTGCCACCCACAAACTTCCTGTCAATCTCCTTGCGATCGGCTGTGCGAATGGATTCTTCGTTAAATCCATCGCCCAGCAACGATCCGCTTTATACTCGTACGACGCGCCTGCGCATTGCAGTGCATACGCATGCGCAGTAGTAACCTGTTTGCTGCGCTGCAAAAAATGGCAGCGAGCGATCAACTCGGAATGACCCCCAATGTTAGCAATTTCCCAAACCACCTACGTATCCTCCCTATGCTGCCCTAAGATTGTGCAATCTGCGGCAATCCATCGCACGTATGACTCCTATTTTCCTGTGGATTGTAAACTTGCCACCAGATTCCTCTTACCCTCCTTTCTCCAGTCTTATTTGTTACAAGTTCTCCTGATATCAACATTATTATAATAAACAGAAACGCAAAGCTCTAGTTCAATTATATACCATATTGCAGAATATATATATATATATATATATATATATCTATATCTATCTATATATATATATATATATAGTTCTCCAAAGTCGGTATAACACGGCACTCACAGGAGTGCTATACAATAAGGACTCTGGCACCGGGGGACGCTGTATTGCTATTGAGTGCCGACTGAATTGGAGGACTATATATATATATATATATATATCCAACAGAAAAGAAGGCACTCAGAGACTGTTTCAAAGCGATAAAGAAAGACATCTGTATTTAAGATGTCATAACATCTTAAATACAGATGTCTTTCTTTATCGCTTTGAAACAGTCTCTGAGTGCCTTCTTTTCTGTTGGATATTTACTTCTCTGAGTGGCACCTGAGCAGTTGGGACATTGTAAAGTGAGTGCCGGCATACTGTGGATGTATATATATATATATATATATATATATATATATATATATATTTGTAGGTGGTGAGGCACTCAATAATGGTATTCAGCTGCCGGGGTGCCGTTCCTATGCCGAGTATGCAGAAAACCCCATATGCATGGGAAGGATGGCACTCCACGGTCTTCTTAAATAAAGTGAAGGTTTAATACCTTCACTTTATTTAATAAGACCGTGGAGTGCCATCCTTCCCATGCATATATATATATATATATATATATATATATATATACAGTATATATATATATTACTCAAATTCAGAAAATAGCCTTCTCTTGTCATTTATAAAGCAAACATTTAAAAAAAAACATGTAAAATTATTATTTTTATTTATGTATTTTACTACCATCCCCCCTTCCCTTCCGATTATTTCTTAGACCTGTTCTATGAACACAACAAGAGCAAGATGCCGTATTTGATGTAATGTATTTTACTGCTTACTGCTCCCATCATTGTGCTCTTGAAAATGTAAAATGAAAATAAAGTTAACTAATGGCCTTAATAAAAGCTGCTAACTCATTAGCACATAGTGCCGCAGGTGATGAATTCAACTACACCCGCATTATGTTGTAGGACATTACATCTGCAAGGTAGTTTTTTTATTTTTTTTTATGCAATTGGTTTTTGCCTCACATTTCCCTGCTCTGAAATAAGAAAGCAATAAAAATAAAATGTCTGCGTCCTAAAACTTTGAATAAAGTTTGGCTCCTACAGTATTTTTACTTTGCAAGACATAAACACCAGTAAAATTCATCGTAAGATATATAAAGCCAATTGTGTCCTCATTCTTCTTTCTTTTTATAGGCCTGGGACGGTTATCACAAAGGACTCAAGGGCATCTACAAAAATCTATGTGATCAAAAGTGTAAGTTAATTAATTATCTTGATCACTAAAAGTGCATCCTCCATGCTTTTTTTTTTTTAATTATTAATCTCCTTTTAACCTATTGTTTCATTATTGCGCCCATGTTCACTAGAAACATGAATAAGAGCAATTGCTGAATTGACGATTTGGTGGAAATAAGTTTCAGCACATTATGGTTGGAACATCCTAAATCAGTATTATCATGTATGGGAAGCAGCCAAAACCATATCCCAAAAGTTTTGTCCTGGCTTTGAAAACTAGTGCACCCTGGAGACAATGGTTCCATCCCCGACTCTGCCAAGTTTCAAGAGATTTGCAACTACAATAATTAGTGCTCATGGTTACAACTGTCTTTAAAGACAAAGTACGCGGCGGTGTCTTTGAAAGAACACACTCAAAGACTTCTGCAGTGTTTAAAACCCAAACTGTTTTTGTTCCCCCTTGAATAACTTTATGCAGGTGGAATTGTTTATTGTAATCTAAGCTTTTGTAGTAAAAAAAAATTATATATTTATATATTTTTGCGTTAACTGGCTATATTTAAAGAATTGTTAATATATCTGAATCACCGGGGATAACAATACAGGCATTGTTCCAGAATTTCTTTCAAGGCTGTACAGCTTACTGTATTGTACTGTAAAACGGAGTCATTAAGCCATTGTTCAGTTCCTCTATTACTGTATGTTCTAGAGAACAGGCGTCAGCTGTTTCAGTTTCATGCTTTCATCCCATTGTCAAGTAAATGGCAAATATCTTTGTGAATTCAATTACTAGCTTACAGACATTTCAAAATGAGGGCATTAACTGTAAAAATAAAACTCATACCTGTATACAAGGTTTTACTTTTACGCAATGGAATGTATACCATTAATATGCCATATTTGTCAACCTGAGCCCCATGGGATAGGAAGGAGGGGAGGAAGGGGGGGGGGGGGGGGCTCAGTCATTGCTCTGCATTCTGTTGTACAATGCAGCATTTGGCAGAACTATGCAGTGAGGCCACAACAATGCGATTCGTCACTAATCATGTCATCGAGCCACCGGACCGGACATTTTTCTGGGTAAGTGGGTGGATCTGGGTGGCTGGCCTACTGGAGTCAGGAAGAGTTCCCCAAAATTTGGAACATTAAGGGAGAGTAGGCAAGTTAATTACCTTGATGCCAGGATGCCACTGCAAATAAGATGATACTTTATAAATACTTAATATACATTATTGCTACACAACTGTCTTAAGATGAATACACACTATAAGATATATCATGCGACGCCGATCGGAACGATACATGGTACACATCGTATAGTGAGTACTCCGTCATTTCCAGGCGGCGTCCATTGAATTGTCCCATTGCATGTGCTTCACATTTAGTGGGACAAATCTACGGCTGAAGCAGTGTTACATGCAGTATGCATGGTGCCCTATCGCACAGTAGATTGGGTTGTGCGTATGGCGGATGCGATGTATCGTTACATCGCATTGCCATATGGCTGGGCCGCACAGTCTCATGATGTGTACCCAGCTTTAGAGAAAAGTACTTGAAAAAGAGATGAACGAATGTTATACTACAGGTCAAACAATGTTAATAATATTAACACCCAAACCGGCCTACAGTACATTCCTGAACAGTCATGCAGACTGACGTAACATCTGCTCAGACCAATAACTAAATAAAATGACCAGGGCTGAAAAACCTACTAACAGCTATAGTCCCCAACTGAGCTACAGATTAGTCCCAAACCCCAAAACAGACGCCTAGATAAGTAGCCATGGCTACACCAGCTCCCGACTCAAACCTGTTACAACAGTGGCTGGCTCTACTGTGTAGTCTCCAACAAAATGGCTCCTCTGGGGAAACTTCATTCCCTACCAAAAATAGCCATAATTTTGTATCTGCGCATGGGCGGTGTCATCTTGCCAATGTGTAGGAGCCAGTGAGTATGGCTGTACATTCACTTGTGCCGCAATAAACCACAGATCCTGGTTAAGTTACTGCAGTTGTCATTGCCTGCACCAATGGCTCCCAAACGTGGTCCTCAAGGCACCACAACAGTGCTGGTTTTAGGGATATCTCTGCGTATACACAGATGGTTTAATCAAACTGACTTAGGTACTAATTAAGTCGCCTGTGTCTAAGCATGGTTATCCTGGACTGTTGGGGTGCCCTGAGGACCGCTTTTGGAACCACTGGCCTACACTATAACTGCTGGTGTGTACAGTGCTCTGTTCACCCACAAAGCTGCACACACATTCCCAACAAAAGAAAATAGTTTCGCCCCTGTCAGACCCCCATGTTCAGATGTGCGGAACTGCTGTATCATTTTGTGCAAACTGTATTTTGCTGTAGAACAGGTATTTCATGAGGATGCAGTCAAAATGCCGGCTGTAGGGATCACGGTGGTCAGGATATCGACGCAGGAATCCTGACAGCCGGCATTTTACCGGCGGCCGGAAAACCGACTCCTGCCTGTAGTTCCCACTCGGTTGGTAGATCCACACCACCAACCGAGTGTGCATAGAACCCGTGATGAGTGAATCTCGCCACCGGGACCTATGCATGGCGGGATACTGACAGCCGGCATCCCGTCAGCCGGTATTGCAATGTAATACCAGATCCGTTTCATGGAGGTGCTTCGTTCTCGTTATACAGTCTGCAAGTTCTGCTGTTCTGTCACCACCTGACAGTATATGCAAGTACACATTTTGCAGAAATTATGATAATTTCTCTGACGTCCTAGTGGATGCTGGGACTCCGTCAGGACCATGGGGATTAGCGGCTCCGCAGGAGACAGGGCACAAAAATAAAAGCTTTAGGACTAGGTGGTGTGCACTGGCTCCTCCCCCTATGACCCTCCTCCAAGCCTCAGTTAGGTTTTTGTGCCCGTCCGAGCAGGGTGCAATCTAGGTGGCTCTCCTAAAGAGCTGCTTAGAAAAAGTTATTAGGTTTTTTATTTTCAGTGAGTCCTGCTGGCAACAGGCTCACTGCAACGAGGGACTTAGGGGAGAAGAAGTGAACTCACCTGCGTGCAGGATGGATTGGCTTCTTAGGCTACTGGACACCATTAGCTCCAGAGGGATCGAACACAGGCCCAGCCATGGAGTCCGGTCCCGGAGCCGCGCCGCCGACCCCCTTGCAGATGCCGAAAAGTGAAGAGGTCCAGAAACCGGCGGCAGAAGACTTTTCAGTCTTCATGAGGTAGCGCACAGCACTGCAGCTGTGCGCCATTGTTGTCAGCACACTTCACACCAGCGGTCACTGAGGGTGCAGGGCGCTGGGTGGGGGGCGCCCTGGGCAGCAATGATAATACCTTGTTCTGGCTAAAAATACATCACATATAGCCCCTGGGGCTATATGGATGTATTTAACCCCTGCCAGGTCTCACAAACACCGGGAGAAGAGCCCGCCGAAATAGGGGGCGGGGCCTACCTCCTCAGCACACAGCGCCATTTTCCTGCACAGCTCCGCTGCGAGGAAGGCTCCCAGGACTCTCCCCTGCACTGCACTACAGAAACAGGGTAAAAAAAAAAAGAGAGGGGGGGCACTTTTTTGGCGATATTGATATATTAAGCTGCTATAAAGGAAACAACACTTCTGTAGGGTTGTTCCTATATATTTATAGCGCTTGGGTGTGTGCTGGCAAACTCTCCCTCTGTCTCCCCAAAGGGCTAGTGGGGTCCTGTCTTCGATAAGAGCATTCCCTGTGTGTCTGCTGTGTGTCGGTACGTGTGTGTCGACATGTATGAGGACGATGTTGGTGTGGAGGCGGAGCAATTGCCGGTAATGGTAATGTCACCCCCTAGGGAGTCGACACCGGAATGGATGGCTTTGTTTATGGAATTACGTGATAATGTCAGCACGTTACAAAAATCAGTTGACGACATGAGACGGCCGGCAAACCAGTTAGTACCTGTCCAGGCGTCTCAGACACCGTCAGGGGCTGTAAAACGCCCTTTACCTCAGTCGGTCGACACAGACCCAGACACGGACACCGAATCTAGTGTCGACGGTGAAGAAACAAACGTATTTTCCAGTAGGGCCACACGTTATATGATCACGGCAATGAAGGAGGCTTTGCATATCTCTGATACTGCAAGTACCACAAAAAGGGGTATTATGTGGGGTCTGAAAAAACTACCTGTAGTTTTTCCTGAATCAGAGGAATTGAATGAAGTGTGTGATGAAGCGTGGGTTAACCCCGATAGAAAACTGCTAATTTCAAAGAAGTTATTGGCATTATATCCTTTCCCGCCAGAGGTTAGGGCGCGCTGGGAAACACCCCCTAGGGTGGATAAGGCACTCACACGCTTATCAAAACAAGTGGCGTTACCGTCTCCTGAAACGGCCGCCCTCAAGGATCCAGCTGATAGGAGGCTGGAAACTACCCTGAAAAGTATATACACTCATACTGGTGTTATACTGCGACCAGCCATCGCCTCAGCATGGATGTGCAGTGCTGGGGTGGTTTGGTCGGATTCCCTGACTGAAAATATTGATACCCTGGATAGGGACAGTATTTTATTGACTATAGAGCAATTAAAGGATGCTTTTCTTTATATGCGAGATGCTTAGAGGGATATTTGCACTCTGGCATCGAGAGTAAGTGCGATGTCCATATCTGCCAGAAGAAGTTTATGGACGCGACAGTGGTCAGGTGATGCGGATTCCAAACGGCATATGGAAGTATTGCCGTATAAAGGGGAGGAATTATTTGGGGTCGGTCTATCGGATTTGGTGGCCACGGCAACAGCCGGGAAATCCACCTTTTTACCTCAGGTCCCCTCCCAACAGAAAAAGACACCGTCTTTTCAGCCGCAGTCCTTTCGTTCCTATAAGAACAAGCGGGCAAAAGGACAGTCATATCTGCCCCGAGGCAAAGGAAAGGGTAAGAGAGTGCACCAAGCAGCTCCCTCCCAGGAGCAGAAGCCCTCCCCGGCTTCTGCAAAGCCCTCAGCATGACGTTGGGGCTTTACAAGCGGACTCAGGGGCGGTGGGGGGTCGACTCAAGAATTTCAGCGCACAGTGGGCTCACTCACAGGTGGACCCCTGGATCCTGCAGGTAGTATCTCAGGGTTACAGGTTGGAATTCGAGAAGTCTCCCCCTCGCCGGTTCCTAAAGTCTGCTCTGCCAACGTCTCCCTCAGACAGGGCGACGGTATTGGAAGCCATTCACAAGCTGTATTCTCAGCAGGTGATAGTCAAGGTACCCCTCCTACAACAGGGAAAGGGGTATTATTCCACACTATTTGTGGTACCGAAGCCGGACGGCTCGGTAAGACCTATTCTAAATCTGAAATCTTTGAACCTGTACATACAAAAATTCAAGTTCAAGATGGAGTCACTCAGAGCAGTGATAGCGAATCTGGAAGAAGGGGACTTTATGGTGTCCCTGGACATCAAGGATGCTTACCTGCATGTCCCAATTTGCCCTTCACATCAAGGGTACCTCAGGTTCGTGGTGCAAAACTGTCATTATCAGTTTCAGACGCTGCCGTTTGGATTGTCCACGGCACCTCGGGTCTTTACCAAGGTAATGGCCGAAATGATGTTTCTTCTGCGAAGAAAAGGCGTATTAATTATCCCTTACTTGGACGATCTCCTGATAAGGGCAAGGTCCAGAGAACAGCTGGAGGACGTAGTAGCACTAACCCAAGTAGTGCTGCAACAGCACGGGTGGATTCTGAATTTTCCAAAATCTCAATTGACCCCGACGACACGTCTGCTGTTCCTGGGAATGATTCTGGACACGGTTCAGAAAAAGGTGTTTCTTCCGGAGGAGAAAGCCAGGGAGTTATCCGAACTTGTCAGGAACCTCCTAAAACCAGGAAAAGTGTCTGTGCATCAATGCACAAGAGTCCTGGGAAAAATGGTGGCTTCTTACGAAGCGATTCCATTCGGCAGATTCCACGCACGAACTTTTCAGTGGGATCTGCTGGACAAATGGTCCGGATCGCATCTGCAGATGCATCAGCGGATAACTTTGTCTCCACGGACAAGGGTGTCTCTTCTGTGGTGGTTGCAGAGTGCTCATCTGTTAGAGGGCCGCAGATTCGGCATACAGGACTGGGTCCTGGTGACCACGGATGCCAGTCTGAGAGGCTGGGGAGCGGTCACACAGGGAAGAAACTTCCAGGGAGTGTGGTCAAGCCTGGAGATGTCTCTTCACATAAATATACTGGAGCTAAGAGCGATTTACAATGCTCTAAGCCTGGCAAAACCCCTGCTTCAGGGTCAGCCGGTGTTGATCCAGTCGGACAACATCACGGCAGTCGCCCACGTAAACAGACAGGGCGGCACAAGAAGCAGGAGGGCAATGGCAGAAGTTGCAAGGATTCTTCGCTGGGCGGAAGATCATGTGATAGCACTGTCAGCAGTGTTCATTCCGGGAGTGGACAACTGGGAAGCGGACTTCCTCAGCAGACACGATCTACACCCGGGAGAGTGGGGACTTCATCCAGAAGTCTTCCACATGATTGTGAACCGTTGGGAAAAACCAAAGGTGGATATGATGGCGTCCCGCCTCAACAAAAAACTGGACAGGTATTGCGCCAGGTCAAGAGACCCTCAGGCAATAGCTGTGGACGCTCTGGTAACACCGTGGGTGTTCCAGTCAGTGTATGTGTTTCCTCCTCTGCCTCTCATACCAAAAGTACTGAGAATTATACGGCAAAGGGGAGTAAGAACGATACTCGTGGCTCCGGATTGGCCAAGAAGAACTTGGTACCCGGAACTTCAGGAGATGCTCACGGAAGATCCGTGGCCTCTACCTCTAAGACGGGACCTGCTTCAGCAGGGACCGTGTCTATTCCAAGACTTACCGCGGCTGCGTTTGACGGCATGGCGGTTGAACGCCGAATTCTAAGGGAAAAAGGCATTCCGGAAGAGGTCATCCCTACCCTGGTAAAAGCCAGGAAGGAGGTGACTGCACAACATTATCACCGCATTTGGAGAAAATATGTTGCGTGGTGTGAGGCCAGGAAGGCCCCGACGGAGGAATTTCAACTGGGTCGATTCCTACATTTCCTGCAAACAGGATTGTCTATGGGCCTCAAATTAGGGTCCATTAAGGTTCAAATTTCGGCCCTGTCGATTTTCTTCCAGAAAGAATTGGCTTCAGTTCCTGAAGTCCAGACTTTTGTAAAAGGAGTACTACATATACAGCCCCCGGTTGTGCCCCCAGTGGCTCCGTGGGATCTTAATGTAGTTTTGGATTTTCTCAAATCCCATTGGTTTGAGCCACTCAAATCGGTGGATTTGAAATATCTTACATGGAAAGTAACCATGCTACTGGCCCTGGCTTCAGCCAGGAGAGTGTCAGAATTGGCGGCTTTATCGTATAAAAGCCCATATCTGATTTTCCATTCGGACAGGGCAGAACTGCGGACGCGTCCTCAGTTTCTGCCTAAGGTGGTTTCAGCGTTTCACCTTAACCAGCCTATTGTGGTGCCTGCGGCTACTAGCGATTTGGAGGATTCCAAGTTGCTGGACGTTGTCAGGGCATTGAAAATATATATTTCAAGGACGGCTGGAGTCAGAAAATCTGACTCGCTGTTTATACTGTATGCACCCAACAAGCTGGGTGCTCCTGCTTCTAAGCAGACGATTGCTCGTTGGATTTGTAGCACAATTCAACTTGCACATTCTGTGGCAGGCCTGCCACAGCCTAAATCTATCAAGGCCCATTCCACAAGGAAGGTGGGCTCATCTTGGGCGGCTGCCCGAGGGGTCTCGGCATTACAACTCTGCCGAGCAGCTACGTGGTCGGGGGAGAACACGTTTGTAAAATTCTACAAATTTGATACCCTGGCTAAAGAGGACCTGGAGTTCTCTCATTCGGTGCTGCAGAGTCATCCGCACTCTCCCGCCCGTTTGGGAGCTTTGGTATAATCCCCATGGTCCTGACGGAGTCCCAGCATCCACTAGGACGTCAGAGAAAATAAGATTTTACTTACCGATAAATCTATTTCTCGTAGTCCGTAGTGGATGCTGGGCGCCCATCCCAAGTGCGGATTGTCTGCAATACTTGTACATAGTTATTGTTACAAAAAAATCGGGTTGACTTGTTATTGTTGTGAGCCGTCTGTTCAGAGGCTCCTACGTTTGTCATACTGTTAACTGGGTTCAGATCACAGGTTGTACGGTGTGATTGGTGTGGCTGGTATGAGTCTTACCCGGGATTCAAAATCCTTCCTTATTGTGTACGCTCGTCCGGGCACAGTATCCTAACTGAGGCTTGGAGGAGGGTCATAGGGGGAGGAGCCAGTGCACACCACCTAGTCCTAAAGCTTTTATTTTTGTGCCCTGTCTCCTGCAGAGCCGCTAATCCCCATGGTCCTGACGGAGTCCCAGCATCCACTACGGACTACGAGAAATAGATTTATCGGTAAGTAAAATCTTATTTTTTCGAACTTATAACAATGTATGGAGTTTGGACTACCGTGGTAAATTCATTCTGCTGTGTGGTGGGGAGACTGCGATAGAACAAATAAGACCAAGGGCTCAATCCAATAACGTGCGAAGTAGGTGTGAGATGTGAAGTGCGAGTGACCATTTTGTCAGCAAATATGCATTTTGCAATCCAATTAGAAACTCGCACTGAACCAGGCAGAATAAACTCCCATTTTTCCGTTTGCACCTCATTGAGGGTCGTAGATGGTAGGGAAATTCCTTATTTTACGGTTAAATTGTGTCACAGCCGGTAGAATTTGTGAATCCGTTGGATGTGTGCTAGCGGTAGAAGTGCATGCCTCTGCGAGGAGAAAACGAGGAGGACGAATGTAGTTTCTTCTCATATGCTTTTATTAACGATAAGACATATAAGAGCAAATATTTTAAGAACAAAGATGAGGAATTCCAAAAGATTAGCATGCAGAGTAATCATGGGCAAAGTTATTGAAAGAGTCCGTATAATAAATGATTGTTTGATATGGCTAGTGAATACTGAAAGAGTTTGTACGTTGGATATTTAATTGTCGTGACTGAAGAATACTGTAGGAGTTTTGCAGAATGGATGATTATTAGACGTGGCTGAAGAGCACTACAGGACTGCTGCAAATCCTCTCTGGATAGGACTCTGTCCTAAGTGGTAGGCTGTGACTCGCGGGGGCCGGGGTAACCACTGGCAGTTGTGCAGTAAACGACAGCTTAGGTGACAATTCCGTTGAGCTTAGAATCCAAGGGACACTGAAAGGCACACAGGTGGACCTGTGGGAGCGCAGAGCTAAGACACCTGTACTGGGACAGAAACATAAAGCACTGGCAAGGTTTGAAACCGGACTGCCCCCTTTTACCAGAGAGCTCAGCCTGTGATTAGCTGGAAGAGACCAGACACCAAATCCCATTGGCATGCTATGAATTGGTCTCCAACATGGCGGCCCCCAGTACTGCAGACACGCCAGAGAAGGAGATCTTGCTCAGACAGCCTCCCTGCACAGTTCTCCAGAGCATGGGATCTTACACAGGCAGCCTCCCTGCACAGTGCTCCAGTGGCAGCAGGCCGCACAGTCACCAATTCCCTCTCAGCTGCAGCACACCAGCAGCCCTCACAGACCTCCATCGTCACAGCGCTAGCCATCTGACAGAGAGCCCTGGAGACCATCACCGGAGGTGAGTCCCCGGTCCATGACAAATTGTCGGGACACCGTGCAGTACCACTTGGACACCCCCACCCACCCCCTTCCTCCAATGACTAATTAATTAGGCAATTGGAGGTTTCCAATTAGCTTTATTAGTCCAATAATTATGTCATTTTTGGTGGTTACAAAAAATGTCTTCAGATTACCTCAAAAGGACCTTAAAAAACTTTTTCATTCCTTTATGCACCCCAAATTTAATTAGAGTATTTATTTATTTTTGAAAAATAATTGCGTTTTATAATTTTTTTTATTTTAAAGCATCTTTTTTGCATCTTTGTATTTTTTCGTATGAAAGACAATGGAAAAAAGTTTGCTTTTTATCATTTTTTTATTTTATTTAAATGCACAAACCAACCATTTAACACCATTTAAAAATCTCCAGTGCTTTCCTTATGACCACTAACAGCCTTCTGTCTGATTCTGCAAATGAAATTGTCTTTGGGGGATCCAAGAAGGTCACTCCACTTTTTCATGCCATTCTGTCACATCGCATATGGCTGACAATTCGCAAACCCCCGTTGCGAGTACGGCGAATAGGCATTTTTCATTAGATTGGAGAATTCTCGAGGTCTGCGAGTTTCATGAAACATCTCGCAGCACACAACTCGCACCTAATTGGCTTGACCCCCAAATGTGTAATGGGGAGAACATTTTGAGGAATTGTTTGGAAAGCTGAGCTTATCGCTACTCCTGTATTACAACAGCCACCATTACCCTGACTAACCATACTCCACAAGTATTCCTAGAAAACTGAGGTACAGTAGCATTAAAGGTACACCAGTTATCATCATCATCAACTTGACATAATCATGTTAACATTCCGAATTTTGACATGAATGGCGACAAAATAGACCACACCTGGGTGGAGTTCTGTTAATCAATAACAATTGTTGTAGTGATCAATGATAGATCCCCTTGTGAAATATTTACATGTTTGAGATGGTCATTTTGGTCACTACTTCTGGTAGGGCTGAGAATGGTCACACGCTAACTGAGCTCCGATCCCCGGCTCCACAAATTACAATTGCCCTGTATCCTGCAAGGAGGTACGTTGATAGCACACCAAGAGCAAGGCAGAGCTGAGCCCACCACACACCTGACCCTTCCAAGGCAGCAAGTGGAACCCAGCGTAGACCATCACTGCAGATCATCCATGCAGAGGAATCCCGGACACTTCACCATGGCTCCCGCCTTCTACTCGCACGGTGTCTCTGAGGGATGACCCCAGGAGCCGGATGACTTCTAGAGGTGAGCTCGGAGCAGAGTGGGGAGAGCACCAGGGCCAGGTCATGGCCGCCATGTTGTCGCATGCTGGCCTCCTTCACCACAATCACAGCCACCTTCTCATTGCCTCTACAACCGGACCCCCCCGGGACTGCTCTGGAGCAGAGGATCGATCTGATGGCAAACCTACTGCTCATTCCCCTACCTGGCCGCCTCCTTGCTTCCTGCTTCACCCACATAGACAACAGCGGGCCCTCTCCCCAACTTTGGGCAGCAAAGGCTGAAGAGGCTCTGCAGTGAGCCTTGGGTCTTTGTATGGCTTATCCCCACAGTGTAACCTTCGTAGTGCGCCCAACATGGCTGCCTCATCTGGTACGAGAATGGATGGGATGGAAAATACATGGACCAGACGTCTATGTTGGGACACTACTCCTAGCATTAGTAGGCTGCAACCACCCATTTTGTGTGATCTCTTCTAGGCTTAACCTATTCCATCCAGGGTAATCCTACATAGTGCGCCCAAGATGGCCGCCTCATCTGGTACCTTGTGTGGCTGGAATATAAAACCCATGGTCATTATTACCCAAAATGTCTGCACCAAACTCTAAAATAGGATTTTAATACCTACCGGTAAATCCTTTTCTCCTAGTCCGTAGAGCAGGCATTCCTAACCACGGTCCTCGAGGCACACTAACAGTGCAGGTTTTAGTGATATCCAGGCTTCAGCACAGGTGACTTAATTAGTAGATCAGTTATTTTGATTTAACCATCTGTGCTGCAGCCTGGATATCACTAAAACCTGCACTGTTGGTGTACCTTGAGGACCGTGGTTGGGAATGACTGCCGTAGAGGATGCTGGGGTCCACTTCAGTACCATGGGGTATAGACGGTTCCACAGGAGCCATGGGCACTTTAAGACTTTTCAAGGGTGTGAACTGGCTCCTCCCTCTATGCCCCTCCTCCAGACCTCAGTATAGGAATTGTGCCCAGGGAGATGGACATTTCGAGGAAAGGATTTACTTTTAAACTAAAGGTGAGATTCATACCAGCTCACACCTCAACCATGCCGCACAACATGGCATTCAACATAACACACGCCAACGGGCATGAACCATTGCAGCAACATGCTGAAATAATCATAACACAACATTAGTGGAACTACAAAATAGCAACTGCAGGTAAAGTATGCACTGGGTCGGGTGCCCAGCATCCTCTACGGACTAGGAGAAAAGGATTTACCGGTAGGTATTAAAATCCTATCTTCTCATACGTCATAGAGGATGCTGGGGTCCACTTCAGTACCATGGGGTTATACCAAAGCTCCAGTACGGGCGGGAGAGTGCGGATGATCCTGCAGCACCGATTGACTAAACTTGAGGCCCTCATCGGCCAAGGTGTCAAACTTGTAAAATTTAGCAAACGTGTTTGCCCCTGACCAAGTAGCTGCTCGGCAAAGTTGTAAAGCCGAGACCGCCCGGGCAGCCGCCCAGGATGAGCACACCTTTCTTGTAGAATGGGCATTTACCGACTTCGGTATTGGCAATCCTGCCGTGGAATAAGTGTGCTGAATCACCCCTCTGATCCAGCGCGCAATAGTCTGCTTAGAAGCAGGACACCCAATCTTGTTGGGAGCATACAGGATAAACAGAGCCTCTGTTTTCCTTATCTGAGCTGTTCTTGTGACATAAATTTTTAAAGCTCTGACCACATCATGAGACTTTGACTTAGTGAAAGTGTCAGTAGCCACTGGCACCACAATAGGTTGGTTCATATGGAAAGACGAAACCACCTTTGGAAGAAACTGCCCTATCTTCATGGAAGATCAGGTAAGGGCTCTTGTGAGACAAGGCCCCCAACTCAGACACCCGCCTTGCGGATGCCAATGCCAAAAGCAAGAAACTTCAAATGAGAAACTTCAATTTTATCTCCTTCAGAGGTTCAAACAAATCCGATTGAAGGAACTGCCACACCACATTAAGGTCCCATGGTGCCACAGGAGGCACAAATGGAGGCTGGATGTGCAACACACCTTTCACGAATGTCTGAACTTCTGGAAGAGAGGCCAATTGTTTTTGAAAGAAAACCGATAAGGCCGAAATCTGGACCTTGATTGAACCCAGTCTTAGGCCCGCATCCACACCAGCCTTCAGAAAAATGGAGAAGACGTCCTAACTGAGACTCTTCCGTAGGAGCCTTCTTGGATTCACACCAAGACACATATTTTCTCCAAATATGGTGGTAATGTTTAAACGTTACTCCTTTCCTGGCCTGAATAGGAGTGGGGATGACTTCCTTGGGAATACCCTTTTGGGCCATGCTGTCAAACGTAGCCGCGGTAAGTCTTGATACACACATGGTCCCTGCTGCAGCAGGTCCTGGCGAGGAGGAAGAGGCCGAGGATCTTCTATAAGCAACTCCTGAAGATCTGGATACTAGGCCCTCCTTGGCCAGTCCGGGGCAATGAGGGTTGCTCAAACCCTTGTTCTTCTTATGATTTTGAGAACTTTTGGTATCAGTGGAAGTGGAGGGAAGACATATACCGACCGAAACACCCACTGGGTCACCAGTGCATCCACTGCTATTGCTTGAGGGTCTCTCGACCTGGAACAATATCTCTGAAGCTTCTTGTTGAGATGAGATGCCATCATGTCTACTTGAGGAACTCCCCAAAGACTCGTCACCTCTGTGAAGACTTCTTGGTGGAGGCCCCATTCTTCTGAATGGAGAGCGTGTCTGCTGAGGAAGTCTGTTTCCCAGTTGTCCACTCCCGGAATGAAAATTGCTGTCAGAGCTCTTGCATGCCTTTCTACCCAGAGGAGGATCTTTGACACCTCTGCCATTGCCGCTCTGCTTTTCGTTCCGCCCTGATGGTTTATGTACGCAACTGCTGTTACATTGTCCGACTGGATCTGCACGGGTTGATCTTGAAGAAGATGTACTGCTTGTAGAATGCCGTTGGAAATGGCTCTCAATTCCAGAATGTTTATGTGAAGGCAGGTTTCCTGACTTAACCATTTTCCTTGGAAGCTTTCCCCCTGTGTGACTGCTCCCCAGCCTCGGAGACTTGCATCCGTGGTTACTAGGACCCAGTCCTGAATCCCGAGCCTGCGTCCCTCTAGTAGGTGAGAACTGTTTAGCCACCACAGGAGCTAAATCCTGGCTTTTGAGGACAGGATTATCTTCCGGTGCATGTGTAGGTGGGATCCGGACCACTTGTCCAACAGGTCCCACTGGAATATTCTGGCATGGAATTGGCCAAACTGTATGGCCTCGTAGGCCGCCACCATCTTCCCCAACAATCGAATGCATTGATGTATTGACACTCTTGTTGACTTCAAAATCTGTTTGACCATTCTCTGGATTTCCAGAGCCTTTTCTACTGGAAGAAAAACTCTCTGAACTTCTGTGTCCAGTATCATCCCCAGAAAGGACAATCTTGTTGTCGGTTCCAATTGTGACTTCAGAAAATTCATGATCCAACCATGTTGTTAGAGTACTGACAGGGAGAGTGCAATGTTCTGGACCAACCGTTCCCTGGATCTCGCTTTTATCAGGAGATCGTCCAGGTAAGGAATTATATTGACTCCTTGTTGTCGAAGGAGGGCCATCATCTCTGCCATCACTTTGGTGAATACCCTCGGTGCCGTGGAGAGCCAGAACGGCAACGTCTGGAACTGGTAATAGCAATAGCAATTCTGTATTGCGAATCTCAGATAAGCTTGGTGAGGAGGATAAATGGGAACATGCAAGTAAGCATCTTTTATGTCTACCGACACCATAAAGTCCCCTTCCTCCAGACTGGAAATCACTGCCCTCAGAGATTCCATCTTAAACTTGAACCTTTTGAGGTAGAGATTCAGATTGTTCAGGTTTAAAATTGGTCTGACCGAGGCGTCCGGCTTCGGAACAACAAAAAGGCTTGAATAAAAACCTTCTCCTTGCTGTGACAAGGGCACCAGGACAATGACTTGATCCTGACATAATTTTTGAATTGCAGCTGTTACTACTTCTCTGTCTGGAAGAGAAGCTGGGAAGGTCGATTTGAAAAATCGGCATGGGGGGACGTCTTGAAACTCCAGTTTGTATCCATGGGACACTATTTGTAAGACCCATGGGTCCAGGCCAGATTGAAGCCAGATCTGACTGAAAAGTTTCAGACGTGGTCCCACCCGAGTGGACTCCCGCAAGGGAGCCCCAGCGTCATGCTGCAGATTTGGCAGAAGGAGGTGTTGATTTCTGCTCCTGCGATCCTGGAGACGCTGCGAATTTCTTTCCTCTTTCCCTTCCTTTACCTGCAAAGAAAGGGGAACCTTTGGCCTTTTTGTATTTGTTGGGCCGAAAGGACTGCATGTGAGAGTGATGTGTCTTTTTCGCCGGCGCAGGAACATAAGGCAAGAATGTCGACTTACCTGCGGTAGCCGCAGAGACTAACGCATCCAGCCCATCTCCAAACAAGGCCTCACTTTTATACGGGAGAGCCTCCATATTTCTTTTGGAATCTGCATCAGCATTCCACTGGCGAATACACAACGCCCTCCGATCTGATACTGCCATGGTAGCGGCTTTTGAACCTAAAAGTCCAATATCTTTCATGGCTTCTAGCATGTATGCAGCGTCTTTTATATGACTTAATGTTAGGAGTATCTCGTCTCTATCTATCGTGTCAATTTCCGATGACAAGTTATCTGACCATTTCTCGATAGCCCTACTCACCCACGCGCAAGCAATGGTGGGCCTGATCAGTGTACCATTGGCCACATAAATAGATTTTAATGTAGTCTCCAACTTGCGGTCTGCCGGCTCCTTCAGTGAAGCCGTCCCAGGTGCAGGGAGAATCACCTTTTTAGTTAACCTTGACAGGGCACTGTCTAATACGGGGGGTGACTCCCATCTTTTCCTGTCCTCTGCCGGGAAAGGATAAGCAACCTGAATCCTTTTGGGAATCTTAAATTTCTTTTCAGGGTTTACCCAAACTCCCTCAAATAGAGTATTCAGCTCATGAGAAGGAGGGAAAGTTACATTAATTTTCCTTTCTTTATAAAAATAAGCTTTCTCCTGAAGTACAGGAGGGCTTTCCGTAACTTCCAAAACTTCCTTTATAGCAAGAATCATATATTGAATGCTTTTTGCCATTTTAGGATCTATCCCCCTGGAATCACTATCGTCGACACAGGAATCAGAGTCCGTGTCGGTATCAGTATGTACTATTTGTGCAAATGGTCTTTTATGTAACCCAGCGGGGTCGCCTGTGGATGAAGAGGCAGAACTATGAAAAATCCCATATTACACTGATTTTCTCCAGCTCTCTGCATGAGACTCAGACTTATCTGATCTCTTACTGATATGATTCACACTATCACGTAATTCTTTCACCCATTCTGGCTCATGGTGTGCTGGCAGCGCCACCACATTACAACTCTGTGTCCCTAAAATGGCTCCCTCAGGGGAAGAGCTCCCTGCCTCAGACATGTCACACACGTGTACAACCACACCACAGACACTTCGGGACTTACAGGGGACAGACCCACAGTAAAATCTGTCAGAAGGACACAGATAGGATTTGCCAGTTCACAACCCAGCGCCAGTAACACAATGTCTGTGAAACACAAAATGCCCACTGACATGCAGCGCTTTTATAATGTTAATCACACAATTATATAGCACCAAATTCACTGTGGCCCCCCCTGTTTTGCACCCTGATACTTGTTCAGCAGTGGAGGAGGACCAGCGTTCTTCTCTGCAGCCTGGAAGGAGAGAAAATGGCACTGAGCAGTGTGGTGGCTGACTGAGAAGGAAGCCCCGCCCGCTCAATGGCGCGTTTATCCTCAGCATTT
The DNA here is from genome assembly GCF_028390025.1 of Pseudophryne corroboree. Taxonomy (NCBI): domain Eukaryota; kingdom Metazoa; phylum Chordata; class Amphibia; order Anura; family Myobatrachidae; genus Pseudophryne; species Pseudophryne corroboree. The sequence goes on from NC_086445.1 coordinate 69,006,741, forward strand.
ATGAGGTAATTTTTTATGATGGCGGGGGTAGGACTGTGCCGCAGCAACTTATGCCCCTTATTATGCCAGTTTCAATAGGTTTCATGCTGCCCAGGGCGCCCCCCGCGCCCTGCACCCAGCAGTGCCTGTGTATGTGTGGGCAACATGGCGTGCTGCGGTCCCGCCAGACGCGCGGTACCTTTAGCCGTCACTTTGATTGAAGATCCTTTCTTCTAACACTCACCTGTCTTCTGACTTCTGGCTCTGCAAGGGGGGTGACGGTGTGCTGTGGGAGTGAGCACATAGCCGCAGCTAGCGTTCAGTACCCTTCAGGAGCTAATGGTGTCCTGTCAGCTAGAAGCAGAGCCATGAAACTATTCAGGAAGTTGATTCCTACTTCTGCCCCCTCAGTCCCACGAAGCATTGAGACTGTTGCCAGCAGTTCTCCCTGAAAATAAAAAACCTAACATAAGTCTTTTCAGAGAAACTCAGTAGAACTCCCCTGGAGTGCATCCAGTCTGCCTGGGCACATTTTCTAAACTGAGGTCTGGAGGAGGGGCATAGAGGGAGGAGCCAGTTCACACCCTTGAAAAATCTTAAAGTGCCCATGGCTCCTGCAGAACTGTCTATACCCCATGGTACTGAAGTGGACCCCAGCATCCTCTAGGACATATGAGAAACTATGCTTATTTTTGCTCTAGATTTTTGTTGTTCTTAATTATTTTTGTGTAGTTTTGTACTTGCTGTAATTCTAAATACTCTGCATAATGTATCATGTTTTTGATGTCTATAAAGGAACTTTCAGTCCTGTGGGAGAAAAGCGCTATATACATAAAATAATAATAATAATAATAATAATAATAATTATTATTATTATTATTATTATTATTATTATTATTATTTTCTATAGGTATTAAAAAAGTTTACTTTTACAATATTTGATCAAGTAACTGTATGTATATACATATTTTTTAGGGGTCTATCCGTGTATTAAAATCTATGACAACTCCGAAGACGCGCCCACTTAAGAGTCCCCGTAAGTATAAACAACCGAGCCAGCACCTTACATGGACATCATATTTAACTATGGGCAAAAAAAGCATTTTCATTCTGTTACGTTTCGGTTATGCATCAGGCTGAAAAATGTAAATTGCAATCTTACAGCGTTCCTTCATTTATTAGCAAGATGCATTTGCCTTTGAATGCCGCAATCTGCTTCTCTTCCATCATAACTGATTTAAATAGTCATATCAAGAAAATCAATGAATATTACAGGGCAATCTCAAGCAAACAACGTATTGTAAGCTATGTTGTGGAGGTGAGCTAATTACCTTGTAGCAGCTGTAGACGGTTCTAGGTTTCAGTATTCATTCTCAGTGACAAATAAGAAACGATTTAAAAATAAAAAAATCATATAAAATATATATATTTTAATAAAACGGTGACGTTATCTGCTGTACGGAATGTTGTACAAATGGGATTCTTTTGTTAGACAAGTGATTCCCTAATTCAAGCTCCGCCGTGCTCTCACCTGAGTGGGTTTTGAGTCTGGGCCCCCCCAGGGTCAGATTAACAATGGGCCTGATGGAGCTACATCTCCAGGCCCCATAAAAATAGGCCCATCATACTGCGGCATGATAATAACCAGCTGCCTAGCTAACCATACAGCCATAAATCATAAGTACTAAAATTGTATTTGTAATTTTTTTCCCAAGAAATTCAGCAATTTTGATATTTTTACATATATAAGTAGACATTGGGGCTGATAGTGAAGGGGATGTACACGCCCGCGTGGCAGTAGCCACACCCACACTGTACTAGTCACAGCTCCTCCCCCTTTCAGTATAGGTCCATCAATATTTTCAGCCCTAGGCCCATGTTGCCCTTAATCCGGCCCCGGCTCCACCATTTGTCTAAGAGAAAGGAGCTATGGGGGTCATTCCAAGTTGATCGCTCGCTGACGATTTTAGCAGCGCAGCGATCAGGTAAAAAAACAGAAAAACTGTGCATGCACCGCAATGTGCAGGCGCGTCGTATGAGTACAAAGCGGATCGGTGCTGGGCGATGGATTTAGCGAAGAATCCATTCGCACAGCCGAATGCAAGATGATTGACAGAAAGAGGGCGTTTGTGGGTGTCAACTGACCGTTTTGTGGGAGTGTTTGGGAAAACGCAGGCGTGTCCAGGCGTTTGCAGGGCGGGTGTCTGACATCAATTCTGGCACCAAAAAGACTGAAGTGATCGCAGTGGCTGAGTAAGTCCAGAGCTACTCAGAAACTGCACAGAACGTTTTTGCTGCGCTCGGCTGCACAGGCGTTCGCACACTTGCAAAGCGAAAATACACTCCCCCATGGGCGGCGACTATGCGTTTGCACGGCTGCTAAAAGTAGCTAGCGAGCGATCAACTCGGAATGACCCCCTATATCGGTAGCTATAAAGTAACATTTTTGTTTGTACTGTGACTGTACAGAATGTTTGTAAATTACAGATCGTCTGCAGAGTAAAGAGGGGATGAAGGAGGAATCCAGAGCTAGAGTACCTGCACAGGTACGTCACTACAACAGTTCATTTGCATATTTCTTTTGCATACCAATTTGCATATTACGGGGCTGATTCGGTTGGCTGTAATTAATCTCGTACTGTGTGGACAGAGAAAAACGCAGGTGATCTGTCCATATGCAAGGGGGCTGTAAGCCTCTGTGCATCCACACCGAACTCTTCTGTACCTGCGCTTTCATAGCAGCCATCATTATTAGTGCACTCTTGCATCAGCCCTATCCTTGGTGCAAGAGATCAGTCTGTACCATCAGAAGCCTACTCAGACCAGCATAAGGAACCGGTCAGCCGGGTACAGAATGTCTACGCCCGACAACGCAGACCCTGGACTCAGCAAGCCTGCAAAACGAGGGTGACATGGTCCTGTATTGCAGAACGGTCCCGGATGCTGCCCCTGATTCACCCCCCCAAATAACGCAGCATGCCTGACGGGGCTGCGAGTGATCATGCAGGACATGTTCTGCACGTGTGCACAGTGGGTCCTGTGCAGAAACCATCGGGTTTACATGCTAATCAAAATCAAGACCAGGGGTTTTCTATGCTTAATTTACCTCCCAGGACACCTCATGGTAAATGGGAGAAGTTACAGGTTTTTACTGTATGTCTTGTCCTAAAATATTGCTCAGTTTAATCACGAGAGTGACGGAAGATCAGGACTGTCCTTATTGCATATCACACGTTTTCACATTTGAAGGTTTTTAACAGTGACGTGCAGTGAGGTCATAGGCTGGGGAGGCACTGTTGTGTGTATATATATATATATATACTGTGTATATATATATATATATATATATATAAAATCAATGCAATACCCATCCCAGCGGCCCCCCTCTCTCACCTGCATGTCCAGGACAGTGTAGGTGCTGCTGCTGACTGGTTCCACCGCTGCTCAGGTGCTGCTGCTGACTGGCTCCACCGCTGCTCACCTTCCGGGACCCGCTCACCTCCGGCACCTGCTCCACCGCCGTTCACCGCCGGGTCCCGCGCTCCACCGCTGCTCACCGCCGGCACCCGCTCCACTGCTGCTCACCGCCATTACCCGCCACCACTTCCGCCCGTCGTGCCGCGTATGGGTGATTGGACAGCGGATCATGGCGGTGGTGTCCCTGTCAGCGAGGCACTTGTAGAAGTGCCGCTTTCAGCATTTTTTTTAATGGGCTTTTACAGCCAAGTGCTTGGCCCCGCCCCCCGCTCTATCCCCTGCTCCCATTATCTACGGGATGCAACTGCTATCAGTGCATCCCAAACTAATTTAAGGAGTTAAAATGATTACAGGTTGAGTCTCCCTTATCCAAAATGCTTGGGACCAGAGGTATTTTGGATATCGGATTATTCCGTATTTTGGAATTATTGCCTACCATAATGAGATATCATGGTGATGGGACCTAAGTCTAAGCACAGAATGCATTTATGTTTCATATACACCTTATATACACAGCCTGAAGGTCATTTTAGCCAATATTTTTTATAACTTTGTGCATTGAACAAAGTGTGTCTACATTCACACAATTCATTTATGTTTTATATAGACCTTATACACACAGCCTGGAGGTCATTTAATACAATATTTTTAATAACTTTGTGTATTAAACAAAGTTTGTGTACATTGAGCCATCAAAAAACAAAGGTTTCTCTATCTCACTCTCACTCAAAAAAGTCTGTATTTCGGAATATTTCGTATTTCGGAATATTTGGATATGGGATACTCAACCTGTATAATAAAATAAAGAAGATACTTATGACACAGAATATGTGTCATAAGTGTCTTTGTATTATTTTACTAATTAATCACAGGGGAGGTACTGCCTCCCCTGCCTCCCCTGACTGCACGTCCCTGGTTTTTAATTAAATTGGTCAAATTGGAACTTGCAATGCGTCTTCCTGCAAAACTGCAACAGGTAGGTGCATAATGCATGCCATTAAAGAACGGATCTGCATTTAGGGAGCGTCTGTGTGTGTGTTTTGTTGTGTGAGATACAGTACTTGCCAAGTTTCTTTATCATCCACTAGGGTCACTGGAGTACTCTTGGGATATGGACGGGCGTAGCCGAACAAAGGCACTGAATATTCAAATTTAGGACTCTCCCCCCCTCCATATCCCCAAGTACCTCAGTGTACTGTGCCAGTGTTTTTTCGGTGCTCACAGCACGAACATAGGCTTGTGGTATAACCACACTTGGATTTTTATTTTTTAATTTTTATTTTTAATTTTTATTTTTACACTTAGCACATCCCTTCCCAGTTTCTGGAAAAACATGGGTCCGGGATAGTGCCGCTGCACGGGCAGCGAATGGCGTGTCGGTCCTCACAAAGAGCACCCTCACAGCCACAGGCGCTATAAGAGGAGCGCATGGCGTGTCGGTCCTCACAAAGAGCACCCTCACAGCCACAGGCGCTATAAGAGGAGCGCATGGCGTGTCGGTCCTCACAAAGAGCACCCTCACAGCCACAGGCGCTATAAGAGGAGCGCATGGCGTGTCGGTCCTCACAAAGAGCACCCTCACAGCCACAGGCAGCCACTGTCTCCTGCAAGCTGAACGGAGCTTACAGAAAGAAGCTCCGGCACAGCCAGGATGAGACAAAGAGCTGGAAGAGCTACAGCTGCAAGGAGCTTACAGAAAGCCCGTCACAAGAGAAGCTGGAGGCTAAAACAGAGCTTGCAGAGAGAAGCTCGTCACAGCCAGGATGAAAACGGCACAAGGTATGGGTGTCAGGGCGGTCAGCGCACGCTGCCGCCCTACTGTGTGTGATGTTATACTGTAACGCCGCTGAAGGGGTCCTGCTTAACTACCCTACAGAGCGGCCGCACGTCACTCAGCCGCCGGCCGCTCTCACTGTACCCGCCGCTAAGCACGCCGCTGAAGGGTTCCTGCTTAACTACCCTACAGAGCGGCCGCACGTCACTCAGACGCCGGCCGCTCTCACTGTGCACGCTGCCGAGACTTTACCGTGTGCTAAAGAGCGGCCGCACGTCACTCAGACGCCGGCCGCTCTCACTGCGCTGATGGACCGGCACCAATACAGAGGCGCCGCCGAGAGTCTCCCGTGTGTTAACGAGCGGCCGCACGTCACTCACGGACGCCGGCCGCTCTTCCAGTCACCGCATGCTGATGCCGGACACAGAAACTGGGTACTATTGTTGGAAGGCCCGCCGCCGCCCGCTCTTCCGGACGGCTCCCCGGCGCTATATACAGCGTTCTCCTCCTCTCCCTGCACCCGATACCCGTACGCTGCAGGTAACATGGGGATGGGGGAGGGGAAGTAATGCCCATAGCAGCAGCAAAGGCTGCATGGGTTAAAAATAGACACAAGCAGCAAAGCGATTTTTATACAGTGTCAGGGGCTATAATATCACAGAACTGTGATTATACATGTTATATATATAATATATAATGAAGATTTTTGCTGCCAGAACTGTGTCTGATATCAGTATAAACTGTGATTATATGTTTAAGCAATTTATATATATAATATATATATGAGGCTTTGGTTTGCAATAGGCTATCAGTGGCATAATCTATTCCACGTTTAACCATGTTTTCTGTTATTTTCTGTTAAGGCTGCAAGATAATAACATTAACTGCAGGCAGTGTAATGGATAACTAAATTCATGTATTTTTACTGTATCCTACACCTGTGTTATCATTGTATAATCTGTATAATAGGCTATTAAGCCTATATATTAAAACTGCAGCAAATAACCTGTACGGTGATTTTATGTGAAAACATGGCATGGCGGCCATTTTAATCATTGCTGTGTTTCCAGTTATAATTCCAGAACATTCCGGCCATACACCTCTACTCCACAAGGAGGCGCAGGGGTGTTAGTGGGAATTTTTAGTTCAGGATAATGCTAGAACATTCCTGCCCTACATCTTTAAGCCACCAGAAGGCGCTGGGGTGTTAGTAGGAATTTGGTTCGGGTTTCATATGCCATGTGAACTACTTTTCACATAAAGAACACTTTAGTTTCCTAAAGATTTCCGTAGAGATAAATATGCTGTTCAGCAATAACATATTTATATATATATATATATATATATATATATATATATGCCATATAATAACTTCATTAAGTCGTGCAAGTGTCTGTCTGTTGCCGATTATGATGTCTGTCTACATAGCGAATAAGGCTCTAGTGCAGACTAAAAATATTTAATTATTTTTTTTAAGAAACCTATGTTAACATTGGCATTTCAAATTAAAAGAGCGGTAATCGGAGTCTCGAAATGACTCTGCCAGCTCTAACAAAAGACAGTCTTTACAAAGGGCCAATTTCCCTTTGGATACCAAAGGGTTTATGTCACTGGTCTTATAATTTAATGCACGATTCTATGTCAAATCTCACACCGAATAGTGCGGGGTTTTGGACAACCATACATAATCGTTTCCAAAAGGACGCGATCCACCATTGGAAGATGCGTTTCTGTCAAACATTACAAAAACCCAAGATACAGTTGGGTCACTAGAATCTATGTATGAAACCATGACGATCACTGTTAAAAGAAGCTGCAGAGTATATCTGTTAAGCTTCTGCTAACGCCGGTTATTTTCATTGTCGTAGTTAAGCGCGACAGGGCCAGAGCTTGTTTGCTCCTAAAATAATATACTTGTAACGGCATTTTAACCCTTTATAACAAACAGTCACGCTTTGTAACGAAGGGACGTCACAGTCAGCAAGCCAGTGGTTTGATGACCTCTTTTATAATTGTGGAAGCGCGTCTTTACATGTTACTTTTGCGAGATTTCATGACTTCAACTCATATATGTCTCAGCTATTTACAGCTTAAAGTACAAAACTGATTCTGTCGAACGGTTTGGCAATATGTCATTTAGTCTTTGCTGGTTTATAAACCAGCCAATAGTACGCCAACAGAGTCAGAGTTACTTATTCCCCTCTGTTTGAGCAAAACCAAACAGCTCCGTTGCAGTATCAATCAGCAAGTCATTTACTACAGTTAGAAAATGGATTTTCTGTAGTTAGTATTTGCTTTTTGCAGCCACAAAATTGCATAATTGCATTTGAAATTCACAATGCGTATTTACCCAGTCCGGTTTCTTCATCACAGGTTCTAGCGTTTGCAAATCGCCACAACCATTACCCATTTCATTTCTACCGTTGCTTATCGCTTCCGGTATTTACCAAAGTGATGTTGGGATCATAGCTCATCTCACATAAGAACTATGTATCAACAAAGTTCTTCTAACTTGCGCTACTAAAGTATACTGCGGTAGCAGATCAAGTTCGAAAACAATCGCATCTAAGTCTGTCTAAACGATGTCAATTCCTAGGTAAGATTATAAATATGGTAAGTCAAAGACTTTTACCTACTACACCAGCAAGAACAAAAGTACACGCACTCTAGCGGTACATTGGTGTATTCATCTATTAAGAATAAAGATGTGTTTTCAATTTAGTTCGCCACCATTCACTCGCGTTTTCCACAGAGGGACAAGGGTGCTTATACTCTGGACGACAGTCACAGAGAGTCAGGATTTGTAGTTAAAATCAACTCAAAGGTTCTAAAACACGACAGATTGCTGTCGATAAATGTCCTAGAACTCTGTGCATTTTACAATGCAATAAATGATTCGCTTTCAGTCTGACCAGGCATAGACTCTGGTTTCTCTTCAGAACGAATACATCTTTCGCTTTTACTAAAGATTTCCGTGGAGAGAAACAACCGTGAGTTTCATGTCATTTTGTTTTTTCATGCCTAGATCACGCTGGCCTTAAGCAGTCAAACAAAGCAACGCCAGTTGTATACACAACAACCAGTGAGAACCAAGAAGCCGCATGGCAATGCAGCAGGTCACTCAAATCTTCAATGGCTCAGAACGCCATTAGGTGAAAATGTCAAGAGATCAATCAGTGAGTGGACATCTGTTAGACAGATGATCTCACCCGTCAGGATTTGGATCTTGAAAACTGGACATTAAATCCAGAGGTGTTTCATATGTGAGTCCACAGAAGGGGGTTGTCCTCAAGTATACATGATGGCATCTCGCCACAATTACAAAAGCTCAGTAGGTGTACAAAACAGTTCACAAGGGCAGTGGCGGTGAAATCTCTCACATTCATGGGGTCATTCAGCATCGTGTATCTGGCTCCACCATTTTCCGCTTCTCTCTCCGTTGCCAAAACGGATCAGAAGACAGTTCGTCACAGTCATACTGGTGGTAGCTCATGGGTTTCGGAGAAGTTTGCTTCTCGAATTTTCAAGGAATACTTGCACACGATCTTAGCCCTCTCATAATACGTCCAACCTGTTACATCAGGGAACGTTCTTTTATCCATAGTTACCTATATACCTATTATCTGTATACCTATTATCTGTGTACCGCAGCTGCGGTTGACGGGGTGAGGGTTCAAACCGCCCTCTTAGAAAATAGAGCATTACAGTATCGGTTATACCAACCATGTAACGAAATAGTAAGCCGCTTAAGGCAGCTCATTATTAAAAAATTTTGTGTGCTTACATAGGTTGTAAACCTCGGAAGTTTCCAACATCATACTTCAAGTACCCGTATTCTGTTAAACGGGATGGGATGGAAAACTGCGTTCATCTGCACTAACAGTGCAGGTATCTGTGTGGTAAACGTATTTTCAAAGACGTTTGCCTCTATTTGCGTCTGTAAACATCTTTCTACAAGGTGTCACCAAAGTTCAGACTCTATTTATCCCACCTACAGCGCCAGGCGATTTGAGGTTGGGTTCAGATTTATTACAGTTTTCATATTTTGGAACCCTTTCAACAAAGGGGAATTAAGTTTCATATTTTTTGAACCTTTACAACAAATGAGAATTAAGTTTCTTACTTTGGAAAACATTTTTCTTCTAGCCTTGCCTTCGGCAAGGGTGCTTCGGCAAGGGTTTTGTTTTCATATTTGGGTGCCTTGTATTCCAAGCCACCGTATTTAAGTTTTCTCATGACAAAGCAGATCTTCGGACGAAATCCGCTTTCGTATTCTTCACATCAATATACCAATAGTGGTTCCTGTGGGGACAGCACATTCTAGAATTCTGAATGTGGTACACGCATTACGCGTTTATATATGTACCGAACGTCTACATTACGTGATATAAATACGTTGTTTGTTCTATATAATACTGCAAACTGGGGTTAGCCAGTTTCTCAGCAGACATTATCCAGTTGGATAATAATGACTACAAGTCAGGCTTACTTTAAGGCTCAGTTACAATCGCCTACGTCAGTAATAGTTCATCCCACAGGTTCTGTGGGAATGTCAGACCCAGCGGGTCGTGGAGCGTCTATGACGCGGCTACATAGCCTTCAGTGCACCACGTTTGTGCACGTTTACACGTTATGAATGGTGGCGCCATCAGCATTCAGCTTTGGCCTGCCTACTGTTACAAGTATCAAACAGCTCTCCCGCCCACGAGGGAAGCTTTGGTACGTCCCAAGAGTACTCCAGTGACCCCTAGTGGATGATAAAGAAAATAGGATTTTGGTACTTACCAGGTAAATCCTTTTCTTTGAATCCATAGGGGGCACTGGACGCCCACCCAGAGCAGTTTTACCTGGGTTGTTTTAAGCTCAAGGGAGCTTAGTAAACAAATTTTACTTGGGTGGTGTTAAGCTCAAAGGAGCTTATGGTAACACATTTTCACCGATTGGTTCAAATTATAACGTTCTATCGGTTAAGGTGTCAACTGTTTAGTTGACAATAAGGTTACAGGTCAACTTTGTGGTTGTCTGTTATGTTATAGGAATTCTCCATTGTCAATCCTCTCTATATCCTGTTCGCTCAGTAAAAAACACTGGCACAGTACACTGAGGTACTTGGGGATATGGAGGGGGGGAGAGTCCTAAATTTGAATATTCAGTGCCTTTGTTCGGCTACGCCCGTCCATATCCCAAGAGTACTCCAGTGCCCCCTATGGATTCAAAGAAAAGGATTTACCTGGTAAGTACCAAAATCCTATTTTTACTCTCTGTCTAGAGCGCTGTGATTCTCCAGGCTGCTGATCTTTTGCATCAATCCTTTCCTCTCTCTCCCTTGTAATAATGCTCTAGACGCCTGCAGCTGAACCTACACACAGGTCTATCCCATTTGGATGCGGCTTATGAGCTGTGACCGTGGATTTATGATATACTGTACAGCTTCTGAACCTGTTTGCACTTGCCAAACTATTGCTTCTTACAAACAAGCATTGGTTGTGCATTATGTCTTTTGTTAGGTTAATAGAGCAAGAATGTATTGCATTATATATTATGGCCAGGGCTAGGACAGTCTATATCAATATAAAGGTGACTCAGCCTCATGGGCTTGTTTTAGGACAAATGTCTTCTTTTTAAATAATACTCCAGAGACCAAAAGCGTTAGAAGTTGAACTGATATTAGTGATAAAGATGATGGTAATAGACAGCACTGAGGGATAGGCATTACTGTACCACTGAGAGCAAGCTAAAGCAGGCAGAGTATCCCCTCATATCTTCTGCAACTCTGTCTTACTTTGTCCTTGCAGCACATATACTGTAGGTTTATTCATGAAATACTGAAACGTGTGGAGAAGTGAGCCAGTGGAGAAGTTGCCCATGGCAACCAATCAGTCTTGAGGTAACATTTATAAAATGCATTCTATAAAATTATACGTAGCATCTGATTGGTTGCCATGGGCAACTTCTCCACTGGCTCTCTTCTCCACACTTTTCACTGTTTCATGAATAGACCCCATAGTCAATGCAAAATGGGGTCAATTCAATTTGCCGACAGTTGAATAGCGCCTGGAATTATCTCCCGTCGCTATTCAATTTAGTTTATGGTAAGTCGGCGAATGCCTGTTCTCCTGGACTTTACAGGTTGATTTGTCGGGAGAACGAGCATTATCCGACTTAACTCCACGGCGCGATGCTGATTCCCTAAAGCACCAGCACTTTGTCGGATTTCCTCTCACATCCCCCGGGGGGTGAGAGAAGAATTCCCGACAATTAAGTGTCACTTGGCGCTGTATTGAATAGCACTGGGAGCTAATTCCTGGTGCTATTCAACTGTCGGCAAATTGAATTGACCCCAATGATTCATTGTCAATGGTCTCTGCTGAAATTTAAAGTGGTATTTATTAACGTTTTCACCGATGTGGAAGTTTTCTGTTTTCATAATGGCTTCGTTAATGGGGTCGGACTGACCGGGACATCTTTGAACGCCATTGATTAGGAGAACCTGAAGCAGTGGGCATTACAAGTCAAAGAGGGTGTCAGGATGAGAAGAGTTCATGTAATACACTCAATAAAATGACTTCTCCTGGGAACCTCCCCTGCGTTTTCTCTCATGGCTGTTACTGTTATGTGATTGGCTGAGGAGAGTACAATTTATTTTCTATAAACGTATATGCAGAATTTGACACAAAAGTTTTGAGCAACAAAAAAGTCTAACCCCATCTATTACCCTCCTCCCATGAACTTTCTGTGGACACACAGCCTCCAGAAGCCAGCTACCCGATCCCATAGGAGTTTCTGACTCCAGGGACCTAACCGCTTGTCCGGACTACTAGTCCAGCCTCACCACCGTGGACTACTCTACATCCATCTCCTATGGTAGCTACACAGCGCTTCTTCCTGTGGCCTACTGTAGCTGGCTCTTCCACTGACTGTATTAAGGCCCCCATCCACCAGTCCGATTTGGACACTTTTCTTCAGATTTCGAAGCATCTGACCGAAAAATCTGAAGAAAAATGTCACATTGGATGGCTCTTCCGATCCGATGCGCAGTTCCATGTCAGATATGTCTGAACTACAGATCTCTGTGAATCTGAAGAAATCAGATGCACATCGGAGTGTTTTTTTTTACTTCAGATGTATCTGATCAGATTCATCTGAAGCGTCACTTGACTGGCATCTCCCTGGCCAGCCTATTATATTTAAATATCGCATCAGATCAATCACATGTAGCATGTGTGCATTAGATATATCTGATGCGATCTGGCACATGATAGATCGCATCAGATATATCTGAAGAGAATGTAGTGAGAATTATGGTGCCCATACACTTATGAGATAATCGGTGCTATCCTTCGATTTCGACCACATCTGTGAGAGAAATCGAAGGATTGTATGCACATTTTAGGTACCTTGAGATGCGATGCGCGGGCACGCCGGTCGAATATCGCGTCTCAAGATATTATGTGCTGCACTTAATATTTGTCGCATCGCAGTGCGATCGCATGTGGTTTCAGTCCCACATGAGATATATCGCACTGCGATGTGCGATGGGCACCCGCCGGGAGCGGCTAGAGGCCGCTCCCACTCGGCGGTGACGTGCCCATCACGTGATTACCATGCGATCTATCGCATGATCGCATGGTAATCACTTTGGCAGTTCAGGTGCGATTTCATCGCACCTGAACTGCGGGTGCGATGCCCCGCGATGTCGCGCCGCAGGGCATCGCACAAGTGTATGGCCAGCTTTAAAGCCAGGGTCCGATCCGATTCCCGGGACGCTCCCGGGAAAGTTCAAGAGAAATCTGATGCGATCTGCAGGTCAGACAAGTCTGAGTAATGGATGGTCACCTTTAGTCTCTCACTATCCGGCAGGGCTATACCTTCGCCGTGTACCCGGATCCTGCTCTTCAGTCCTCTCCTCCCAACCCTGGGCGAATAGACCTGCTCCTAGCTCCTACAATCCAATCACCAATCGTGTTATATACACAAGAGAGATCATTGCATTATGTAATTGAACATTACACTTGCAAATACAAATTATCTTCATTAAAATTGAGCTAAAGTAAGTAATAAAAGTAAAATTAAATAACACCTGTTGTTTTCACCTTTAAAACCCCAATGGGAATCCTCTTCTTACAGTAGTATAAATGGAAATGACAAATATAAATATGGTGTGATATAATATAATATACCAGCTATGCTAAAGGTTTAGGTCTATCAGCTGGGGAGGGCAATAGGTATACTGTTGGTCAGAGGTGGCTAAATAGTGTTTCTGATTGTTATACAGTAACTATCATTATGTACTGTATAATGTCACCAACCCTTCTGTGTATCTGTGGATGCTTCCATGTTTGTGATACATGAACATGCCTTACTCTACATGTCATAGGCCCGCCCTGTTCTGACTCCACTCCACCTCTCCAGGCATAATGTGCCGCAAACCAATGATACACAGAAATGTATATACGTAGGGACTATACGCACGCATTTATTGGAGCACATGTGTAGTATAGAAGTGCACATCTTACACGTAAACGTATCTGATGTGTCCAACTGCAAGTGGGCCCATTAATGTTAATTAATTCACATCAGTCACTGCTCCAAAGCTACCAGTATATTTTTGGACTGTGGAAGGAAACCGGAGACTCTAATGGAAACACTGTACACAATGTAATTGTTTAGCTACTGACACATGGCGGTGCATATAAATAATAATAATAGTAATGATGATAATAATAATAATAATAATAATAATAATGATACATGGACTCGGGGGAGGGCATGCAACCTGTTGGCTGATTTACCCTCTTCAGATTCAAACCCAGGGCTCTTAGTGCTGGGAACCACTGTACTAATAGTAACCATGCCGTGTCTCATGTAATATTCACCATACCTCCCAACATTGGGGAAATGGGGTTTAGGACAAGTGTGGGATGTACGTCTTCATCAATAGAAAGTAACTTATGCTATAACTAATTACCTCCAGGTGGCTTTTTACTGGCCAAATGGACAGATTTATATCCAGGAGTAGCTGGAGGTAGACATTTCACTTTAAGAGGGGCAAACCTAGAGTTTGCCAGATGATGATAACCCCAAATGCAATCATTCGTGTTGGTCCTATCACCTACAGAGTGGAGGCTGCGCATGTGTGTTGTCTGAACTAATGTTAATAAGAAGGTAGGTATTCTGTGCATCCTGTCTCACTACTGTCACTAGTAGTTGCGAGTAGTGACATAAGTATTAGTAGTTACTAGTATTGACAGAGGAAGTAGTAGTTACCAGTAGTGACAAAAGCAGTAGTAGTTACTAGAAGTGACAGAAGCAGTAGTAGTTACTAGTAGTGAGAGAAACAGTAGTAGTTACTAGTAGTGACAGAAGCAGTAGTTACTAGTAGTGACAGAAGCAGTAGTTACTAGTAGTGACAGAAGTAGTATTAGTTACTAGTAGTGACAGAAATACTATTAGTTACTAGTAGTGACAGAAGTAGTACTAGTTACCAGTAGTAACAGAAGTACTAGTTATCAGTAGTGATAGAAGTAGTAGTAGTTACCAGTAGTGACAGAAGTAGTACTAGTTATCAGTAGTGACAGCAGCAGCAGTAGTAGTAGTAGTAGTGACCAAAGTAGTACTAGTTATCAGTAGTGACAGCAGCAGTAGTAACTAGAAGTAACAGAAACAGTAGTGGTTACCAGTAGTGACAGAAGTAGTAGTAGTTACCAGTAGTGACACACATAGTAGTAGTTACCAGTAGTGACAGAAGTAGTAGTAGTTACCAGTAGTGACACACATAGTAGTAGTTACCAGTAGTGACAGAAGTAGTACTAGTTACCAGTAGTGAAAGAAATGCTAGTAGTGACAGAAGTAGTATTAGTTACTAGTAGTAACAGACGTAGTACTAATTACCGGTAGTGACAGAAGCAGTACTAGTTATCAGTAGTGACAAACGTAGTAGTAGTTACCAGTAGTGACAGAAGTAGTACTAGTTATCAGTAGTTACAGCAGCAGCAGTAGTAGTTACTAGTAGTGAGAGAAGCAGTAGTTACTAGTAGTGACAGAAGTAGTATTAGTATTAGTTACTAGTAGTGACAGAAATACTATTAGTTACTAGTAGTGACAGAAGTAGTACTAGTTACCAGTAGTAACAGAAGAAGTACTAGTTATTATTAGTAGTGATAGAAGTAGTAGTAGTTACCAGTAGTAACAGAATTGCTCGTATTTACTAGTGAATTGATTACTAGGAAGTAGTGTTTCAGCCCACGAAGGGCCTGATTTAGATGTGGACACAGTGTCGATTTTTGCGCAGTTGAGCGGCTCACTTGCGATGGACATTCTGAGCAACCATACGGTTGGTGCGTCTTTGTACGCAAGAGGCAGACCAGGGACGCCGCCTCTGTACAAATACCCACGGCTGAGGCACTAGTATATATTGGCAGATTTGCTTCACGGTAGTGACATCATTTGCATCAAAAGTAACAGCCTTCGCAGTGTGTACTTGTTTGTAAAACGCAGGAAAGCGTGAGACTGCTGAAATGACAAACCCCTATGTAAGTGTCATTGCATCTACTAAACTACCAAAACATCAGTAATCATCCCATTCAGCACTGATATCATCTTTATCTATTCCATCTAATGGGACTAAATTTATTTCTCGAAGAATATTTGTCTAGGACATTGTAAAACAAACACACGAAAGGGAAACTTTACACTATTTGTTTTATGACTAAACAACTACATTCCAAGCCGTGTTTATTGATCTGTCCTTTTATGTTTACTTCGATAAACAGGATAGCGCCGTTTTGCTGACATATGCTCAATAGCAGAATATAAAGATCCTCTTTGCTGTCTGGGTGTAATATACACAAACTTTATTATCCTGTACTCACTAGCTAACGTCCTCTCTATTCTTTATGCCGCTCAATATCAATCCTGTTTCATCTTGTGTAAGAATAAACATATACACTTTAGTAATAAGGAAAAATGCATTTGGGCTAATTCAAAAAAGTTAAATTATCTATTTTTTTTTTCAACCCCAAACTATTTTTTAACCCCCAAACTGTAAACGGGCATCATGCTGGCATGGTCGGGTGATTTGGTCTGCTGTCTCTTATTTTCATCACTACGTAGACTTGAGCTAAACCTAATACAGATGTGTCCTCATCAATGGTAGGGCTGCTGGTCAGTTCAAATTTAAAATAGGGGAGCCCTACCGGTCCAGTAAAGTTCTGTGAATCTTATTGTAACTTCTCCGGTCAATTCATACTGTAGGCAGGTTACCCACTCCGCTAGTTATCCCCCACCTCCCCCTTCCCCATCCCCTAGGAGACTGCTCATTTCACAGACAGGGAGGCCAGCTTACAGTCAATAAATTGACAAAACAGTATGTAAATGACGGGCTCATACTACGGGCTTTGGTTGGGGGAAGGGACTAGACAGGTCGTATATATTTTTCATATTTGTAACTTTGCTTGCTAAACCTAGCCCCATGTACTGTTTACAGGATGTACATTAAACAGTACGTAAGTGCTTATATGAAGTACTGTATTACAGATTGTGCGTTGCAGACGCTCGGCCAGTTCGTAATGAAAACTGATCTTTTCCTGTGTTTATAATTCTGTTGAATGTAAGGTTCTTAAATGTATGAATGTTAAAAAAAATGTATAAAGTGTAAATATAAAAAAAAGGCATTCGCTCTTTCTGGGAATTGAACCCAGGACCATGATCATGGGGACTGGTACACCTCACTGCTAGGTCATGGTGGTGATACAGATGCAAACTCATGTGCAAATAGAAGCAGTGATCCCATTTTTAATTGGTTTTGCTTATGCTGTATTGTCTATGGGACTTGGACGCTCACATAACTATAACGCCAATGGACCATTGCTTTAACACGTAAGTTTGCATCTGTATACACTCTTTGATTTATTTAATTATTTTTTTGGTCCCGACAGAGAATTAATATTTTTTGCAGCGTCCCTTTATCTATAGTACGCTATACACTTCAAGTTCCTGATTGACTCTCTCCATATGACCGTTGGTCTGTGTGTATAACATTACAGTTGTCACTGGCTATTTGCCAGGACTTGCTAAGAGTAAACTATTACAGTACGATTACTGTACAGTACTGTATGTCCATCCACCCACCTCTATTCGCTCTACAGTACTGGATTAGTGGATCATTAGCCACCCAGTGGTAAAGATGTTTATTGCATGCTGTGTATGTTGTCGCACCTCAACGAGCCTCTCCGTGCAACACCTCAACAACCTGAACCACTCATCTTAAACTTCCCATTACCAGATCCAAATGGCCACTTCCTATCACTCGCTCTGCAACAAAGTTCTCAGTGCGAGTGAGATCGCAGTGGCACCCTCGCACATGCGCAGTTTGTCGATAATCTCTCCACTGCATACAAACATGAATTAGATCCAATGTGTGTGGGCCTGTACTAAGTGACTTTGGGGGTCATTCTGACCTGATCGCTCGCTGCAGTTTATCGCAGCGCAGCGATCAGGTCAGAACTGCGCATGCGGCAGGGGGCGGAACGGCGGCGTTTGGCCACCATTTTGTGGGCGCGGTCCACACACACGGCCGCCGCAAGCCGGGCAGTGACGAGTAGCTCCTGGCCAGCGCACAAATGCTGTGCTACCCGGGAGCTACTCCTGAAGTACAAAAGCGTCGCCGCTGTGCGATACTTTTGTACTTCTGCGACAGGGCAGGGAAATGACAATGGTCGACACAAATGGTCAGCATATCTTTTTTCTGTTTTTCCGACATTTGCTTGATTTACTATCCATGAGGACATTTATTGTGAATAGTATCCTTGCCCAAAGCGTGGCGAGCAAAGTGAGATCGTGACCGTACATGTTTGTACTGATGGTCACAGAACATGAAAGATACAAGATTTGGCCACAAAAATATGTGTCAACCATTTGTGTGTCAACCATTGTCATGTCAACCTTTTCATCCTGTTGATCTTTTGTACCTGTCTTACCTTTTACCTGTTGACCTTTTGTACAGCTGGAGCCACACTAGTCGTGGCTCCGTCTGTGACTAGGCCTAGAGCGTCACCAGCCGCGCACGCCCGTGACGGAGACACGTCCTATCCACTTGAATGGAGAGCGTCTCCGTCCGCGCACCCGGACAGAGGTGCTCTGAATGGGAGCGTCTCTGTACACTCCCGACGTGACTAGGCGGACGGATCTCCTAGTTCAACCGGGAGTGCTAGTTTGCGATGGAGCCGCCTCAGATGAGCATGGCTCCATCTGTACCCGTCGACTTTTTTACCTGTCAAACTAAGGCACGTCGACAATTTGGTGTCGACCTATTGCCCGATTCTAAAACAGACTTTTGATCTATTGCTTTAATAAATGTCATACTGTACATATTGCTGGTGTGTGTACAGTGACTACGGTGTAATATAAATATGACTGGTTTTCAACAGCAAATTAATAAATGATGCAGTTTAATTTGTTTCAAACAATTTCCCAATCTCCTAACACATTCAAGCGTTTCTGTCTTCCTTCCAGCGTCTCCAGGTATAAATAAACGTGGCTATTAAAATACTAAATTATGAACCTGGTTTAAAAGTCAACCAGCATCGCTCTGCTCCCCCGCGCTGATGAGGAATAATTTAGCTCCTGAATGATGATGGCAGAAGGTTTGTGTTTGTGTTATATGAAAGGTGGAAATAGAGAAATAGCTGGAGGCTACTCATTTCAAAGCAGTATCTTGTAACTAAATTAATGAGTACAAAAGAGCGGACGGCCGCAGTCCAATTGTAACTGTCATTTACTGTTAACTTGGGTCCTGGAAAAACAATATACTGATTTATATGACTGAGATTTTTTAATTTTTTTTTTTTTTTGCACTTGGTGCACCATCAAATACTGCAAACACTTCTAACAGTTACAAATGCTTTTAACCTTATTCCAGTCATGTTTCTACCAAAAGAGGTGTCTTCTTAACGCATGCGCAGAGATGGATGCCTATGGGCGTATTATGTCGTGGGTGTGTTGGTGAAAGTGGTTGCGCACACACAGACGCTAACATAGGAGGCCATACGTGGGGGAATGCAGAAACTGCACCGGCTATAGCACTTTTGCAAGTTTTGATGGTGCGACTGATTGTATGTGTAAACTAGGGATGAGTGGGTTCGGTTCCCTGAGAACCGAATCCTACTGAACATCACGTCCCGAGCCCAGATCCGAGTCCGGCACGGGTTTTCCTGCCAGACTCGGAAACCAGAATGAGGCAAAAAGTCATCACCCCGCTGTCGGATTCTCGCAGGTTTTGGATTCCATATAAGGAGCCGGGCGTCGCCGCCATTTTCACTCCAGTCCTGGAGAGTGTAGCGAGAGGACGTGTCTCCTCAGTGTCTGTGCGGGAAAGTGGTGTGGCGCGTGGGGTGGCGACCTGCTCTTTTGTGTCATTCCAGTGCTGTCTTGTGCTGCATCAGTACAGTGGTAGTGTCTTGTGTTGCATCAGTCCAGTCACAGTGTGATGTCCTGTGCTGCCATAAGTCCAGCGCTGCTGTATAAGTCCAGTGCAGTGGTGCTGTCTTGTGCTTCATCAGTCCAGTGGTGGTGTCCTGTGCTGCCATAAGTCCAGTGGTGCTGCTGTATAAGTCCAGTCCAGTGGTGCTGTCTTGTGCTGCATCAGTCCAGTGGTGGTGTCCTGTGCTGCCATAAGTCCAGTGGTGCTGCTGTATAAGTCCAGTCCAGTGGTGGTGTCTTGTGCTGCATCAGTCCAGTGGTGGTGTCCTGTGCTGCCATAAGTCCAGTGGTGGTGTCCTGTGCTGCCATAAGTCCAGGGGTATTGCCGTATAAGTCCAGGGGTACTGCTGTATAAGTCATGGGGTACTCCCGTATAAGTCCACGGGTACTGCCGTATAAGTCCAGTCCAGTGGTACTGCCGTATAAGTCCAGTGGTACTGCGGTATAAGTCCAGGAGTACTGCTGTATAAGTCCAGGGGCACTGCCGCATAAGTCCAATCCAGGGGCACTGCCGCATAAGTCCAATCCAGTGGTACTGCCGTATAAGTCCAGGGGTACTGCCATATAAGTCCAGTCCAGTGGTACTGCCGTATAAGTCCAGTCCAGTGGTGCTGCCGTATAAGTCCAGGGGTACTGCCGTATAAGTCCACCAATCATGTGCGTGCATTACATCTGGGCAAATTCTTTTTGCACATACAGTTAATTTGGTGGTGCAGAATTTTTTGAAAAATGACACGGGCGTGCAGGAGATGCTGTCGGTGGCCTGAAAAATTGCGGCCCACTTTCGACATTCAGCCACTGCATGCCACTCCCAGATGGCCCAGGTGTTTGTGCCGCACACTTGTGTCACTTAGCTTAGTCATCCAGCTACCTCATTGCACCTCTTTTTCTTCTTTGCATGATGTGCTGTCTGGGGCCTAGTTTTTATATCTGCCTTCCTGTCTGACACTGCAGTGCCACTCCTAGATGGGCCAGGTGTTTGTGCCGCACACTTGTGTCGCTTAGCAAAGTCATATAGCTACGTCGGTGCAACCTTTTGGCCTAAAAACAATATTATGAGGTGTGAGGTGTTCAGAATAGACTGGAAATGAATGTTATTGAGGTTAATAATACCTTAGGATCAAAATTACCCCCAAATTCTGTGATTTTAGCTGTTTTTGTGGTTTAAAAAAAAAAATCATCCAGATCCAAAACCAAAACCAAAACCCGAAAGGGTGTTTTTGGCAAAACCAATCCAGATCCAAAACCAAGACACGAAAAGTGCCCGTCGCACATCTCTAGTGTAAACACACATCAATCAGTATTGCATCAGGGGTCTCAGTCCTTACACATTTGGATGCATGGATGTACGCCAGCAGAAAGGGATTTGTAGCGGGATTTACATAATGTTGGCAACCGCCAATAGAATCAGTCCCAATATTTGCATAATTCAAATTTCACTGTGGGGAGACCTATGTCAATACCTGTGGAAATAGGAAGTTACTACCATACTAGCTTCCTCTCCTTCTTCCATCCGGCACACTCACTCCTTAGCTGTCACTCTGCTTGACACCCTTGAGGTGCACTCTTCCTTGCTGTCTCCATCCACAAGACTCCATATTTACTATGTGTCTTCCTCTGTGGGGCCCCCTTTGTATCTGTCTTTCACTGAGGGCGGCTCCTCCAGTGGTTTTTAAGGCCTCCGCTACTTTTGAAATAGTCCCTCATCTGCATATTCCCCCATTTGTATAAGAAAATAAGTAAATAGACCCAAATATGTGGGTATACCTGAGTTTTTTAAGTCCTGGATGGGAGATATAGGGGCACTCCCACAAATGGTGATGTTCTTAAGTGGCTAGCTGTGAATATGAGGGAGATAGACCACTTTAAGTGGCCTCTCCCGTTCTACTGGTTCAAAACTTTGTGTTATGCAGTAGTCCTACTCCAAAAGTAATTCTGGGGAGGTGTATCACAGCTTCGAGAGTGATAAAGTGGAGGGAGACAAAGTATCAAAGCTTTTGTCATTTTAGAGTCTTTGTGTTTGAAAAATGACAGGAGTTGATTGGTTGGTGGTACTTTATCTCTCTCCAAACTTTGATAAATCTACCCTTCTGTTTCTTCCTTCCCTGGCACCCTCCAACGTTCACTGCCATTAGGAAACTTGCAAGCACACTTTTCTTATCACACAAAAATTCTGCAGTGCTGAGGACGAGTGAGGCTCATCCTTAGCACAACTGAGACACATGCTAATTATGTGAATGTTTTACTGTCCTGCCCTCCCCTCCACTCCACTGCTGTTTCTTACATTACACAGCAGGCAGGAAGGGAAGGGAAGTCAGATGAAGTCAGATGGTGATCGAACACATCACTCTACTACTTCTCAGTGTCTGTAATAAGCAGGGAGCATGGCGATGTCACAGTACAGAACCAGGCTCCACCTCACTGCCATTGTGGAACAGAAAAAGCAGTATCATGTCCATGACCACATCACCATAGTGCCTGTGATTTTCCTCTCCTGCCCTGGAGACAGTGACCGAGGGGCAGGGAAATTACCATGTGGAGATGGAAGGGGGGGAAAGGGGGGGGGGGGGGGGTATGGGTTAATGATTAGGTATGATGCAGGATCACTTTTAATTAGTGTATTACAGTTTACATCCATGATGCATTAAGGAAATGGAGCATTAACTCACCTGGGAGCAAATAATTACATTACAGTACTTAGGCGCCGATACAGCTGGATCGCAGAAGTACCGGTAGGAGATGGTGACGGGGCGGCATTGCAACGTTTTGTGGGCGTTATCGTGGTGTTTTGGGGGCATGGACCAGACAAAGGGGGCGTGTCCAGACCGTTTGCGGGACGGGCCACGGTGGCTGTGTGACGTCACAGAACCAAAACACTGCCTTCACAGCTAGGTTGCGGTGGCAGGAGGCAACACCAAACATGAGTGCTTCGCTGTTTATCGAAGTGCTCGCATTTTAGCGGGGGATGGGGAGGGACTCGGCATGTGGGGCGTCCTTGCCCTGTGCTGGGCGGGCCCCCAGCATGCTAGTGGAAGGAGTTGTACACTACAACTCATGCTGAATTAGGCCCTTAGAACGTTATGCTGCAATCTTTATTTCATTGTAGTTTATAGAAACTGTAACTTAGTAAAGCTGTGTACGCTCATCTCGTCTTGTAAACTGAAATCCTATATCAATCCATTGAGAGTGTTCATTATGGAAGTTGGAATAATTTACAGTATATAAGTATCTATACAAAAATAAAACAATCTTTTTTTTTTTTCTTCACAAAATACGTTTTGCTTCTGCCTGTGTCAAAAAACCTTAATAACTCTGAGCCTTTGCTGCGCGCCGATCTCGCGATGAGTCCGCACAAAGTTTGCTTTGTAATAGTTTTGTCGTATTTCACCGGTTGGCCCGAGCCGCTGTAGCCGTGCTTGTTTTATGGCTCCGCTTTGTGTGAGCACAAATCCCTTGTTTTCTCTCAAGAACATTCTGTTTCTGGCTTCCTGCCTCTGAGTCCAGGTATTGAATGTCTGTTTGATGCCAGAGACAAATTAAGCTACTGGACGCCAAAGATTTTTTTCTTTCCACCTTTAATATCTAAGAAACCAAAAATGAAATCTTGTGCTTTGTGTGTGTGTGGACTCGCCTCTGGTCTGAACTGCGCATGCGGCGCCGGCGCATGCCAGACAGCCGCTGGCCATCGCGGCCCTACGATCGCCTCTGCCTGATTGACAGGCAGAGGCGGTCGCTGGGCAGGAGGGGGCGGGCTGGTGCAATTTGGCTGCCGTTTTGGGGGCATGGTCCGGGCACACCGTGTGGGGGGTGGGCCGCGGCAGCTGCGCGATGTCACACGCAGCCACTGCGACCCGGAGAACTACGGGCAGCTCCTTGCCAGCACGCAGGAGCTGCGCAGGCAGGGAGCTACTCGTCAAGTACAAAAGCATTGCCGCTCTGCGATGCTTTTGTACTTGTGCGGCAGGGTAGGGCCTGACATACGGGGCGGACTAGCCCTGTGCTGGGCGTCATACTGATCATAGCCGTGCTAAATTTTGCATGGCTACGATCAGGTCTGAATTATGCCCTAAGGGTCCGACTCAGCATGGGTTGTAGTTGTGCGGAAAAAAACGCACACCTACAACACTTTACTAAATCATGCGGGGGGATGCTCAGCACAAGGCAAGTGCGTCTCGCATGCCAAGTCCTGCCCCCTTCCCCCCACAAACATGCGAGCGCATCTCAAGACAGTGATACTCTCGCATGTTAAAGATTGCACCCTCCCTACACAGCCTAGCTGCAGCAGCATGCCCCACAAACAATACGTTGACGCCCACAAAATGGTGCATCGATGCTCCGTTCCCGCACTCCCTTCCCCCCAGGACACAAGACTTTTTCATTTTTGGGGTATAATTTGGTATGTTTTCGATCATATGTGACCACAATCACTGGAAACGTGTACCCTCGCGACCACGATTCCGCCATGGTGACTTCTTCCGCTACCGCTGCACTCCCCACAAATTACTTTTCCCAATAGATGTCCACGGGGATAGTAAAGCAAGCAAAAGTTGGAGAACATGTAAAAAACAAAACATGTATTGACCATAGGTGTCAAGGAGAAGGTTTCCTAGGTCCTTCTGTCTCAGATGTTGCACCCAGGCCCAGAGGTGCTTATATACCCGTACAGTTACATAGTTGGTCTTCCTTTCCAAATGCCTAAAAGCCTAAATTGTGTTATTAGTCCATAAATCAGTTATTTGGAATAAGGATACTATAAGACTGTTTTATTGAATCAACTATTTCTATAATGCATTAATAAAGGCCACTGAATGTTACACTGAAATAAAACCAGTTCATGAGCTGTATAAAATTTATACATGATAATGACGGGATATTCAAACTTTATAGCGCTATAATGATCCTTGCTCTGAATGCATGACTTGCTGAGCGATGCCAAGACGGAACTCCAGTAATAGTTGTCTGGCATCTGCACTGCAGAGAGATGTGGAACTGCTATACGTTATTAGGGATTTACAGCCGGCGGATCACATCATGCACAACTAATTGAATTGGGCTGACTGGGTGTGCTCTGTATTACGCTGTGTAGAAGCTGTGCGTTCTTGGGTTCGCTCTGGAAACTCAGAAATATGTTGTACAAAGGTGGAGACCAGCCTTAAACGTCAGCAAGTAAAACTCAAGTGAGGCGGAGAGATAACTAAAACTTACGTGACTACTGACATTATTTCATCTTCTCAGTACACTGTAATACATTGCAAAGGTAGATAGATATGATAGATATTTTATTGTCATTGTTAAAAAAGAACAACAAAATTAAAAATTGGGACATTCTCATATACAGTAGGTTACAAATCACCAGTTAAATTAAGACTAACGATAACAGAGGGGAAGAAACTGTTCTTAAAGCGAGATGTTCTTGTTCTAATACACCTGAAACGTCTGTCAGATGGAAGAAGATGCTATGCTTAGGACACAGGTTCTCAAACTCGATCCTCAGGACCCCACACGGTGCATTTTTTACAGGTAACCCAGCAGGTGCACAGGTGTGTTAATTATTACTCACTGACACATTTTAAAAGGTTCACAGGTGGAGCTAATTATTTCATGCGGGATTCTGTGAGGAGACCTGCAAAACATGCACCGTGTGGGGTCCTGAGGACCGAGTTTGAGAACCTGTGGCTTAGGATGATAACAATCATGTACAATGCTTTTTCCTTTGCGGAGGCAGTTATCAACATAAATATTATCGATTGACGGTAGCTCACAGCCAATAATGCTCGCAGCTGTACAAGGCCGCCATCAAGGGGGTGCTGGGGGTATAATTGTTCCGGGCCCGGACACACTGACAAAGATGCTTATGCCGGCCGTCGATATTTCCGTTGCTGTGCAATGGCCCCCCGTTCGTCCCCCGCCTGCTGCTCATGATGCCCGCCGTGTCAGTACAGCTAACACTCAGTATTCCGTATGGAATACTATTGAATATGTCCCTCCCAAAATGGCCGCCGCCCTTAGAGGAGACAGTTATTAAATATGCTAGAGGAGGCGGTGGCCATTTTGGGGGTTACATTTTTAATAGTATTCTATACGGAACACTGAGTGTCTGCTGCACGTGGCGGACGACGGGCATCAAGAGCTGCGGGCGTGGGAGGGGGTGTGAATGGGGCCCATAGATAGCAGTCAATACTTTGCTCTAGAAGAGGGGGCAGCCGCGAACAGCGGCCGGCAGTGGCTGCCAGGTAGGGGGATCCTGGCCCTGTTTCCATGGCTATGTGTACAGGAATTATATATATATATATATATATATATATATATATATATGTATACACTGCTCAAAAAAATAAAGGGAACACTTAAACAACACAATGTAACTCCAAGTCAATCACACTTCTGTGAAATCAAACTGTCCACTTAGGAAGCAACACTGATTGACAATCAATTTCACATGCTGTTGTGCAAATGGAATAGACAACAGGAGGGAATTATAGGCATTTAGCAAGACACCCCCAATAAAGGAGTTGTTCTGCAGGTGGTGACCACAGACCACTTCTCAGCTCCTATGCTTTCTGGCTGATGTTTTGGTCACTTTTTAAAGCTGGCGGTGCTTTCACTCTAGTGGTAGCATGAGACGGAGTCTGTGACCCACACAAGTGGCTCAGGTAGTGCAGCTCATCCAGGATGGCACATCAATGCGAGCTGTGGCAAGAAGGTTTGCTGTGTCTGTCAGCGTAGTGGCCAGAGCATGGAGGCGCTACCAGGAGACAGGCCAGTACATCAGGAGATGTGGAGGAGGCCGTAGGAGGGCAACAACCCAGCAGCAGGGCTGCTACCTCCGCCTTTGTGCAAGGAGGAACAGGAGGAGCACTGCCAGAGCCCTGCAAAATGACCTTCAGCAAGCCACAAATGTGCATGTGTCTACTCAAACGATCAGAAACAGACTCCATGAGGGTGGTATGAGGGCCCGACGTCCACAGGTGGGGGTTGTGCTTACAGCCCAACATCGTGCAGGACGTTTTGCATTTGCCAGAGAACACCAAGATTGGCAAATTCGCCACTGGCGCCCTGTGCTCTTCACAGATGAAAGCAGGTTCTTACTGAGCACATGTGACAGACGTGACAGAGTCTGGAGATGCCACGGAGAACGTTCTGCTGCCTGCAACATCCTCCAGCATGACCGGTTTGGCAGTGGGTGAGTAATGGTGTGGGGTGGCATTTCTTTGGGGGGCCGCACAGCCCTCCATGTGCTCGCCAGAGGTAGCCTGACTGCCATTAGGTACCGAGATGAGATCCTCAGACCCCTTGAGAGACCATATGCTGGTGCGGTTGGACCTGGGTTCCTCCTAATGCAAGACAATGCTAGACCTCATGTGGCTGGAGTGTGTCAGCAGTTCCTGCAAAACGAAGGCATTGATGCTATGGACTGGCCCGCCCGTTCCCCAGACCTGAATCCAATTGAGCACATCTGGGACATCATGTCTCGCTCCATCCACCAACAAACTGTCCAGGAGTTGGCGGATGCTTTAGTCTGGGAGGAGATCCCTCAGGAGACCATCCGCCACCTCATCAGGAGCATGCCCAGGTATTGTAGGGAGGTCATACAGGCACGTGGAGGCCACATACACTACTGAGCCTCATTTTGACTTGTTTTAAGGACATTACATCAAAGTTGGATCAGCCTGTAGTGTGTTTTTCCACTTAAATTTTGAGTGTGACTCCAAATCCAGACCTCCATGGGTTAATAAATTTGCTTTCCATTTATAATTTTTGTGTGATTTTGTTGTCAGCACAACTATGTAAAGAACAAAGTATTTAATAAGAATATTTCATTCATTCAGATCTAGGATGTGTTATTTTTGTGTTCCCTTTATTTTTTTGAG
The DNA here is from genome assembly GCF_028390025.1 of Pseudophryne corroboree. Lineage (NCBI taxonomy): Eukaryota > Metazoa > Chordata > Amphibia > Anura > Myobatrachidae > Pseudophryne > Pseudophryne corroboree. Next base: position 69,034,320 of record NC_086445.1, read on the forward strand.
CAGTGCATATATTTATATATATATATATATATATATTATATATATATATATATATACACATACATACATATATATGTGGAGACAGTGGGGAGGGAACAAGCGTCTAACAGTGTAATGATTTTTGATAAAATTTGATAATGTATACAATGTAGGTGGTACCCGTAGCAGATTTTGATATATATTATCCAAAATTATTACACTAGTAGGTGCTTGTTCCCTCCCCACTGTCTCCACAGATTACCAAAAAACTCCTACCAAGTGGTATATAAGTAACCGAGCAGCCAGCCACAGAGGAATCTGTGGTTTAAGTGTTAAACATCACTACATGAGCTATTACTGAGTGAACTACCACTAAGAACAATTACCATAGACAAATAACAGAAGGAGCGCATCAACGTAACTATTGTTCTCATATATAGTTGGGGGGGAGGGGGTGGGGGAGGGGGAGAGGGAAAGCATTTCCTATTATATCAGTCCCGAGCGTACAACACGCTCCAGTAGCTTTTGCTCACCTTTGGTGCTGTTGCCGCACCAAACTATAATACAATACGTCAACACGTTTTCAATTACACAGCGATAAAACCTAACCAAGTTTGCCCTGGATAAGTTTGCAGCGCGCAATGTCCTAAAGGAAATATAGGCGCTGCTGGGCTTTCCTCACAATACATTCAATATTAGTAGCCCAAGACAAGTCGCCTGAAATAGTACCCAAGAGTTTAAAATCTCTAAGCGGATTCGGTTTTACTCGGATTTACTCAGTTCTCAAAACGGCATCTTATTGGCTCACGGATGTCACGTGTTTTGGATAGCCAATCAGATGCCGTTTTGAGAACCGAGTAAATCCGAGTAAAACCGAATCCGCTCATCTCTCAACCGCTAAGTTATCATAGAAACATAGAAACATAGAATTTGACGTCAGATAAGAACCACTTGGCCCATCTAGTCTGCCCCTTTTTTTTTATCCTTTAGGTAATCTCAACCCTTTTTGAACCTTAATTCTTTGTATCAATAGTTAATGGAACCAAATTTTTTTTCAGTTTCAGGGCTGTTATTGCTGTTGCCCCATTTAACCAAGAACTCAACTTTGTCACGGTACGCCCTCTCGTTACCGTCCGAGATGAACCCCACAACCAGGGCAGGGCGTTGGCTATTTAAGGACGGCCGGGCATTTCTAATATGATGCCGGCCGTCAGCCAATCAGAGCTTATGGACCGGCAGAGTTGGCTCCTGATTGGCTGCCGGGCCGCAAGCTTTGATTGGCTCAAGGACCGGCGCCATATTTGAGATGACCGGAGAGAGAGCCGCACCGCGGACCAGACATCGCAGTTAGTGAGTCCGGGGTTGAGGGCGGGACGGGTACAATAGAGCAGCTCGGGAGTGAGGTAGATCTCTTAGCGTAGACATTTATGCATTGTTCTGTATGTCCATCCTACATACTGTACCTGTCCCACATTCAGCGGGATAGTCCCATTTATCTGGGACTTTTGCACTGTCCCTCTCGCGGGCTGCAGTGTCCTGCAGTGGAGAGAGCACACAGCAGCGAGTGAATAGACGCTTGGCCGGGTCTGTCTTTCCATGAAATTGGTCATGTCAGGGTGCGAACTGGGCGGTAACAATGTGAATGCACCAGGGTTGGACTGTCCCACAGAGGTACAGGGGAAACCACCGGTGGGCCCTACTAGTGATCAGGTTCCCGACTGTGCTGTTACTAATCTAGTACATTATCTTGCATGCACTACAGTATTTACTGTATATATTTGATTAGGGGACCAACACTTGCAAAATGGTTAGGCAAACCAATGTGGTGGATGGGCACACCCCCTCTAGAGACTGGCCACACCCCTAAACATGGGCCCCTACCACTACATTCCCCCGGTGGGCCCTACATGCCCCAGTCACTGGAATGCACTTAACCGCCTGACTTGGATTGTCATGGGCGTACGGAGAAGGGAAGTCTGTTACTGATGGATCTCTTGATGGGCCTAATTCAGACCTGGTCGCAAGCAGGCGTTTTTTGCACTGCTGCGACCAGGTAGTCGCCGCCTACAGGGGGAGGGGGGAATCGCTGTGCAGGGGTGCGAATGCATGTGCAGGGGTGCGAATGCATGTGCAGAGAGCTGCACAAATAAAAGTTTGTGCAGTCTCTGCCCGGGCGATGATCCGGCCTGGACTGACGTAAGGAACCCGCTCTTCAAACGGCTGGACATGCCTGTGTTTCTCTGGACACTCCTAGGGAACGGTCACTTGACACCCACAAACGGCCTCTTCCTGGCCCTCATTCCGAGTTGTTCGCTCGGTAAATTTCATCGCATCACAGCGATTTTCCGCTTAGTGCGCATGCGCAATGTCCGCACTGCGACTGCGCCAAGTAAATTTGCTATGAAGTTAGGATTTTCACTCACGGCTTTTTCTTCGCTCAGGCGATCGTAGTGTGATTGACAGGAAATGGGTGTTTCTGGGCGGAAACAGGCCGTTTTATGGGCGTGTGGGAAAAAACGCTACCGTTTCCGGAAAAAAACGCAGGAGTGGCCGGAGAAACGGGGGAGTGTCTGGGCGAACGCTGGGTGTGTTTGTGACGTCAAACCAGGAACGACAAGCACTGAACTGATCGCAGATGCCGAGTAAGTCTGAAGCTACTCTGAAACTGCTAAGAAGTTTGTAATCGCAAAATTGCGAATACGTCGTTCGCAATTGTAAGATGCTAAGATTCACTCCCAGTAGGCGGCGGCTTAGCGTGAGCAACTCTGCTAAAATCGCCTTGCGAGCGAACAACTCGGAATGACCTCCCCTGTCAATTTTCTTGCGATCACCGTCTTCAGCCACCCCGTCGCTGTCCTGCGCTTCCCGTCGCTTGGGGGACCTCGCGCCTGCGCCGCATACGCATGCGCAGTTCATACCCGATCGCTGCTGAGCGAAAATGCACAGCAGCGATCGTGTCTGAATGACCCCCCTAGCGTGGGACTTCTGCAAATACTAATGGTGGTTACAGTGGTTGTCCTAATGGGATGTAGTTATGTGACCGGAACACCTCCCCCTACATGCCCATAGAGTGGGAACAGAACCTGTGGTGAGCCCACAAGAGGCTTGTTGCGCTTGCCCCTCCGCCGGCCATCTCGATGCCGGGATCCCAGCGTCAGTATGGTGACTGGCGCTCTCCTGACTGCCGGTCACGCTTACCCAACACGTCCTAACAATGGGGCTTATTCGTAGTTGGGCACCAAGGCAGTCGCAGCTGCGATCATGCTTGCTGTGCATCTGTGCAAACATGCTAATGACCCAGGCGCCATCTTGTGTTTAGGAACGCCCACATATGGCTTCTCACATCCGCAGCGGAAACATCAGAAGCACGTCTTTTGACTATCGGCTTCCTGAGTGAGTCTGTGATGGCGCAGACAGAGCGGCTCTACTGACATGCTGAGGGCTCTCTGGCAATTTTGGCACGGCCAGGAAACGGTCTGTGAGGGGACCTGGCTCACTTGCGTTTGTCTAACCACCCCCCCCCCACCCCGTTACTTCCTCCAAGTGCCGACTGCCTGTCACTCATTTTGTGAATAAATCCTTTGTGTGCGCTATGGCGAATCAATCACTGTGCGTGCGCAGTGTGACTTTGGGGGTAATTCAGATCTGATCGCAGCAGCAAATTTGTTAGCTAATGGGCAAAACCATGTGCACTGCCGGAGGGGAGCAGATATAACATGTGCAGAGAGATTAGATTTGGGTGGGTTATTTTGTGTCTGTGCAGGGTAAATACTGGCTGCTTTATTTTTACACTGCAATTTAGATTTCAGATTGAACACACCTCATCCAAATCTAACTCTCTCTGCACATGTTATATCTGCCCCCCCTGCAGTGCACATGGTTTTGCCCATTAGCTAACAAATCTGCTGCTGCGATCAGAGCTGAATGAGGGGGGTCATTCCGAGTTGATCGCACGTAGCAACTTTTTGCTGCCCGTGCGATCAACTAGACGCCGCCTATGGGGAGGGCTTTTTTGCATAGCAAGGCTGCGATCGCTTGTACAGCCCTGCTAGGCAAAAAAAGTTTTGTGTAGACCATGGTAAGAGTTACTTACCCTGTGCGATTGATCCAGCGATGCAGGTCCCGGAATTGACGTCAGACATCCGCCCTCCAAACGCCTGGACACGCCTGCATTCGCCGCACCACTCCCAGAAAACGGTCAGTTGACGCCCCGGAACACCTTCCTCCTGTCAATCTTCTTGCGGTCGCCGCTACGACTGCTTTCTTCGTTCGTGGCATCGCTGCCCAGCGGCGGCTGTCGCCGGGCAAAGATGTGCCTGCGCAATGCGGCCGCCGCGCATGCGCATTTCCGACCCGATCACAAGGCTGCGAAGAAGTCCAGCGCGCGATCGGGTCGGAATGACCCCCTTGGTCCTTTGACACATGCGCATTGGCAAATAATCGTTGTACTGCTTAATACATCAACATTGCATCCAACTATGAATCAGGCCCATGAATGGGCAGTATGGCTTTCCTCTTGCAAACACACATGTACTGTAGGAATTATAATGGTCAATAGGGTCTTGCAGTGGTGACTATCTCTTGCAGGTACTGGAATGCTTTTTCACAGAAACATAATAAATGTGACCAGGAGCAACACTTACTATTCGATATTGCGTCGCCGTCAGCAACTAGTATGAGCTTACCGGGTCCAGTACCATCTTCTTGGTTCGCCGTGGATGCTCACTCATCCTACCAATGTGTCCTGAAACACATAGGTGTGCATAGGGGGGGTGCCTGGTGCGCACAGGCACCCCCTAATGTCTGGCACCCCGATCTCACATGCCTGATGCAGCGATCGCCCAGCAGGCTGATTACCTCTGCGCTGCACCCTGTCAGGACTGCATTACTGACCAGACGCCTGGGTTAATCAAGGATGCCACCGCCCACCCATCACACCTGCCACATGCCCACCTCTCTCCTTCTATGCTATGCCAATGCCAGACACTGATGAGGATCAGCATGCAGCCAGCTTTCCTCTTAGGAAGACAAGTTCAATACTGGCATGCGGCCGGCAGCAGCATTAACACGTCACTAGTTTTTCCAGCAGCAGCAGTACTAGTCTGCGACTGTCAGTGTCAGTGAGTGACTGATTTGTAAGTAAGCTGCTGCAGCTTGCAGGGGAAAGAGAGGGGCAGCCAGACCAGGCTGAGGACGAACAGGGTAACTGCAGTGAGTGCCATTAGGGGTGTTTGTCTGACAATGTATCTGCTTTATTTAGGATTGGCACAAGGGTGGATATTTTATATTGCATTGACGCCAATAGATGGTGCTAGACACGCCCAAAAGGCGGTGCTAGGCACACCCCTCCGACGGTGCACCCCCTAATAAAATGTGCTGCGCACGCCTATGCTCAAACACCTCTTCTCTTTGCGCCATATGGTGCAAGACATATGGATGTATGAGGACGCTCACTTATATCGGTCCTCAGAGTTTCATATTTTATATCCAGGTTAGCGTCCGAGTCGCAGACAGCATCTGCATGCAGTGCCAGTGTCTACGGCTCCTGTGCATTGTGCCTACAGTATGTACCATTAGTGATGCAGATAAGATGCATTTTTGTTACAAAACTATGTGTCCGGATGCATTGTTCAGCCAAGCAATAAAGTCTGTGGCACACTAAATGAGGCTATTACTAGGTGTATGTGGGCACATCTGTACAGCTCTCTGGGTGTTGGTGGTGTCTTCTCATCTCACTACACTCTATAGCAAGCATGTCCAAACTGCGGCCCTCCAGCTGTGTTGAGCAACTACACATCCCAACATGCCCTGACACAGCTTTAGCATTCACTGACAGCAAAAACTGTGTCAGGGCATGCTGGGATATGTAGTTTCACAACAGCTGGAGGGCCGCAGTTTGGACATGCCTGCTCTATTATAGTGTCATGTGTGTGGCATCTCAGGTTTGTGCTTATGTAACCGCAGATGTCAACTTGATGCAAGTTTCAAATGAGTGCTATCACTTTACTATAGGTTTCAAACCCAGCTTACCTACTGTGCCCGAGCGGGCGTGGGGCCACATATGTGCAAGTGTTGGCGTCCGGAGCTACAGTGGCTAACACAGATTTACAGTAACAATGGCATTAGCTATTGAGCCAAACTGAGCAAAGATAAGATTTTGGGACTTTAGTAGATAGGACTATATTGCCGATCCAACAGAGGTCTTCTGCTGTACTCTGAAAATCATCAAAATACCATACATTAGCAGTGCTTTTTTCATATGACTGTGTTAGCGGTACTTACCTCTATGTGAGTCCAGCTCTTCCATATTCTCACCAGTGGATCCCAGCCTACCTGCCCCTCTGAGTGGACTACATATTAAGATTTGTCTATTGGCTGCCTCAGACCTCCACGTCTTCTCCATCTTACCTGACGCAGCACCCTATCTGGTCTTGATTTGCATATACTCTTTCAGTAAAGACTGACTCTGCAATAACCATCCCTTCCTGGTGGTGATGCACTTCCTGTACCCTCCTTTATGGGTCCTACTGTACCTCTCTACAGACTCTGTCAGGAGGGCTGAATTAGCTTAAGTGTCACTTTTTAGCCTTGGGCAGCCGGCCCCGTAGCTGCTAAGTCCTGGCTTAATCTCCTCCCCCTTCCAGTCCACCGAGTAGAAAATAGCAGGAGAGCTATCAAACTTTATAAAGGGGACATGTGGTGTGAAGTTGCCCATAACAACCAACCAACCAACCAACCAACCTCTAGGTATTATTTATCCAGAACATTCTATAAAATGATAGCTATAAGTTTATTGGTTGCTAAGGGAATAGTAGAAGTCAGACTGCGTTCAGGTACATGCTCTCACAACCACCAGACAGATGGGTCTGCTATACCAGACTCTTCCCTCTCCTGGTGTCTCTTGAGGACCTAGGGTCTTCCATCTGCAACAACGCTATTGCCATCTAACCCTGGCTAATCCGATAGGCTATCCATGGCGTCCTCAGATAGATACCCTTGCTGGCATCTGATTTATTTTCACTGGATCTCACCAGCCCTTTGACGGTCAAGTTTGCTTTAACGTGAAGACCATTTGAGGGTCAGCACTGTCTTTAGTAACCCCGGCAGGACCTTATTGCCCAGAAAAGCTGCTGGTACTGGCACATACTGATGCTAAAACCGCCCACTGCACATAAGATATAATATATCATTTCATACTACGTCTGTGAGAGACTTACAGTACATCTGGTTTATGACAATAAAAACAGTAGAGCAGAAGATGTGAACAAAAAGGGAAAAAGTCATTTTCAAGTTAAATATAAACAATCGATTTTTTTTCAAAGTGTTTTGACATTTTTTTTTTCTCCAGCTAAGCACAGTCTTCAGGCAATTAAATCTAATGGCAGCTAATTAAAAGAAATCATTTGTCCTTTTGTAATGCATTGCAAGGTAACAGTAGATAACAGTTGACTCGAGGCAAATACAGCCCTTGAAACTGAATGGTAGGAAAATATGTAAAAGTTTTTTGTTTTGTTTTTTTAATTTTGTTTGGTCCCAGTTAAGAGCAACACTATGCTGTAAAGAAAGATACCGTATGCAGTCATATGTCGGCTTTCACTGACTGTTGACTGTTGAAATTGCCTCATTCTTATGTCAACTGTTGACCTGTAATATACTTGTAATTTACTGCCAGGTGTTACAGGTGCCAATATTCATTTCTTTGGGTTAGCAAGGACTGAGCTGATTGTCTCTCTGAGATTGCTCTCAGGTGGGTTTATCAGGTGGTCAGCAGTGATAGCATTTATGTGTCTGTCTTGATCTGTCATTGTCTAATTTGCTGTTCATTGATGGCCCTGACCGTTGCTTGACTATTCTGTCTGCCATCTGTCGAATAGGTTTGTTTTTAGTTAGTGTCATCTGTTGTGCTGCCCCAACATTTGCCCAATATTGTTTATATGTGAGACATATGCCGCGACCTCTGCATTGTTTATGACTCTGTTAGCCGCCTGCACTGACCTCACCTTTGTGTGTTGACTATTAAGTTACCCACCCAGCCTGAATTAAGATTAGTGCCCGATATTTATTATACCTGGCTGTCTTTGGTTTGATTTGTATAATATTGATGAGGATTCCACATTCAGTATGGATATGCTGTTTGTGCCAACCTCATGTAAACCTAAAATGCCCATGAGAGTACAAGCAGTGGCGAAGGTTCCACTAGGCACATAAAGGGTGCCTAGGGGTGCCCACATCATAGCTGCAAATCCTTTTAATATGTTGCTCCAGCAGGGTGAGGGGGTGCGTGCAGCAATTTGCATACAGGAGGTGCCTGCTCTCTGTGTATTACCGGACCGGCCCTTCTGGAATATGTGCCAGTTAGCAGTGCCAGATTAAGGTCCTCATGGGCCTGGAGCTGAAATTTATGAAGGGCCTATTGTGCACCTCCGCAGGGGGTGTGACAAGCTTGGTGGGCGTGTGACTACTGATATAAGGGTGTGGCCACTGATGTGGGGGTGTGGTCTGTGCTGTGGGTTGTGGCTAGAACCATAGACGGTGTAGCTACTCAGCTACCTTCCACTACCTTATTATCCCACCCCTCTTTGCTTATATGAAGCACACCCCATTATATTACTGACCACTGAGAAAATAGGATTTTAATACCTACCGGTAAATCCTTTTCTCTTAGTACGTAGAGGATGCTGGGGTCCACTTTAGTACCATGGGGTATAGACGGTTCCGCAGGAGCCATGGGCACTTTAAGACTTTTCAAGGGTGTGAACTGGCTCCTCCCTCTATGCCCCTCTTCCAGACCTCAGTATAGGAACTGTGCCCAGGGAGACAGACATTTCGAGGAAAGGATTTACATTTAATTTAAGGTGAGATTCATACCAGCTCACACCTCAACCAAGCCTCACAACATGGCATTCAACATAACACATGCCAACTGCCATAAACAATTGCAGCAACATGCTGAAAGAAACGTAACACAACAAGTGTGTAACCACAACTAATAACTGCAGATACAGTACGCACTGGGTCGGGCGCCCAGCATCCTCTACGGACTAAGAGAAAAGGATTTACTGGTAGGTATTAAAATCCTATTTTCTCATACGTCCTAGAGGATGCTGGGGTCCACTTTAGTACCATGGGGTTATACCAAAGCTCCAGTACGGGCGGGAGAGTGCGGACGACTCTGCAGCACCGATTGACCAAACTTGAGGTCATCATCGGCCAAGGTATCAAATTTGTAAAACTTTGCAAAAGTGTTTGACCCTGACCAAGTAGCTGCTCTGCAAAGTTGCAACGCCGAGACCCCCCAGGCAGCCGCCCAGGACGAGCCCACCTTTCTAGTAGAATGGGCCTTCACCGATTTCGGTAACAACAATCCAGCCATGGAATGAGCATGCTGAATTGTACCACAGATTCAGCGTGCAATGGTCTGCTTGGAAGCAGGACACCCAATTTTATTTGGAGCATATAGGACAAACAGAGCCTCTGTTTTCCGAACCTGAGCCGTTCTGGCGACATAAATCTTCAAAGCTCTGACCACATCCAGAGACATTGACTCAGCGAAGGCGTGAGTAACCACAGGCACCACAATAGGTTGGTTCATGTGGAAGGAAGAAACCACCTTCGGCAGAAATTGCTGACGAGTCCTCAACTCTGCTCTATCTTCATGGAAGATCAAATAAGGGCTCCTGTGAGACAAGGCCGCTAGCTCAGACACCCGCCTTGTGGATCCCAAGGCCAACAGAATGACCACTTTCCAAGTGAGGAATTTCAACTGCAACACCACGTTAAGGTCCCAAGGTGCCACTGGAGGCACAAATGGAGGTTGGATGTACAAAACTCCTTTCACAAAGGTCTGAACTTCTGAACTTCTGGAAGGGAGGCCAATTGATTCTGAAAGAAAACCGACAAGGATGAAATCTGTACCTTAATTGAGCCCAAGTTGAGGCCCGCATCCACACCTGCTTGTAGAAAATGGATAAAACGTCCTAGCTGAAACTCTTCCGTTGGAGCCTTCTTGGATTCACACCAAGAAACATATTTCTCCAAATACGGTGGTAATGTTTAGACGTTACTCCTTTCCTGGTCTGAACAAGTGTTACCCTTTCAGGCTAGGATCCGGCATTCAACAGCCGTGCCGTCAAACGTAGCCGCGGTAAGTCTTGATACACGCACGGCCCCTGCTGTAGTAGGTCCTCGTGCAGAGGAAGAGGCCGGGGATCTTCTATCAGTAATTCCTGAAGATCTGGATCCCAAGCCCTCCTTGGCCAGTCTGGGACAATGAGGATCACTTGAACCCTTGTTCTTCTTATGATTTTGAAAACTTTTGGAATGAGGGGAAGTGGAGGGAATACATACACCGACTGAAACACCCACTGTGTCACCAGTGCATCCACTGCTATTGCTTGAGGGTCTCTCGACCTGGAACAATATCTCTGAAGCTTCTTGTTGAGACAAGATGCCATCATGTCTACTTGAGGAACTCCCCAACGACTTGTCACCTCTGCGAAGACTTCTTGGTGGAGGCCGCACTCTCCTGTGGCCTCTGCCATCGCTGATCTGCTTTTTGTTCCGCCTTGACGGTTTATGTACGCTACTGCTGTTACATTGTCCGACTGGATCTGTACGGGTAGATCTTGGAGAAGATGCTCCGCTTGTAGAAGGCCATTGAAAATGGCCCTTAACTCCAGAATGTTTATGTGGAGACAAGTCTCCTGACTTGACCATCTTCCTTGGAAGTTTACCCCCTGTTTGACTGCTCCCCAGCCTCGGAGGCTTGCATCCGTGGTCACGAGGACCCAGTCCTGAATCCCGAATCTGCGTCCCTCTAGCAGGTGAGAGCTGTGCAGCCACCACAGAAGTGAAATTCTGGCTTTGGATGACAGATTATCCTCTGGTGCATGTGTAGGTGGAATCCGGACCACTTGTCCAACAGGTCCCACTGGAATACCCTGGCATGGAATCTGCCAAACTGTATGGCCTCGTAGGCCGCTACCATCTTCCCCAGCAACCGAATGCATTGATGAATTGACACTCTTGCTGGTTTCAAAAATTGCTTGACCAGTCTCTGGATCTCCAGAGCCTTTTCCACTGGAAGAAAAACTCTGTAGTTCTGTGTCCAGTATCATTCCCAGAAATGACAATCTTGTCGTCGGTACCAACTGTGACTTTGGGAAGTTCAGGATCCAACCATGTTGAAGTACTGTCTGGGATAGTGCAATGTTCTGCACCAACCTGTCCTTGGATCTCGCCTTTATCAGAAGATCGTCCAAGTACGGGATAACATTGACTCCTTTCTGGCGAAGGAGGACCATCATCTCCGCCATCACCTTGGTGAAAATCTTTGGAGCCGTGGAAAGACCAAACGGCAACATCTGAAATTGGTAATGACAATCCTGAATCACAAATCTCAGATAAGCCTGATGCGGAGGATAAATGTGTAAGTAGGCATCCTTTATGTCTACTGACACCATGAAATCTCCTTTCTCCAGACTGGAGATCACTGCCCTGAGAGATTCCATCTTGAATTTGAATTTCTTCAGGTAGAAATTGAGAGATTTCAGGTTTAGGATCGGTCTGACTGAGCCGTCCGGCTTTGGAACCACGAAGAGGCTTGAATAAAACCCCTCTCCCTGTTGTGACAGGGGAACCAGGATAATGACCTGATCCTGACACAATTTTTGTATTTCCGCGCTTACAACATCCCTGTCCGGGAGAGAAACTGGCAAGGCCGATTTGAAAAATCGGCGTGGGGGAACGTCTTGAAACTCCAGTTTGTACCTGTGGGACACTAGTTGTAAAACCCACGGGTCCAGGCCAGAATGAACTTAAAACTGACTGAAAAGTTTCAGACGTGCCCCCACCGGTGCGGACTCCCGTAAGGGAGCCCCAGCGTCATGCAGTAGGTTTGCCAGAAGCAGGGGATAATCTCTGCTCCTGTGATCCCGACGATGCTGCGGATCTTTTTCCTCTTTCCCTTCCTCTACTTGCAAGGAAAGGGGAGCCTTTTCCTCTTCTGTATCTATTGGTC